>NW_020537758.1:57505764-57597338 GCF_003426905.1 Ctenocephalides felis
ATCAGTTTTTCGCAAAGGCAGGCCCAGCCATTACGGAAATACAGAGCTAAATGTACAAAAAATGGCAGTTTTTGAGAGAACTAAGCGTCCGATTCAATTGATTCAAAAAACTGTCTGCTTGTCTTAACAAAATAATTGATTTTGGAAAAAAAAAATTTTGTTTCATTTTTTTTTTTTTTTAATTTTTTGTATATCAGAAATATTTTATTTTAATTCTGACTATAGTTCTAATATACTTTAAAAAATAATTTCAACTCTTGCAATTCAGTTTATATAATTCTTATAAATAGTAGACAATGTTACAATATTTATTATAATCTTATATGAAAACATTCAATATTCCTCGAACATTCGTTGCGGTACAGAAAGTTTCATCAATTTGCCTTAAGGCACGATGCCACCCACCCCACTAGTTTGCAATTTGTTTGCAAAGCGGTATTGACGTATGATTCAAAATTTATTACTCAAATTGAAAAAACTCAGTTCACTTCACACAGAATGCGCTATAAAATTTATAGTGGATATCAAAGTTCACGTATCATACATCAAAACGTTTACTAACAATAGCTACTACGTGAATCGTACGTGCATGTTGTTCAAGAAACAAATTGCTATATTTTCTTATAAAAAAGTAAAAAAGCTGGAAAATACATGGCAGGAAATGCTTACTTAAATATTTTTACCGCAAAAGATCAATCACTTTACCGAGCGGGTAAAGAGAGGGCGCGATCCGGGCACGTCCAGGCCGTCTATTGTGGCGGAAGGCGCTTCCAGACTCTCAGCGACTGAGATAGGTTAACGATTTATCTTCGCGGACGATGCACCCTGATATAAAATTGCGATCGAAGATTGTAATAAAGTGAGAACCGATGCAAAATTTTGATAAGGCTATTTATATAGAACAATGCCATTGCTTCAGCCGCTTTCACCATTAATATATTTGTGACGATGCTAGTAAAATTGTAACTAGTGAATATTGGTATTTTGCCTTGAGGTAAGTTACATGAACTTCCCGATATGTGTAAATAATAGACTTAATCAATAAAAATAAATTAACTTATGTGTGATTAAAAGTATTCCGAGTGGATTTATTACACATAATTGAAAACGAACGAACACGATAACTCGGAGTATTTTCTAAAAGCAAATTTTCACAAATCAACAATTTTTATAGTTAAAACAGTTTCCGTAGGATTTCAGTGGTTTTGTATGTTCATTAAGACCAAGTACTGCTCGTTATACCAAGTAAATCGTCTAATTTTAATTTTAACAAACAAAAAAGTCAAAAAAACTCATTCCTCAAACTTTGATAAATTTTTAAAAATAAACTACTTATTGCACGGACGTTATATTTCTGTAAGGTCTATAAGACCATGATATATCGTCAAAAACTGTTCCATAAAAATCGGCTTAAATTTTTTTTTCAACAGTTAATTACAAGAAAATGGCTAGGTGGATTTTCACCTAAACTAATCAGTATCGTTTCCAACTAATATCTTTCGAACAGTTTTTGATTTTTTAACATTGATTCTGTAGTATGAGCTTAAATGTGGACAAAAAGTTAATACTTTTGTCCAAATTACAAAGAAACGGTTCGGCAGATCGTCAAACTGACAAACGATAGTCCTCATAGAGATACATCAAATGGCTTTTAAATTTCTGAAATCGGTTTAGGCGTTTTTGAGCAAGCGTCGATGAAAAGTTAATTTTGACAAATGCCAAAAAACTAGATACTAATGTTTGCAAACTTTGACGAATTTTTAAAATTGAACGACTGTCGTGGGGCCGTAATATTTTAGTATGATCTATGGTATTCTACTGTCAAAAAAAATCATAACTAGCTGTAAGTGTAAGTAAGTGGAAAAATCATAACTAGCTTAGAGACGAAATGTCAAAGCGCGCAAGTGCCGCGCCACCGTCTAACGCATAAGCATTGGTACAGAACCCATAGAAATGTAAAAAAAAAATACTTATTGTTAAAATCTCTTATAATATCTGATAATTTGATGTGCACATGTCTAATGATCATTTTTTACTGCCAAATGGCATTTTTAACTTCCGTAGGGTAAGTTATTGTAAGGGCCGAAAATCGGAATTGAAAATTTTTACATTTCTCGATGTTTTGAAGGTTTCTGAACATTTTGGCATACTTCAGATAAAATGGATGTGTGTGTGTGTGTATGTATGGATACAAATTTGGCCCACGTTTTTGGGCGTACGGATCAACCGATTTAAATGGTTTAAAAAACATTCGATTCCTATTAATAAGGAGAATGTGCTGATTAGTTTTTTTCACAGAGGCAGGTCCAGCGTTACGGAGATAAGGAGCAAAGAGTGCAGAAAATAGAAATCAAGTTTTGAGAGAACGGAGCATCCGATTTGAATGATCTAAAAACATTCAATTAGTAATGATTGGGAGAAGGGGTTATAAGTTTTTTGCAAAGGCAGGCCCAGCCATTTCGGAGATACAGAGCTAAACGTACAAAAATGACAGGTTTGAGAGAACTAAGCGTCCGATTCAATTGATTCAAAGAACGTTCTGCTTATCTTAACAAAATAATTGATTTTGGAAAAAAATTTTGTTCCATTTTTGTTTTTTTTTAATTTTTTTGTATATCGAACATAATTCAGATTTATTTTTAATTCTGACTATAGTTCTAATATACTTTAAGCAAATAATTTCAACTCTGCAATTCAGTTTATATAATTCTTATAAATATTAGACAATGTTACATATTTATAATAATCTATTTGAAAGCATTCAATATTCCTCGAACATTCGTTACGGTACGGGAAGTTCCAGCAATTTGCCTTAAGGCACGATGAAACCCACCCCACTAGTTTTTTTACTTTTTTCATTAGATCTCCAAAACCGCTAGACCTGCGTTTATTAAAATTTGACCAATTCTTCATCTTGTCAATACAATGTTTTTTGAATTATTAAAATCGGACGCTCCGTTCTCTTAAAAACTGAGTTACCATTTTTGGCACTTTTTACCTCGTATCTTCGGAACGGCTAGACCTGTCTTTGCCAAAAACTAATCAGTACGTCTCCTTATCAATACGAATCAAATGTTTTTTGAATTATTCAAATCAATTGATCCGTGTTCCCGAAATCGTCGACGAAAATTTGTATCCGCACATACATACACACACGCACATACATACACACACACATACATCCATTTTTTCTAAGGCATGCCAGATTATTCAGAAACCTTTGGAACGTGAAGATATATAAAAATTTTCATTTTCGATTTTTTTGCGATTACTATAACCTGCCCTACGGGTAGTTAAAAATCGGCGAAAATTTTTTTTGACACTTTATTACAAGAAAAGGCCCAGTCGATCTTTACACCAAAACTAATCATCACGATTCCCAACCAATATATTTAGAACGGTTTTTGAATTTTTAAAATCAATTCAGAATTGCAGGCTAAAACGTAGACAAAAAGTTTCTCATTTTTCTACTATTTACAAAGAAACGGCTTGGCCGCAAAACTGACAAACAATAGTCTTCATTGAGATACATTGAATGGCTTTTAAATTTTTAAAATCGATCGGGCCGTTTTTGAGAAACGCGTCGTTTTACGGCAAAAAATCTGGTCTCATACACACACACATACATACTTTTTCCAAATTTGGGTTCATTCGATTCAGAATGGCTTAAACTTCTCCTTCGGGAAATTAAACATACATACACACCATACATCCCTTTTTCTAATGTATGCCAAGTTGCTCAGAAACCTTTGCAACGTAAAGATATGCAAAAAATTTTATTTTCGATTTCTAGCTATCAATATAACTTTCCCTTCTGGAAGTTAAACTAGCTGTAAGTGGAATTCTGTCTTAAGGCAATTAGGGCATCGTGCCTTAAGGCAAATTGCTGGAACTTCCCGTACCAAAAATTATTATTTTTTTAAAAACGATTAACATTTTTGAAAAAAATTTAATTAAAAAAATAGATTTGAGAAACTACAAATTTGACAAAAAATTACTTTTTTTGAAAAAAAAAATTATATGAAAAAAAAAATTTTTTTTTTGAAAAAAATTTTTTTTTTGGATACAAAAATTTTTTTGAAAAAAATGTTTTCTTCATTTTGACATATTTTCGAAATTCTGAACTTTTTTTCAAAGCAATCGCACTGCTTGAACTGCATAGAGACGAAATGTCAAAGCGCGCATGTGCCGCGCCGCCGTCTAACGCATAAGCATTGGTACAGAACCCATAAAAATGTAAAAAAAAAATATCTATTTTTAAAATCTCTATAAAATATCTGATAATTTGATGTGCATATGTCTAATGATAATTTTTTAACGCCCGAATGGCATTATTTTTTACTTTTTTCATTAGATCTCCGAAACCGCTAACCTGCCCTGCCTCCATGAAAATTTGATCAATTCTACATCTTGTCAATACAAGTAAAATGTTTTTTTGAATTATTCAAATCGGACGCTCCGTTCTCTTAAAAACGGAGGTATCGTTTTTGGCACTTTTTGCCCCGTATCTTCGGAACGGCTAGACCTGCCTTTGCCAAAAACTAATCAGCACGTCTCCTTATCAATACGAATCGAATGTTTTTTGAATTATTCAAATCGGTTGATCCGTGTTCCCGAAATCGTCGACGAAAATTTGTATCCGCACATACATACACACACATACATACATACATACATACATACATACATACATACATACATACATACACACACACACACACACACACACACACATACATCCATTTTTTCTAAGGTATGCCAAATGTTCAGAAGGTTTTGAAACGTCGAGAAATGCAAAAATTTCATTTTCGATTTTTTTTGCGATTACTATAACTTACCCTACGGGAAGTTAACAATAATACAGAAGGTAGAGGTTTGCAGATGAGAAAATTGAATACAGGAAAATAACAGACAAACGGACTCAAGTATATATATATATATATATATATATATAAACTCATATATATATATATATATATATATATATATATATATATATATAAACTCATATATATAACCATAACATTCCACACATAATATATCCCAACTTCTCCATCGTCATTTGCAGCGGAGACGCTCTCCGGACGCAAATCGTCGGCGTTCGAGCTGATTTCCACTGTTAGCGGTGACTAACGAGCTTCGACCACGAACTCGCGCGATATGTGCAGATGACTGCTACGACAAGAGTACAACTAGGACTCAAAGATATCTTACAAATGTGCTTAATCTTCGACGACAAAAGTTTTTGTCATTACAGGAAACCGAGAGAGTGCAGAGTGTGTGTCTGACGAGCTCATGTGCCATTTCAAGCACAACTAATTTTTATTAAAGGAAGAGATATTATCAAAATATATTTAATTATTATTCTTATAGAAGCAGATCTAATGCTTTCCTACAAATATTGATTGCAAATGTTTACCATTAGAGTAGAGCTGTTTCAATGTTACTTAATGATTTTTAAGGTTTATAAGGTTTATTAGTTTTAGATTCAATAATATTTCATATATTCTCTACAGGAGCTTACATGTGGCTGGTGTAAAGCCCAACTAAACCTTTGCACTGGCAAGGGTGAAGACAACAAGAAAATAGTAAAAAAACTAGCTGTAAGTGGAATTCTGTCTTAAGGCAATTAGGGCATCGTGCCTTAAGGCAAATTGCTGGAACTTCCCGTACCAAAAATTATTATTTTTTTAAAAACGATTAACATGTTTGAAAAAAATTTAATCAAAAAAAAAAATAGATTTGAGAAACTACAAATTTGACAAAAAATTACTTTTTTTTGAAAAAAAAAATTTATATGAAAAAAAAAATTTTTTTTTGGATACAAAAATTTTTTTTGAAAAAAATGTTTTCTTCATTTTGACATATTTTGGAAATTCTGAACTTTTTTTCAAAGCAATCGCACTGCTTGAACTGCATAGAGACGAAATATCAAATCGCGCATGTGCCGCGCCGCCGTCCAACGCATAAGCATTGGTACGGAACCCATAAAAATGTAAAAAAAAACAATATACTTATTGTTAAAATCTCTATAAAATATCTGATAATTTGATGTGCATATGTCTAATGATAGTTTTTAACCGCCGAATGGCATTATTTTTTACTTTTTTCATTAGATCTCCGAAACCGCTAGACCTACCTCCATGAAAATTTGATCAATTCTACATCTTGTCAATACAAGTAAAATGTTTTTTGAATTATTCAAATCGGACGCTCCGTTCTCTTAAAAACGGAGGTACCGTTCGTGGCACTTTTTGCCCCGTATCTTCGGAACGACTAGACCTGCCTTTGCCAAAAACTAATCAGCACGTCTCCTTATCAATACGAATCGAATGTTTTTTGAATTATTCAAATCGGTTGATCCGTGTTCCCGAAATCGTCGACGAAAATTTGTATCCGCACATACATACACACACATACATACATACATACATACATACATACATACATACACACACACACACACACACACACACATACATCCATTTTTTCTAAGGTATGCCAAAATGTTCAGAAGGTTTTGAAACGTCGAGAAATGCAAAAATTTTCATTTTCGATTTTTTTGCGATTACTATAACTTACCCTACGGGAAGTTAATTACCCTACGGGAAGTTAATAAAACTAGTGCAGTGCATGGCATCGCGTCTTAAGGCGAATTGATGGAATTTCCCGTACCGTAATTGAAAATCTTAGTACGAAACTCAAAAAAAAAAATACACAAAATGTGTACACATTATGAAAATCTCTATAAAATATCTGATAATTTGATGTATATATGTTCAATAAACATTTTTGACCGCCAAATGACATTTTTTAAACTTATTTTTATTGAGAATACATAACTGCTAGACCTGCCTTTTCAAAAATTAAATCAGCTCTTCATTTTGTCAATACAAGTAAAATGTTTTTTGAATTATTATTATCGGACACTCCGTTCTCCTAAAAACTTAGTTACCGTCTTTGGCACTTTTTGCCCCGTATCTTCAGAACGTTTATACTTGCCTTTGCCGAAAGCTAATCAGCACGTTTCTTTATCAATACGAATCGAATGCTTTTTGAATTATTCAAATCGGTTGATCGATGTTCCGTAATCGTCGACAAAAATTTGTATCCGCACACACACACATACATCCATTTTATTCAAACATCTTTGAAACGTAAAGAATAAGATATATAAAAATTCTCATTTTTGTTTTTTTGCGATTACTATAACTTACAGTACGGGAAGTTAATAATTAATTATTATATGATATGTATATTAATTTGTACAAGATTGTTTCCAACTTTGTAAAAATATATTACGAAATCTCATCGTTCACAAAAATATCTCTATGTCATCACTCAATCGCCATATCACTCCCCGTTAAGTATTGACGTAAAACCAATTTGCAGGTGATCGGAAACACGTTGTATTAAATTTTGTGGAGACCAATCCTGTGGGTGTAGCAGAGTTGTTGATATGGCGTCATTTGCTGGCGTTTCTTCGTTTGGTGCGAATGGTACTTCTGTCACATAGCTTGCAGTAACTCTATGTTTTGGAAAACTAAATAGGTAGGCCAGTGGAAGACCGGTGATCAGGACTGGGTGTTCTTGGTAAGTACGCCGACTGAAGACCAGCGGTCTGGGCGAATAATTATGCTAGTATTTACTGTCAATTTAAGGAGCCGCATTAACCCATTTATTTGATTTTTCCTTGGTTTTAATGATCCAACCGTTGCATCATCGTTCATATATTGCTATTTTTCTTCGATGGCGGAAATATGTTAACATTCATTTGGAAATGATAAATTATTTCCAAATGAATAAAGTTATATTAAAAAATATTGTTTTCAAAAAAATCTAAATATCTTGACATATTGTATTATTCTTCCCTGATCTCATGGCTGACTTGATCACCACAATTATAAAAGCATTTTTATAAGTGATAAATTAAATTAATAGCTGTATTTTTTGTGCTCAAAATTTTTCATTACGCCTTGGTAAATTAATTTAGCTGTTATTTCGTAAAACGCCTTTAAAATTTAAATAATAAATTGTACCGTTTTGATCGATTGCTGCCTTCAGCCTATGGTAAGAAGAGACAGATGACATTCTTAAAAAAATAGCAATAGAACATATTTCTATAATTAGGAATAAGTGGGATTTTTTTGAATATAAATAGATGGTTTCATTTGGTTTAGACAGTATAATTACTGAAAGTCAAATTGAACCGTTGTGCCTCGTTCTATAGTAATCTTATAGATTATAGACCTAAATGAACATTTAATGTTACAATATTAAAAAAATTGAAATATCATATTTATATTAAGAAATAAAAAATAGTATATAGTATAAGTACATTGCAAAAACATACTAAGCAAAAGATATTTATATACCTAATTTTAAAAATGCATAATTTAAAATTTGAAAATTATGAATAGTAAAATTATGTAAATATAAAATACATGTTAAACCGTTTGTGTTTGAAAGAAAGCAAGTTTGGGAATATTATTATAAGTTTCCACTATAATGGTGAAAGTATTTTTCTACCACCCCAGACAATTAAAAAATTGAACTAAATATTGAAATTGCATCTACATGAATAAATTGAAGTCTATTTGTGATCAGTAATAAAACACATAATTTTGTTCTGTATCATATAGTAAATCGTGAACGTCGTAAAAATTGAGGTATTGGCTGATTACACATCTTTTGCTTTCTAATTTAAAACTGGACCGTTAAAATATTCCAAGCTTTACTTGTTGTTTTTGAGATAATTATGGTGTACTTTTTTACCCGCGCACCCTTAAGCACCATTCTACCCTATATATTTTTTGTTATGGATTTGAAATCGGATGTTATATTTGTATTTTTATATATAATAGACCTCCTTCAAAGCAAAACTGCTTTAGCACGAGAATTTATCGAAAATCTTATTACAATTTATAAAAATGATTTGCATTCAACACGAGGATTTTGTCTTTTATATAAAAAGTGAATAACACATTTCGAATCCAGGTTAAGTGAATATTACATATTCAAAGCTGCGTTGCGCAAAGTATGCACTTACATTTCAGTATATTTTCTGGTTCGAAATAAGAGAATAAACCAGTCACAAACTTAGAGAGATCTATTTGTCAAAAATCATGAAGGATAAATAACCTGTATCAAAAAAGCACGAGAAAGCTTTCCGACTTATCCAATGTTTTGACGTAGAGGCGTTTGATATCTATGTTTTGCTTATCTTCTTATTCGTATTGTGGCGATATCAAGCAGGCTGGTTTTGATTTGTAAAAAACAATCGGACATGTCATGTATATTTTTGAGATCGAAATATTTTTATAGTTAATAAATTTATATTTTTTTTTATTGTTGGGAGTTTCTAATTTAATATATTATCATAATCATTACTACTCCCACATTGGTGACCCCGACGATGGAGATGAAGATATAGGAGTTTTATTTTTCGAAGATTTAAGAAAAATTTATTTTGATGCAGCACCATAATCACTGGTCTTCAGTGACGACCTATAAGGTATGTCCAGTCCAATCCATCATAGTTAACGCACTTACTATCTGGATCAGACTTCCGAGGTTACTCATTTGGTATACCCAGACCTCAGTGTTTATTGCTGACAGAAAAAATAATTTGGAGCCTGAACTTTTCATTGGAATGCAATTCAACCTCTCTTTCTCTGTTAACTCAACAAATCGTCTTATAATGCTACCTCCCATTATCGGTGACAACGACGAATCAAAACAAAATTTGACATAATTTATTGGATTCCACAATTCTGGACTCTTATGTCAAAGAAACCAATGATCCTGATTTGGATAAAGAGCCAACTTCTTTCTCTGATCGGAACTCATCAGATACGAATGCAACGCTTGCAGAAATGGAAACTGTACCCATAAATTATGCATTCTAAACATTAAGTTATTCTGATATAACTAATACCCATTAGATCGAGAACATTATGCAGAATATGGAGTTGATGGCAGGTCAAATCACCACATACGGTGGATCTGCTGACGAAACATGGAAATTTGTAATTGACCAGTATTACAACACTGGTCTGCTATAATCTGCTTTCCCACCACATTTTTATAACGTGTTTCCCTGTATTTTTTTTTAAACTGTGAGATCAACACTGGGCAGGGAGTGTGTGGCGATATCAAGCAGGCTGGTTTTGATTTGTAAAAAACAATCGGACATGTCATGTATATTTTTGAGATCGAAATATTTTTATAGTTAATAAATTTATATTTTTTTTATTGTTGGGAGTTTCTAATTTAATATATTATCATAATCATTACTACTCCCACAGTATTCATATCATAAAAACTTCCATCATTTCAGTTATAAATTCTAGAAAATTTGTTTCTTTTTATATTTTTATGAAACATGTAATTTTTTATTTACCGATTTTCTGTCATAGTGTAAACAGTACTATTATTACACATTTCAGAAATACAATATTCCTAAAAATACAATACTTATTATAATTATAAATTTCATTTCAACTATAATGCTTTTATTGTGTAAAGTGGTTATTGTTCTTGTACATTATATTTCAGTTAATATATGAAATTTATCTTCTATTCTATGCTTTCATGATATACTGTTGCAGTTACTTCTTTTGTTAATAAAATAATAGTATTTATTTAATAGCTTCCCTCATGGTAAGTTTTTTTAATCGTCCAAAAATCAATAATGATTTTTTTTCATATCTTCATGTTTTGAATGTGTTTGAATATTTTGACATACCTAGAAAAATATGGATGTGTGTGTAGTCTTTCGTTTGTATAGATACAATTTTTCGCCACAATTTTCGTTACTGATTTGAGTAATTCGAAAAGCATTGAATTTGTAATAATAGGAAGATGTGGTGATTAGTTTTTGGCAGAAACATATCCAGCTGTTTTGGAGTTACGAAGCAAAATGTGCAAAAAATGGCATTTTTTAGGAGAACGAAGCAACCGACTCGGATGATACAAAAAACCTTTTACTTGTGTTGATGACACGATTGTCTTTGGGAGAAGCAAAAAAAAATTTTGCTCGATTTCAAAAAAAAATATCCAAAAGAAATTTTTTTACATGTCGAAAATAATTGTACTTGTATTGTAAAAAAACCCACATATATACTCCAAATAAAAAATTTCAACTTTGTTTAGTTTCTTCAATTCAGTTCATATAATTTTGAGAAATATTAGACAAAATACTTCGTTCTAACTCCGCTGCATTAGGTTTTGTTTAACTTTTGATATAGACATATTAAACGTTATAGTACAATTTATAAACCCTTATATTTTGTCTGTAAAATACAAAAAATAAAAGTTACAGGTTGCAGTATTTATAATTATTTGAAAACATTTAATATGCTTCGAATATTTCATTACAGTTTGGGAAGTTCCAGCAATTTTGTTTTAAGCACGATGCTTAATTTATGGGTACATTTTTTATAAAGACAGCACTATATTTAACCTTGATCTACTATTTCGTCAGGAATATTTATCATAATAGTTGGAAAAACTATTTAGTTAATTTATCTGTTGTAAAATTGTTTTTTTTAATCTAACTTGAAACTAGCAGTACATGGTATCGTGCCTCAAGGCAAATTGCTGGAACTTTCCGTACCGCAAATTAAAATTCTTAAAAAAGCTTCAATTATTTTTGAAAAGTTTGAAAGAATTAGATTTTTGAGAGTTTTGAAATTTTTGAAAAATGTGGAATTTTTTTTATATTGTGAAATTTGTTAAAAATATTGAACTTTTATTCAGAACAATTGTGCTGTGTGGCTGTTCTAGAAAACGTAAAAAATGTACATAATATTAATTTAGTTAAATATTCAATAATAATTTTTTATCCTTAAAATAACATATTTTTTACTTTTTTCATTTAATTTCTGAAACAGGTAGACTCGTCTACCCATAAATTTAATCAATTTTTAATTTTGTCAATACAAATAAACTGTTTTTGAATTATTCAAATCGAACGCTCAGTTCTCTCAAAAACTGAATCACTATTTTTGGCACTTTTTGCCCCGTATATTTGAAGCAGCTACATCTGCTTTGTCCAGAAACTAATCAGCATGTCTTCATATCAATATAGGAATCGAACGTATTTTAAATCATTGAAATCTATTGAGCCGTGTTCCGGAAATTATCTATAAAAATTTGTATACGAACAAACAAACACACTCATACACATACATTGATTTTTTCTAAGCTATGCCAAAATGTTCAGAAACTTTTGATTTATAAAAAAATTCATTTTTGATTTTTTGCGATTTTGATTACTACAACTTACCCTATGGTAATAATAATAATACATCTTAAAATTATAATAATACTTAAAATTATATTAAGATCTCGTAAGCTAAACCACAGTGCCCACAATGAAAAAGCTACCAACGAAAGAAAATACTTTTGCTGTAGATTTTCAAACGCATTTATCTCCTTCAATGGCTAATTAAACATCTTTTGTCCTCTACTTTCAAATAATGTTGTTAATAAAGTCTTAACTTTACTTGTTTTTGAAACCTTTTTACCCGCGGACCTTTAAGCTCCGCTCTACCCTATATGTAAATGAGCGCAATATAAAAATTGTACAATAAAATCATTGTATAACATTTATCATATTTTCACTGATTTTGTTAACAACATAAAATGTAGAACTGTTCTTTAGAAGATATTCATTTTATTACATTCTATTTTGAACGAACTTTAATATTTTCTTATAAACACAAACGGCAAATAAGTGTTTCTTGATAAAATCCAAACAAATGTTTTGTTGTTAAACGGTGTATGAATTTCAGTTACAACAAAAGAGAGATGTCTGCACTCAATATATATGTTAATATAACGAAAATAGCACTTGAGCAATATAGGACACCATTTCTACGACACATATGCCGTTCTAGTAGCATATACGTTTTAATTAGAGACGCTTAATTAGCTTTGCATAATGATAACACGAAGTTGTAACTTAATTAGACTTAGACTCTAAATTGTACATATATACTTGCCTACGGGATTGGTATATATTGCTCACAACTAGCATATGTTATGTTTGTGAATTGGAGCAACGTAATTCAGCATTGGCCTAAAATTCACTATGATATACTAAATAGATTAAAGTTTGGCTACATCTCTAATATATTAAATAAATTACATTTTAACTCAGCTGTCTGAAATCTAAATGTAATTAGTGTTCATTTAAGTCAACTAATAATCTCTTAAAAGCATCATTTCTGAAGTTTATATCAATTTATTTTTGCATGTGCTAACTACTCAACCGGTATTCGATCTGAAACTTTTAACCATCGGCTACGATTACATATTCTTCTACTTTTATCTATTCTTTAATCTTATAGTTTATGAACTATTTTCTTCCCTGAAAACATAAAATTTCAAAAACACATTTCCCTAAAAAGATGGAACCTATATATTGTACTGTATAATTATAAATATTCAGTGAACAACAGTTTAATTTAATTGTTGAATAAAAACGCATTTAAAGTGATATTTTATGACATATTTGCGCATAGAGCAGACAAAGAAGCAATTTGACTTTAAGCAATTATATTGTAAAAACTAAACTAATATGTTCAGGAAAACACCCAGCTAATTCATCATCATAGAAATATGTTTTATTGTTGTTTTTCAAAAAATTATCTTTTGGACCTTTCTATCCCATGGGCGGGTTAAAAAAGGACACCAAAAAGCAAACACGTCCAATGACTCATCCACTTTTTAATTTTAAAAGAATTTTACGAAATAATAGTTACATTATTTATCTAATACAAAATATAAATTTCATGGGCAATTTTTTTATAGAAGTAACACTGTATATAAAACCTTGATCTGGTCTATTGCCAGAAATATTCATCAGTAGAGTTAGAAAAATTATTTATTCAAATTTACTCTTTTCATTTACTATTTTCTAATGATTACACCTCTTTCAGGTTTAGTTGGTTTCTTATTTCCCCATCCACGTGCATGATGTTGTAAAGGTAATATAAAAAAACTATTAAATCTCATTTAATCTTCATAGAGACAAAATATCGAAGCGCGTAAGCGCCGTGTCGCCGTCTAACGGATAAACATTGGTACGGAACCCATAGGAATGTAAACAAAATTTATACTTGTTGTTAAAATCTCTATCTGATAATTTGATGTGCATATGTCTAATGATCATTTTTGACCACCAAATCATGAAAATGTGATCAGTTGTTCATTTTCTTAATACAAGAAAAATGTTTTTTGAATTATTCCAATCGGACGCTCCGTTCTCTTAAAAACTGCGTTACCATTTCTGGCATTTTTTGCCCCATATCTTCGGAACGGCGAGACCTGCCTTCGCCAAAAACTAATCTACATGTCTCCTTATCAATACAAATCAAATGTTTTTTGAATTATTCAAATCGCTTCATCCGTGTTCCCGAAATCGTCGACGAAAATTTGTATCCGCACACACATACACACACAAACACACACACACATACATCCATTTTTTCTAAGGTGTGCCAAAATATAAAATAGAAATAGAAAAAATTTCATTTTCGATTTTTTTTCGATTACTATAACTTACCCTACGGGAAGTTAATAATATACTAACAAACATTAGAGTTTGGCTCTGTATAGATCAAATACTGAACTCTAAAAACGACCGACAAAAACTTCCTCAGGCGTATCCAGAAGTGGTACAGCAGAATAATGTAGAATATAAATTGTAACGATAAATGAAGCTATTCTACTGAATTTTAATGTGAAAAGAAAAAAAACGTGATTGAATACATACTGAAAAAGGAGTGCTTGTTGCCCGACGTTATTGAAAAAAAAAACGAATTGAAAAGACTAGAACGAAAAAAATGTAGTTGATTAACGACTCTTTCGTGGAGCAGAAGAACAAAGAGAATAACAAGCAAAAGGATCAAAATATGTTATAATCAAACACTAGATATGATTTTAGAGAAAGCACTAATAATATAATAATTATAATCCTGATTATATGTATCAATTGAGTATGATTGTAACAATTGAGTAGAGAACGGTTTAAAGATCCGAGGGTAAGAAGGTTCACCACCATTATCTCAAAAACAAGTAATACATAGAAGAAAAGTAATGTATCTTAACGATACTATTTTGAAGTAGAGTTTATAAAAACCGATTTCAGAATAAGATTCCAAGAATCAAAACGCTTGCATCTATCTTGTATATTTGGCTATATTTGTCATTTTGCATTTATACAGTAAAAGCCGACTTTTTCTACTAAAAACCATTAAACGAATTCCATAATTTTTTCCAAAAAAAAGGTTTTTAACACCGGTTTTTGAAAACCGACAAACCCTATTTTGAAGTAGAATTTAAAAGATATGTAACCAGCCATCGTCTTAAAGCGGGTGACGTGGCTATAACGAGAATCAAATATACGACAAAATTCTTTGTCGTAGTCAGTTTCTTTTTAGGTTTTAAGCACTGTTCACTATACATCTTATTTCTATAGTATATGTATTTTAGTTGTTTTATAAGATGTATATTGTATTGTATTTTAAGTTACATTCAACAGTTTAAATTATTTAAACTCTAAAATAGCTTACATGTGTTTGGGGTGAATAGGTCCACCTAAACCTTTTCATTGGCAAAATGTTATCGATAAGAAAATAGTAAATAATAATGTAAAAAAGTTAAAAAAGTTATACCTTACAAAAAATGGATGTATGTGTGTGTGTGCGGATACAAATTTTGTCGACGATTTCGGAAACACCGATCAACCGATTTAAATAATTCAAATTCAATTATTATAATTCAATTCATTTAATTATTATAATTATAATTCAATTCATTTAATTCCTATTGATAAGGAGTCGTGCTGATTAGTTTTTGGCGAAGGCAGGTCTAGCCATTCCGAAGATACGGGGCAAAATGTGCCAAAACGGTAACTCGGTTTTTAATAGAACGGAGCGTCCGATTTTAATAATTCAAAAAACCTTTTATGCACTTGTATTGACAAGATGAAGAACTGATTAAATTTTTGGGAATGAAAATCCAAATGAAAATAATGCTATTTGGCGGTCAAAATGTTTATTGGACATATGTATATAAAATTATCAGATATTTTATAGAGATTTCAATAATCTGTACACATTTTGTGTAAATTTTGTTGGGTTTCGTACCAAGATTTTTAATTACGGTACGGGAAGTTCCAGCAATTTGCCTTAAGGCACGATGCCATATACACCACTAGTTTACTTTTCTCTCGGCTAACTGGTAAATCAACTAAATTATTGCTGATAAAAAAAGTGTGTGCGTAAGTATCATACGCGATTGAAGTAAAACTTATTTGCTACAGCACAAGATGGCATTTAAGTAAAAATAAATACATGGTATAACAATTTTGAATAATGTTTATTAGTAATATGGTAACACTCGTTGCCATACACACATTTATTGGTGTCTACCATTATACACATTTATATAATAATAAATTATAAATTATATATTTATAATAGCATTAAAAATATGTGTAATATTTAAAAACAATAATGTAATTAAAGTCATACTTCAAATATGACATGATCGGTTTGTCATTGTAATTGGCATTTAGAAATGAACCTTCATTAGAAAAATGAAGTAAATGCTGATTAATAACTTCTATAATATTCGTTCACACAGTGGATTATGTTCAACAACGTCTAAATAAATATTGTTTTCATGTAAACATTGTGTTTGAAGAACTAGATGTAATTAAAATTAACATACATTCATTGACTGATGGTGTTTTTTATTATTTTTTCGCTGGCGATATAATCTCATTCTTCGAACAGCTGTAATACCTGTTTTGCCTAAAAAATATTTTCCATTTCAATAACTGCAATGATTTATAGAAACTACGATTAATATAGAAATTGTTTCAGTAAACTTACTAAGTTTCATACACGGCGCAAATGCTGCATTTGTTTTATTATTTTCATTATAATTACTTACGGGGGACGGGGCAAAGTATTCTTCTGATTCAAACATGTTTCAATAAATCAAGATTTGTACTACGATATAACTTTAAATTTATCTATGCCGATTTCTTTGTTGATATCGGTACGCATGCAACGTTGACGCCGGTACGCATACAACGACAGATCTCTGTTCACATACACGACGACTATTCACAATCGACTTGCATAGAAATGATATCATCGATAGCGAATGACAAATCATTGGCACTCGACGCTTATCTTATCTTATCTGCCGTAACACACTTCCGTTGCATTTGTACGGATGTACACCCTAGTCGCGGTTAAAGAAGTTTTACTTCAAAAGTATCACAACCGTACTTAGTCTCCTCTGTAAATTATTTGTCACGATGTAGGTGGTTTGGCTTTTACAGTATAATTATTAAATGTCATATTGAACTTTTCTGTTGCGCCCTACTCTATAGACTTTTGTATTATACAACATGCATTAATGCAGAGCTAGTTCCTTACAAAGAAAAGCTTTCTTTGATATGCTTCTTGAAAATCGTGAAATTGTAAAAATAGGCGTCGTTTGACTCTGTCACCCTTATTTCGGCGCGATATCCTCAGATCACGAGCGTGCGATATATGCGGAATCACTCAAGGGAAAAGCGTCTCTATTGACATGGCCATGTGAACCGCACGGGGTACGCGATCTTCTCTACTCGTGACGCTGACAACGCGACTCCTTGATACGTGCTGTTTGCTACTAACAAATCTATGGGATATGTCGCAGGATTTCGTCTCTGTATGTTATCTTACGAGACGAGAGTACTTCTGTTATACATATATACATAATATTCGAATTGCAAACAGATACAGAGAATTCAGATTAATGACTCTGATAACTTGTCACTGACATTAAATACTCCCTGGTATTTGCTTGTGGGTATATGAATGCTATTAGACTATTCACATATTGATGAAATTTGTGGCAGATACTATTACCACTATTCTTATGCTCTATATCTTAATAGACATAAAATATTTTTTCTAAATCTAAAGACAAAACTTTAAATTTTACATATTTTATTAACTTCCCGTGGGGTAGTTATAGTAATGGGCCAAAAATCGAAAATACAATTTTTTGCATTTCTCGACGTTTTGAAGGTTTATGAACATTTTCGCACACCTCAGACAAAATGGATGTGTGTGTGTTTTGTGTGTCCGCATTTTTTCGTTCACGCTTTCGGACGCACGAATCAACCGTTTGGAATGGTTCATAAAGCATTCGATTCCCATTGATAGGGAGATGTGCTGATTAGTTTTTTGCAAAGACAGGTCCAGTCGTTACGGAGATACAGAGCAAAGAGTGCCGAAAATAGAAATCGAGATTTTGAGAGAACGGAGCGTTCGATTTGAATGATCTAAAAAACGTTCAATTAGTAATGATTGGAAGAAATGGTTATTAGTTTTTGGCAAAGGCAGGCCCAGCTATTTCAAAGATACAGAGTAAATGTGCAAAAAATGGCAGTTTTTGAGAGAAATAAGCATCCGAATTGAATGATTCAAAAAACTTTTTTCTTGTATTGACAAAACAATTGCTTTTGGAAACAAGAATTTTTGTATATTGAAAATAATTGAGCTTTCAATATTAATACTGGCTAAAATTTTAAAGCTCACTTATATACTTTAAATAAATAACTTAAACTTTGTAATACAGTTTATAGAAATCTTATAAATAAATGATATAAAATGAGCATTTTTGACTGCCAAATGACATTTTTTCAACTTATTTTTAATGAGAGTCCAGAACCGCTGGACCTGCCTTCCCAAAACTTTAATCAGTTCTTCATTTTGTCAATACAAGTAAAATGTTTTTTTGAATTATTAAAATCGGACGCCCCGTTCTCTTAAAAACTGAGTTACCGTTTTTGGCGCTTTTTGCCCCGTTTCTTCGGAACGGTTGGACCTGCCTACGCCAAAAACTAATCAGTTCATATCCTTATCAATACAAGTGGAATGTTTTTTGAATTATCCAAATCGGTTATTCCATACTGTTGAAAATGTCGAAAACATTTGTTTGAACCATATGAATAAACTTCAAAATTAAAAATCTTGGTATAGAACAAAATATCTGATAATTTGATGTGCATATGCCTAATGATCATATTTGACCGTCAAAAGACATTTTTTCAACTTATTTTTATTGAGTGTCCATAACCGCTAGACCTGCCTTTCCAAAAATGTTATCAGTTTTTTATCTTCTCAAGACAAGTAAAATGTTTTTTGAATAATTAAAGCCAGACGCTCCGTTCTCCTAAAGACTGAGTTACTATTTTTGGCACTTTTTGCCCCGTATCTTCAGAACGGCTAGACCTGCCTCCGCCAAAAACTAATCAGCACGTCTCCTTATCAATATGAATCGAATGTTCTTTGAATTACTTAATTCGTCGATGAAAATTTGTATCCGCACACACACACACACATACATCCATTTTTTCTAAGGTATCCTAAAATGTTCAGAAACCCTTGAAACGTGAAGATACGAGGTCTGTTCAAAAAGTACCCGGAATTTTCGTTTTTTCAAAAAAATATTTATTTATTCGTCTACATTAATGTGGTCCCCTTCAAAGTAGTCCCCCCAGATATAATACACTTATGCCAGCGTTTTTTCCAATTTTCGAAGCACCCTTGATATTCACTTTTTGATATGTCCTTGAGCACTCTCAGCGATTTTCTTCAATCGAGGAAAACCGCCGTCCTTTCATGGGTCTCTTCAACTTTGGGAATAGGAAAAAGTCACACGGAGCCATATCTGGTGAATTTTTGCACTTTGCAACACTTTATTTCATTTTTTACGCAAAATTTAATACAAATTCTTTGACTTTTCAATTCTTCCATTGTAAAAATCGCCTAGCTCAGAAAAACACGTCGAACCTTAGCGACTACCACAGACAAAGTAAACAGTGAATATAGCTGAAAATTTCATCATACTTTAGGGGCATGTATACCAACACAATAAAAAAAAAATTTTGACAATCAGACACTCCAGACCCGCGAAATTTAATTATTAGTAATTCCGGGTACTTTTTGAACACACCTCGTATATAAACATTTTTATTTTCAATTTTTGTGCCCTACGGGAAGTTAATAATTACAATTTTCTGACACAATTAAAAAACTTTAAACTCAAAAATAATAAACCTCTTGAAATTTATTTAGTAAAAAAATCCCTTGATTTTTTCCATAAATATTTTGAGAATCTTGAATATGATTGAAATTTTAAAAAATATCTAAATCTATTAAATTAAATAAAAATTGTTTTTGATCTAAATCTATTAAACATTTTAAATTAATTAAGTAATAATTTAATAATCTAATATGAAACATATATGTACATAATTGAGGGTAAACCGAATTTATATTTCCGAGAAACGCAACCGCATGCAAACATGACCTGGTTTCTCCATAATAATGTTAGCGGCGGTAGCTCATCAACCTTTATCTCAACCATATTTAAGTCAGTAATCTCCTGGATATCCATTGTACATAGAATGTCGGAGTCGTTTTCGCTTGCATCAATCTTCTGCCATGATCTTTTAGTATATTACATTTTAATGCTCTAAAACTGGAATTAACACGCTTTCACAAAGAATATATAATTGCGAACGTGGAGAAAAATCATATTTATTTCGCATCTGGTGTTGAAATATGTATGGCACTGGATATTTCGAAAGTGTAAAACTCTGTGTGGTATATTCATTTTGTGAAATATTAGGTATGTTATCTAATACCACATTTGTGTTCACCTTCAGCATAGTGCACCTTGTTTTGGACGACTATTAGTCAGTGTGTCAGTAGAAAGAGTATATTTTATTCGATTGTATATTTCGAGAACCCAAACAATTTGTAACACCTTTTTTAATTTAACTATAACCTAATATCATTAATACATTACCGCCTTTTTAATTCATTTAAAAAACTGAAATAATTTTTTTGAAGTAAAACTTCTTTAGGCGCGACTTGGGTGTAAATCCGTACAAATGCAACGGAAGTGAGTTACGGCAATGTCGAGTGCCAATCATATACGGCCGATTCTTTGTATGCGTTGTGCGAGGTTTCTTTGAATGCGTGACTTTATACGTGCGAACTACGTACGTCACCGAAAGCGTGAAGCATATGGTTCATTTTTCGGTGCTTGAGGTCATCTCATTTCAAGGTTAAATATTAGTACGTATCTTGAGTTAAAAAAATGTCTGGATCGGAACAATATTTTATTCCGTCCCCCATAAATAATTATAGTGCAAATAATAAACAAAATGAAAAACCTGTGCCGTGTAAGAAACGTAAGTTTATTAAAGTAATTTGTATTATTTGTGGTTACTATATATTTTTGAGGTTATCAAAATGGAAATTACGACTGTTCAAAAAAATGAAACTGTATCGCCAGCAAAAAACTAAACAAAACAAGCAATCAATGATTGTGTGTTAATTCTTCAAACACAATTACGTGACAAGTGAAAATGCTAAAACAATATTTCTTTAGGCGTTATTTAACATGATAATTGTCAGCATTTTTATAGATATTAAAAAATATTAAAACAGCTTTATTCTAACATGCCGAAGATATATCTTTTTCAGAATTATATCTCAGACACTTTTAAAAGTTTGAAGGAAGACTACATGTTTTTCGTGTATGATGGCTTTTAAGTATCACAAAGTTGCATATTTTTATAAATAATGAAGAATAATGTTCAGATTTCTTAATCTAAACAAGAGATCAAGTACAACAATAGTTTGTGTAGCAGTGCTTCATTTATATACAGATATACTTCATGATGGACATCTATGCAGTTTATTCATTCCTAGTGTTAATGAAATTATTCAAAATTGTTATATTACAGCTGTCCACTGTGTGAACGAATATTATAAAATTTATTAATCAGCAATTACTTTATTTCTCTAATAAAGGTTCAAGTCCTAGATGCTAATTCCAATGAAGTATGCCCTTAATTGCATTCTTGTTTTCAAATATTACAAATATTTTAATGCTGTTATAAATTTGTAATTTATTATTATATAAATATGTATAATGGTTGACATTAAAAAATATGTGTATCATGAGTGTCACCGTTATTCAAAATTGTTATATGATGTATTTATTTTTAACTTAAATGATATGTAGCTTTTTTAACTTAAATTCCAATAGCAAATAAGTTTTACTTCAATCGTGTGTGAACCATGCGTGCACTGTTTTATCTTGATATAATGAATGATTTAAAACATTACATTATATTTGCATCATATAAAATATTACATTTCAATAGAATATATTGATAACCAACCCATCTCAGCAAATTAATTGAGCATAATTGACAACTAAAATAGCAAAACTAAACACAGTCTGCTTGTAAATAATTGCAGCAATGAGCGTCTTTATAACATTTATGTATTGCATTGTAAGAGGTTTTGTTCTCTGGCAAAGTACATGCAAACAATAATTTGCTTAATTAAGTTTATATTGATGGATGTGCAGAATATTTAATTTAATTTATCACAGAGTTGCATTCTGAATTTTTAGTGTTTATAGCTATGCAACGTGAACAAAGGCTTAAATTTAATTTTATACTGTATTTTCTTCCTTTGTAAGTCAATTAATATGTTGTATAATATCATAAATTATGTTATGTACTGAAATTTCCCGTACCGTAATGAAATATTTCAGAAATATTAAATGTTTTCGAATAAATTATCATAAATACTGTAACATTTATTATCCGTGTTTCACAGACAAAATATAAGAGTTTATAAATTGGACGATAACTTATATATATATATATATATATATATATATATATATATATATATATGCCCACATGACAAGTAATAAACAAAACTTGATCAACCGGAGTTAGAATGAAAGAACTTATCTCATATTTCAAAGAATTATATCCAAATATTTTTCGATATTTTGCACTCTTTGCTTCGTATTTCGGAAACGGCTGGACCGACCTTCTCTAAAAACTAATCAGCACTTTGAAAAATTCAAATTGGTTGAAAAATAGTATTCACACATACAAATATACCCACAAACAAACACATCTATTTTTTAAGGTATGCCAAAACGCTCAGAAACCTTTGGAACGTAAAGATATGTAAGAATTTTCAATTTCGATTTTTGGACGATTACTGTAACTTACCCTATTGAAAGTGAGCAAGTTAATCTTTTACTCTTAGAAGCAATAAAGATTGGCTATTGCAGTGTGGTTCAAAAATAAAAATAACAGTGTGTTTATTGGGGTAAAAATTCTTGTTTTTAGCATGCTTGATTAGTACCTGCCACGTGATCAGAAGAGTGAGCAAGCATTAAAATAAACTTTGTCAAGTAATGTTAAAATGTATACATAAATTTGTTTAAATAATTTTAAAATGGTATCAGCAATGACAGGCAGTTCTGTCTACCATAAGCCCTTGCAAGGCAAGTAAAAAATGTTATGGTAAAAGTGCAAATAATTGCGGCACTACTTGAAAACAAATATTATAAATGTACATTGTATTATGTAAAAATACAATACATGGTCAAACCCAAAGGCTAAATTTAATTCATTTCATTTGTTATTCGGTAAGCATAAATAATATTTCACGGTTACATCTTGACATCCGGTGGAGACGCCTTGTACAACTAGATTTCGTCCTTACGATTAGTAATGCAAGATATTTAAATTAAAAATCATGCATAAACTGATAACACTAAAGTATACTTGTATATTTGAAACATCTTTGGTATTATAAATCTTATATTTAAAAATCATGTTCAAGCAACAACCCAATTATTGATATTTTAGTTTTTAGCTAAATTACCTATTACAGAATAATAAAATAAATAAAAATATTTTTTATAATTTGAATCCAAAGTAATCCTCTTTGGTGTATACACTCTAAACATACAAAAAGATCTCAACCGCTGCCCAAACTCAATTTTCATGACTGTTTGTGTTTTCCAAACATTTTTGTATTTATTTTTGCGCGCACACGTTTTTACACTAAAAGGTTTCATAATTTCCACAGAATAAACACTGAGCGATCCAGGCGGTCCGGTGAGATTCTAATTAGTGCAAGAATTACACCGGACTGTGAAAACAAAAAGAAAATTAATTTGCATTAAAAATAACCTCATAAGACCATGCAAACAGAATGGCAGAGAAAAATGAAGCAATATATAACTTGACAGTTATTAAAAATTTATTATGTTTTTTATATATGTGTTCTATATAAGTAAACGTCTTGTGAAAAAAGTAAATGAGGTATTATGAATGTTAATAAAAAAATAGCACAAAAGATAATTAGTTTGTTATCATATTTAAAAAAAAAGAATTAAGCAAAATATTAACAACAATAAAAATAAAATAAATTAGAATAAAAAAATGAAAAGTTGATTAAGAAATGCAGATGTAATATATGACACATCTTGTCGATTTTGGCAAGATAAAGCGATTGTTTATATATTATACGACTTAATGAATGTAACCTATTTGTAAAAACTATTAGCTGTCTACGTCCATTGTCCTCATATCTGTTTACTTATCAATGCTACCTAAACATAATATACAATCGACGTGTTATAATTCTCTATATTGTATATCTTCCTATCAATTATTCGTATTTATTTATTATTTTATTATAACAAAAATATACAACTCAAATCATCGAGTGATAAATAGTTTGATCATCAATGATAATATTGGTCTCGGTGGTGGATGAACTTTTTCTTATGCGTACGTTGCAGATTCTTAAAAATCGTTCATATAGAGTTATTTTATTAATTTATTGGACAATCAGTAAATACAATATTTTTTTATGAGTCTTTGTGAAGTGTTGATATCTAATTGTGATTTGTTTATCAACTACATACTAAGTACAACTATACACTATACAAAGTACTAATTTAAATCGACTAACAATGTACTCGTATTACTTCTTTATGGCAATTGTGCCGGCAAGTGTAGAATGAGAAAAAGCTTTTTTGGCTTGTCCTGTTTGTACTAAAATTTGGTTCTCGTTTAAAGATGAAACAATTGATTATTTACATTTTTTTAAAACATATTTCAATAAACAAAATATAAGATATTAACTGAATTTGCTTTTTCCCTTAAATATATAATTCCATATGAACCTATTATATGTAAAGTGTAACATAGAAGTTGATATAGAATTTTACTTGCAATTTTTTTATATCTATTTACTCCCATTCTCTATGTGATAAAATAATTATTATGTACTCATTTTAGAATGATAATAATATTAATAAATCAATATAAGATCTGCAGTAACTAAAAATATGACTAGTGAATTTTTCATTGATAATACTAGTATTAATACCGGGATCACGGTATTACAAAGTTCAAAGATCGAATACCGGTATTCAGATCATAGTACGGAATTGGAATCCCTAAATATAATCAATGACGATCACATAGGCCAAAAGTATTTCTCAAAACTTCTCATTTCTTGAAGCAGCTCATTTCTTCACAAAACGTAGAGAAAGTGCAAGTTAGCTACATATATCATATATCGAGACTGCCAAAAAGGATTGAAATTTTTGCAATTTCATTCGATTATCAGAAACCAGTTTATCATACACCAGCATAAAGTATGATAATCTACAACAATTGCATTCCATTGCCGATATTAAAGATATTAAAGTTTTACAAATTTTTCAAATAACTATTTCAAAAGCTGGCTATTCGCATGATTTCAATTAAGCCAAATTGACAGGCGCGCCCCGACGGTAGAAATATTATCTGACGATGGCAGACGTATTAATTAAATTCGCGCCGTATTTGCATATTTCAATAATTAAATGTTGGCAATTCACGCGAACCAACATTAGCAGGCCCACGGCATCATGGGTCATACCAGGCAGGAAGCAATAAATAATGCCACTGGAAATATCTGCCTGAAGCAATCATTGGAGATAATCTATTTATAAGTTAGATACGTCCAAAAGTGCAACGATAGCTTCCATAGACTATTTATTTATGTGAGTTTATATAAGCCAAATTACAATGAGTCAGTCACACGAACAGGTTAATTTTGTAACTTCTTGGTTTTATCCAATGGTTGTTTATTCATGGTTGCAGCGCTGTTATTGGAGATAATAAATTGATATATGATGTCCAAACATATAGAATAGGAGGTGGAACAAAAGTCCAATTTAACTTTGAGCAATTGTACTGTGAAAAGAAAACCAAGCCAATTATATCACATCAAATGACATATATCAAACAAACAACTATCTGTCTGGCTATGTTCAGTGAAACTCGCACTCATCATTATAAAGATGTGTTATTTCGCTGTTTGGCGGGGTAAAATGGGATGGTCAGAGAGCAAAAAGGTCTTATGTCGTATTTTTAATTTTGAAGAGATTTTCTAAATAATAGCTACATTATGCAACCAATGCAAAATATAAATTTTATAGGTACATTTTTTTGCAAAGTTAATACAATTCCTCAACAGAGTCGCAACAACTATTTATTTAATTTATCTCTTGTAAAATTATTTATTTTTAACTTGATTTATTTTTTATTTATTAACTTCCCGTATGGTAAGTTGTTGTAATCGCAAAAAAATCGAAAACAAAAATTTATTTAACTTTAAGTTTCAGAACCATCTGAACATTTTGGCATAACTTGCAAAAAATTGATGAATTTGTGTGTGCGTGTGGGTGTTGGTGATGTGTGCGTATGTAGTATGTATATATGTAAGTTTGGATGCAATTGTTCTTCCACGATTTAGAGAGCATGGATCATCCGATTTGAATGTTTCGAAAAACATTCGATTCGTATCGATGAGGAGACGTGCTGATTAGTTTTTAGCAAAGACAGGTTCAATCGTTTCAAAGATACGCGGTAAAAAGTAACATAAATGGCAATTTTGAGAGAATATAGCGTCCGATGTGAATAATTCGAAAAGCATTCGATACGTATTGATGCGAAGACGTGCTGACTACTTTTTGGCAAAGGCAAGTTTAGCCGTTTGGAAGAAACGGAGTAAAACGTAACTGTGAATGGCAATTTTGAGAGAACGGAGTGTACGATTTGACAAATTAAAACAATGTATCACTTGTATTGATATAATGGAAAATTTGTTGGATTAATGTAAGACAGGTCTAGCGGATTCGAAAAGCCAAACAAAAAAAATTTCAATATGTCATTCGCAGGTCAAAAGTGATTATTAGACATATCTACATCAAATTATTAGATATTTTATAGACATTTTAATAATAATTAGTAATTTTGTTTACATTTCTAAGGGTTCTGTGCCAAAATTTGTAATGTTTAACTATTAGACTGCAACGCGCTTTGATTTTTTGTTTCTGAAACAGCTACGCAACGCGATTACTTTGACAAAAAATCTAACATCTCAAAAAATTTTAGAACATTTAAACATTCTAAATTACCGGCGGAAAGTTCCAACAATCTGCTTTAAGGCACGATGCCATGCACTACTAGTTATATTTTACCGGGGTAAAGGGTAAAGATTATCAGTTTAGATGTTCAAAACATCTTATAAAACGATTAAAAAAGTATACTTATAAATCATACGACGTATTAGTATACAACGTTTACTTATGAATTGTACTCGTATTAAGGTCTCGTAAACCTGAGACAGTGCTCACAACCAAAAAAAACTAACAAAAAAAGAAAATACTTTTGTAATGTATTTTCAAACATGACTGTTTTTTCGCCTGATAGCAATGTCGTATAAATAATCAGGGTAATGACTGGTTATACATCTTTTTTCCTTCACTTTCAAATATGGTTGTTAAAATATTCTAAACTTTACTTGTTTTTGAAATACCGGTGATGGACCTTTTTACCAGTGGATTTTCAAGTCCCGCTCTACCCTATTATAAAATCATCAAATTCAATGAATTTATTATTGAACACAGTTTCAGTTTTATCCATTCGCACGTGCGTCTGTCGTTATTTATGGAATAATTATGCACATGTTGTGCAATATTCGAAACTTCAAAATAATTCGACGATGTATATGATAATATGGGTTGATTAACAGTCGGTTTCCAATATATGATGGTGATTACCGAAGCAAACTGCCAACACATGTGCATGTTTCGCGGCGAGCTGTGCCATTGATTAGTTATCATGCGCCGTTATATGAATACCGCGATCGGCCATGTATGATCGAGCATAGTTAAATAGGATTCGAACCAAACTATTTTAATAAACAGCTAGGAAATTAATTTCGAAATGCAGAAGAGAATGAAAATAATCATTATCGTTCCATCATTACGTTTATTAACTTCTCGTAGGGTAACTTATAGTAATCGAAAAAAAATTGAAATGATAACATCCGGATTGCAAAAAAGTTGAAAATGAAATTTTCACATATCTTTACGTTTCAAAGTTTTTGAAGTAAAACTTCTTTAGGCGCGACTAGGGTGTAAATCCGTACAAATTCAACGGAAATGCGTTACGGCAGATAAGATAAGATAAAAGTGGAATGCCAATAATTCGTCATTTGCTCTCCATGATATTTCTATACGGCTCGATTGCGGTTAGTCGTCGTGTATGTGAATAGAGATCTGTCGTTTGAATTCGTAATCCAACTTTGTATGCGTAATATTATGCTTACTTGTCTTTGGTATGCGTACCGATATCAAGGAAGAAATCGGCATAGATAAATAAACATTTTAAAGTTGCATCGTAGTACAAATGTTGATTTAATGAAAAGTGACGAATCAGAAGAATATTTTACCCTGTTTCTTGAAAATAATGTGTATGTGTATGTGTGTGTGTGCGGGTACAAATTTTCGTCGACGATTGCGGGAACACAGTTCAACCGATTTGAATTATTCAGAAAACATTCGATTCCTATTAATAAGGACACGCCCTGATTAGTTTTTGGCATACGCAGGTCTAGTCCTTTCGAAGATACGGGGCAAAAAGTGCCAAAAACGGTAACTCAGTTTTTAATTCTCTAAAAGGTTTATTTCTAAATGCTAATTACAATGACCAACCGATCATGTCATATTTGAAGTATGCCTTTAATAGTGTAACTATTGTTTCTAAATATTATACATATTTTTAATGCTATTATATATATATATATATATATATATATATATATATATATATATTAAGCTTGTAACGTCCTCTTGAATATCCTGAAATACTTATTAAAACACAACTAACTCTTCAATACTCGGTATATTCACTACTCGTTACAGAACTACTTTACGCAGTAGCAAATAAGTTTTACTTCAATCGCGTGTGATCTTTATGCGCACTCTTTTTTTGAAAGAAAAATGAAGAAACTGAGCACAAAAAATTTTGAATCTTGGTGGGCAATAAACAGCAGAAACACAAAAATTATATAAATTTGTTTCAACAGAAATTTGAGTTTCTGTTAGAAAATCATCACAAATATTTGGTAGAACAAAATGCTTTATATTTTTTTTTTAACATATTGACATACCAAGAAAAAAATGGATGCATGTACGTATATGTATGTATGTATGTATACAATCTTTCGTCCACTATTTCGGGCGCATGAATCAACCGATTTGAATGATTCATAAAGCATTCGATTCCTATTGATAAAAAAACGTGCTGATTAGTTTTTGACAGAAAGAGGTCCAGCCGTTTCGACGATACGGGGCAAAAGGTGAACGGGAATTCAGTTTTGAGAGAATTGAGCGCCCGTTTTCGATTATTTAAAAAACATTTTACTTGTATTGACAAAATGAAAAATTGATTAAATTTTGGTGAGACATGTCTAACGGTTTCGGAGATACAGAGAAAACGTAAATACTAGTGGGGCGCAAGATATCATGCCTTAAGGCAAATTGCTGGAACTTCCCGTACCGTAACCAAAATTCTTGGTACGGAACCCAAAAAAAAATTACAGAAAATGTCTACACATTATTAAAATCTTTATAAAATATCTGATAATTTGATGTACATATGTCCAATGAACATTTTTGACCGTCAAATGGCAATTTTTTAACTTATTTTTATTGAGAGTCCATAACCGCTAGACCTGCCTTCCCAAAAATTTAATCAGTTCTTCATCTTGTTAATATAAGTGAAATGTTTTTTGAATTATTAAAATCGGACGCTCCGTTCTCTTAAAAACTGAATTACCGTTTTTGACACTTTTTGCCCCGTATCTTCGGAACGGCTAGACCTGCCTTTGCCAAAAACTAACCAGCACGTCTCCTTATCAATACGAATCGAATGCTTTTTAAATTATTCAAATCGGTTAATCGGTGTTCCCAAAATCGTCGACGAAAATTTGTATCCGCACACACACACACGCACACGCACACATGCACACACATGCACACATACACACACATATACATCCATTTTTTAAAGGTATGCCAAAATTTTCAGAAACCTTTGAAACGTAAAGATATATGAAAATTTTAATTTTCGATTTTTTTGCGATTACTATAACTATAGCCTTACTGGAAGTTGAAAAAGATATTTGCCGGTCAAATGATCATTAGACACATGCGCATCAAATTAACATATAATTTATATAAATTTTGAAAATCTGTACTTAGTTTGTAACAGTTTTGATGGGTTTCGTACCGAGATTTTTAATTATTAAAGTTTCCTTATAAGGTTCAACAAATTTCAAAATTGACAGAATTTTTTTTAACTTTCAAAAATATACAAAATTTTATACTTTAAATATACAATTCAGTTTTAAAACGTGTACATTTCAAGTGCGTTATTCTAATCGTAAGAAACTTATCCACAGATGGATTCATTCGGCATCTCTTTTTAATGTAAACATTCTCAAGTGTTTTGTGCGGTAAGATTGTCACTGTATATTATATGATCGATATATAGCAATTATAATTACCTATCTGAAAATGTTTAAAACAATTGGTTTTAATCATTGATTAATATTTATTGATTACTGACTTTTTTCCTTGAATATTTCTAATATAATTCTGGTACGGCAAGTCCAGCAATTTTCACTAAGGCACGATGTCATACACCACTAGTTTTTATATATCTTTACACTTCAAATTTTTTTGAACATTTTTGCTTACCTTAGAAAAAATTGGTGTTTATGTGCATGCACAATGTATGTGTGTGCGTGTGTATATATATGTATGTGCGCATACTATTTTTCGCGTAATAAAAAATGTACTAAATTCTTGAGAAGAGCGGTCCAGCAGCTTTAGAGACCCAGATATAAAAAAATAAAATAATGATACTTGATAGAAAAAATAATCATATGCACTACAAATTATCAGATATTTTATAGAGAACATATATTGTTTCAATTTTTTTTTTTTGGGTTTCGTATCAAGATTTAAAATTTTTAAAGTTCACTCAGAATAGTTCAAATAAATGTCCTCGAAAGGACAGTATGATTAAACGACATTCAAATAAAAACCTGAATATGAAGTATCATATTTGGGACTTTTTGCACGGTATCTTTAAAACGACTGTACCTACCTACAAAATTAACGTTTTTGAATAATTCAAATCGACATGATCGATAATCCTTGCTCTCAAAAACGTCGACAAAAAATTGTATCAGCAGAAACAAACACTTACGTCCAGTTTTTCTAAGGGTACGGTAAGGCAGGGCACAATGGTACAATTTGATTTTGAGTAATTATATTGTGCAAACCAATCCTGTTATATCACAAATAATAGGTTCATATCAAACAAAAAATTATATGACTATGTTCAATAAAACGCTCAGCTAATTCATAAATATAGTAATCAATTCTCTTGGTGTTTTTCACAAATTAGTCACCTGATTCTTTTTACCCCATATAAAGGGTGAAATAGGATGGCCAGGAGGCAAACAAGTCCAATCTTTCATATTTAATTTAAAGGGATTTTTAAACTGTTTAAGCTGTTTATATTCCGATAGCTACGTCTAAGAAATCAAGGTAATGACTCGTTATACATCTATTCCCCTCAACTTTCAAATATTGTTGTTAATTTCAGTTATTTTTAATATGTTGGTGGTGGACTTATTCATCAGCGGACATCCTGCCAGAATATTTTGAAATATAAAGATGTAAGAAAGTAATAAACAACGAGTGTTAACAACTTTGTATTAAAAATGTATAAAATAAAATTATTGGAATGTAAAAATTTTTATTTATAATGTTAAAATACTAAAAATAAGCAATTTTTATAAAAATTTAATATTTCAATTAATAATTTTAATGTGCTTTACTGAATTTTGTTTTTACGACCTCAAATAGTTTGCATGTAATATCTGAGTAGGTTTCAAGTTATTCCATTGTATATCCCCTGTATTGCTTGTAAATATCTACTTTAACCAGATCGATGAAAGTGCATGTCTAATGCCCAAGGTTTATTCCAACACGCTTTTTATATACCTTGGCCTTACTTTAAATTCGAGGCTAACTACTTTATACCAATGCACAATGCTAAATATAGAACAGAATTCCGAAGGCAATTCCACTACAAAGACATCAAAATAACTATTGAATTATGGATATGAATAATATATCATTATACTGCAATGCTAAATAAATTTTTCATTCGGATAACTAGCTTTTAATAGACAAGCTTATTATATATTACAAGGTTGAGCTATGGATTTCATATTCAGTGAATTTTATTATAGATGTAACAAAAATTGGTAAAAAAGTAGAAATTTCGGATATTTCTTATATTTTATTAAAAAAATGTAATAAACTACTAATGTAATCAACTTCCCGTAGGGTAATTATAGTAATGTACCAAAAATCGAAAATAAAAATGTTTTCATTTCTCAATGTTTTGAAGTTTTCTGTACATTTTGGCATACCTCATAGAAAATGGATGTGTGTGTGTTTTGTATGCCCGCATTTTTTGTCCACGTTTTCGGGCGCACGGAACAACCGATTTGAATGGGTAAAAAAACATTAGATTTCCTATTGATAAGAAGATGTGCTGATTAGTTTTTAGCAAAAGCAGGTCTAGCCGTTACGGAGATAAGGAGCAAAGAGTGCAGAAAATACAAATCGAGTTTTTGAGAAAACGGAGCATCCGATTTGAATGATCTAACAAACATTCGATTTGTAATGATTGGAAGAAGAAATGAATAGTTTTAAGAAACGGCAGGTCCAGCCATTTTAAATATACAGAGAAACATGTGCAAAAAATGGCAGTTTTTGAGAGAACTAAGCGTCCGATTTGAAATGAGGCGCATGGCATCGTGCCTTAAGGCAAGTTGCTGAAACTTCTCGTGCCAAAAAAAATTTTTTTGAAAAAGATTAACATTTTTGAAACAAATTTACTTTTAAAAAAAATGATTTTTGAGAAACTATAACTTTTTGACAAAAATTTACCTTTTGAAGAAAAGACTTTTTGAAAAAAAAATTATTTTGAAATATTTTGGAAATTCTGAACTTTTTTTCAAAGCAATCGTACTGCTTTAACTGCATTGAGACGAAATATCGAAGCGCGAAAGCGCCGCGTCGCCGTCTAACGGATACACATTGGTATGGAACCCATAGGAATGCAAACAAAATTTATACTGATTGTTAAAATCTCTATAAAATATCTGATAATTTGATGTGCACATGTCTAATGTTCATTGTTGACCGCCGAATGACTCATTTTTTTAATTTTCCTTCATATATCCAAAGTCGTTGCACTTTCCTTTCCAAAAATTTAAACAGTTCTTCATTTAGTCAATACAAATAAAATGTTTTTTGAATTATTCAAATCGGACGCTCCGTTCTCTTAAAAACTGAGTTACCGTATTTGGCACTTTTTGACCCATATCTTCGGAACGGCCAGACCTGCCTTTGCCAAAAACAAATCAGCATGTCTCCTTAGTAATACGAATCAAAAGTTTTTTTTAATTCCCGAAGTCACAAATACATCCATTTTTTCTAAGGTATGCCAAAATTTTCAGAAGGTTTTGAAACGTAAAGATATAACAATTTTCATTCTCGATTTTTTGCGATTACTATAACTTGCCCTACGGGAAGTTAATAAATACTGTAACCATTCTTCTACCGCATTAAGGAAAAATATTTTGATAGCCATTGTTTATTATTTCACAAATAATCATTTTGAAAAAATAGTGTTACAAGTTCATGTTTGGTGCTAATCGTAACGTCTGGTGGTGCACGACAACAAAAACGCTAATCTATTTTTTCCTTATTAAGAAAATTCACATCGAAACAGCTGGACCTGCCTCGTCCAAAATCTAATCAGCACGTCTCCTTATTAATAAATATCGAATGATTTTTAAATCATTCAAATCGGTTGAACCGTGTTCCCAAATTTGTATCTGAATATGCACAACAACACACACACACACATACATACATTTTTACTAAAGTATGCCAAAATGTTCAACCTCTAAAACGAAAAGATATATTAAAAATTTCATTTTTGATTTTGTGGCGATTACTATAACTTAACCTGCGGGAAGTTAATAAGGTATGTACAATTTAAAAGTACTCAAAACTTTATAAGAATACATACAATTTCATATTGCCTCACAAAAATGAAGCACGTGCATACCTTTATGTACTGCATCGGCCTGCAGGACAGTAACTATAGCAACATGGATCGGGGTGGTTTGCATGTTCTATAGAGACAAAGCAATATTTTAATACGATTTAACATTCTATTGAAAAACGTCTGATACTTCCTACCCCTCTTGTAATGAGTCACTAGTTTCCCTACTTATTGACATTCTTATTCTGGACGTACGTAATAGTATTAAGTTTTAGCATAAAGTCACAATATCAAGTAATCTATATTTTTTATTTAATTGCTTATTATATAAATAATATTAGGAAAAATTCGTATAAATAGTACGAATAAATCTCGTTTCAGTGATTAAACTTGATATTAGACATTATTAACTTCCCGTAGGGCAAGTTATAGTAATCGCAAAAAAATCGAAAATCAAAATTTTTATATATCTTTACGTTTCAAAGGTTTCTGAACATTTTGGCATACCTTAGAAAAAATTGATGTATGTGTGTGTGTGTGTGTGTATGTGTGTGTGTATGTATGTACGTGTGTGTATGTATGTGCGGATACAAATTTTCGTCGACGATTTCGGGAACACGGATCAACCGATTTGAATAGTTCAAAAAACATTCGATTCGTATTGATAAGGAGACGTGCTGATTAGTTTTTGGCGAAGGCAGGCCTAGCCGTTCCGAAGATACGGGGCAAAAAGTGCTGAAAACGGTAACTCAGTGTTTAAGAGAACGGAGCGTCCGATTGGAATAATTCAAAAAACATTTCACTTGTATTGACAAGATGAGGAATCGATAAAATTTTCATGAAGGTAGGTCTAGCGGTTTCGGAGATATGGAGGAAAAAGTAATAAAATGAGCCATTTGGCGGTCAAAAATGATTATTAGACATATGCACATCAAATTATCAGATATTTTATAGAGATTTTAACAATAAGTATACATTTTGTTAACATTCCTATGGGTTCCGTACCAATGCTTATGCGTCAGACAGCGACGCGGCGCTTACGCGCTTTATATTTTGTCCATATGCAGTTAAAGCAGTACGATTGCTTTGAAAAAAATTTCAGATCTTCCACAATATGTCAAAATAAAGAAAAAAAATTTTTTCAAAAAAAAAATTAAAAAAATTTTTTTTTTTTTAAAAATTTTTTTTCAAAAAAAAGTAATTTTTTGTCCAATTTATAGTTTCTCAAAAATCTTATTTTTTCAAAGTAATTTTTTTTTCAAAAATGTTAATCGTTTTTAAAAAAATAATAATTTTTGGTACGGGAAGTTCCAGCAATTTGCCTTAAGGCACGATGCCTTAATTGCCTTAAGACAGAATTCCACTTACAGCTAGTCTTGAACAGCATTAGTCAGTATTATATCTAACTGTAAGGCAAACACTGCCTAATTACACGGAAACAAATTCTATAAGAAAAACAAAGATAACCCAGATCTTTTTGTAGGAGCTCTTTATATATACAGATTATAGGATTAGTATAAGACGAACATTGGACACTAGGAGTACATTAATTATTTCAGTATTAAAATTTACTTCAAACAAAAAACTGAATTAGTGGAGCTTGGCATCGTACCTTAAGGCAAATTGCTGGTATCACAGTTAAATATTAGTGCAAAAAATAATAATCAATAAATTTTGATCAATGATTAATAACAATTGTTTTAAATAATTACAGTATATTTATTTGTTCATATAATATACAGATTTTGAGTGATAAGATACTTTAAGTTCATCTTATCACTCAAAACACTTATAAACTTTTATATGAAGAAAAAATGCTAAATTAATCCATCCATCTGAGGATATATTTCTTACAAGTAGAATAACGCATATAAAACATATAGAGTTTTAAACCAAACTGTAAATTTAACATTTATATTTGAAGTAAAAAGTGAAGTAAAAAAATTTTTGAAGATATTGAAATTTGGTTGTACCGTAAAAAGAAACTTTAAAAATTAAAAATCTTGGTACGGAACCAAAAAAAAATTGTTCTTATTATTAAATCTATAAAATATCTGACAATTTGATGTGAATTTGCCAAATATGATTTTTTTACATTTTTCTCTGTATTTCCGAAACTGCTAGATCTGACTTTAACCAAAAATTTAAGCAATTCTTTATTTCGTCAATACAAATAAAATGTTCTTTGAATCATTCAAATCGGGCCCTTCGTTACCTCAAAAACTGAATTACCAATTTTGACTCTTTGAAACGGCTGGACCTGTCTTCACCAAAAACTAGTCTCCCCAATAGTAGGAATCGAATGTTTTTTAAATCATTCAAATCGGTTCATCCATCCGAACGAAATCGTGGACGAAAATTGTACCCAAACATACATACATACATACACGCATACACATACATCCTTCTTTTCTAAGATACGCCAAAATGTTCAGAAACCTTTTAAATGCAAAGATATTCAAAAAATTTCATATTCGTTTTTTTGCGATTACTATAACTTACCCAACGGAAAATTTACTAGTGGTGCAGGACATCGCGCTTTAAGGCAAATTGCAGGAAATTCTCGTACCATAATTTAAAATATTTAAAAGTTTTATTTTCTTTTTTAACTTCCCGTAGGGTAAGTTATTGTAATGGGCCGAAAATCGAAATTGAAAATTTTTACATTTCTCGACGTTTTGAAGGTTTCTGAACGTTTTGGCATAACTCAAAAAAATAGATGTGTGTGTGTGTGTATGGATGTATCGATACAAATTTCCAGTCACGTTTTCGGGCGCACGGATCAACCGATTTGAATGGTTCAAAAAACATTCGATTCCTATTGACAGGGAGAAGAGCTGATCAGTTTTTGGCAAAGGCAGGTCCAGCCGTCACGGAGATACGGAGCAAAGAGTGCAGAAAATAGAAATCGAGCTTTTGAGAGAACGAAGCATCCGATTTGAATAATCTAAAAAACATTCAATTAGTAATGATTGGGAGAAGTGATTGTTAGTTTTTGGCAATGGCAGACCTAGCCATTTCGAAGATACAGAGCTAAATGTGCAAAAATGTCCAATTTAAATGGTTAAAAGAACTTTCAGCTTGTTTTAACAAAATAATTGACTTGGAAAAAAAAATTGAATCATTTTTTTTAGCTTTTTTTGTATATCGAAAATATTTCAGATTTCTAATTCTGACTATAGTTTTAATATACTTTAAACAAATAATTTCAACTTTGCAATTCAGTTGTAATTCTTATAAATGTTAGGCAATGTTACAATATTAATAACAATCTCTTTGAAAACATTCAGTATTCCTCGAACATTTCGTTACGATACGGGAAGTTCCAGCAATTTGCCTTAAGGCACGATGCCATACACCCCACTAGTTAATTTTTTTTATTGAAACTCGAAAATCGGTGGACATGTCTTTCCACAAATTCAATAAATTACTTATTATATCAATACAAGTGATATGATTTAAATCAATACAACTGATATGATGAATCATTCAAATCGGACGTTCTGTTCTTTCAAATTACCCATTCATGTTACTAACTAGCACGTCCCCCATCAAAACAAATCAAATGTTTTTTGAATCATTCAAATAGGAAGATCCGTGCTCTCAAAATCGTAGCCGAAATATTGTATCCATACATACACCATAAATACTACATACACACACATACACACACATTTTTCCAAGGTCCTGAAACGTAAAGACATATAAACATTTTCAGTTTCGATTTGTTTTCAACAACAATTATTCAATAGCAATAATATTAGAATAATTTTAAAGGCTATTCGCTTACAAACTTTTTCATAAAAATATATCTTAGCGGTCAAAAATTTAGACGTTTATTATCATTTAATAATTGATTAACTTTATCTCAATACATAAAACATTAGACAATAGAACATTGATGATTTTAATGCTTTTGCTACTCAATATCATTATAAATTTATGGGAAACCCATTTTTATTTCATTCATTACAGAACAATAGACAATCATTATATTAAACTTATTCCTATTTTTCAAGTTGCTTTGATAACATTTTGTGCTCATCTGAAAACCTCATGCTAAATTCTCAATCATTTCAACTCACTTTAGTGGGTTAAATAACGCCGATCATTAATCACTTTGTAACGAATTATAGCATCAGCCACAAAATTGTACCGTGTTATTTTCTCGTATTTCATTATAAATCACCCCAAAACCATCTTGTTCCTTATTAATAATGGCGTGTGTATTATTTATGTATCAATCCACGCACGTAGACGGCTTACCCTCACTCAGAGAAAATCTATTTGAAGAATAAATAAACTGAAAGAGAAAACGTAGCAGTTGAACGAATTGTGGAAATATTTCAAAAAGTACTTGAAATGGGTATGTGGATATTTATAATATGATAAAAATAGGATTTAATGAGATGTTCGTGGGCAAAACAGAGAACAGCAAGAACGAATCGTGAACCTTTTTGTTTCCAACAGTTTGTTGATCAGCAAAATGTATGCCAAGACTTTTTATCAACTTCTAAATCAGTGATCTACTTGAACAATAATAAAAAAGAAAACATGAATAGAAATAGAGAAATTACAAATTTTGGCTAATAGTAGGTAATACTGTGAAAATCAAACCAACATCACATCACAAACGAGCAACAATCGAGTTATATTCAGTCAAATTACCAGCCAATTCATCATTGTAACAATATCTATTCTGCAGTTTTTTTTGAAATTTGCATCTGGCCCTTTATACACTATAGGAAGGATAAAAAATAGCTAGGCGGTAATATATGATGACTATATGTTCAAATGATTAGGCCTTGAGTTTATGAAATGTCAAATAATAATGAAACTAGTTAAAGTCTGATATTAAATTCTCCTTTTCCTATAAAAATTCAAATCTGCCGATTTCATTATGATCTTTAGTAATTGGTTTGTTAAGTTTTCTTTCAGACGGATATTAAAAAATAATGATAAATAAAAAATAATATAAATAAATTAAATAAAATTATTAAAATTTTACAATATTTTTAACTTCCCGTAGGGCAAGTTATAGTAATCGCAAAAAAATCGAAAATGAAATTTTTTTGCATTTCTCGACGTTTCAAAGGTTTCTGAATATTTTGGCAAAAATATTTAGAAAATGGATGTCTGTGTGTGTGTGTATGTGCGTGTATGTATGTGTGTTTGGATACAAATTTTCGTCGACGATTTCGGGAACACGGATCAACCGATTTGAATAATTCAAAAAAATCGATTCGTATTGATAAGGAGACGTGCTGATTAGTTTTTGGCGAAGGCAGGTCTAGCTGTTCCGAAGATACGGGGTAAAAAGTGCCGAAAACGGTAACTCAATTTTTAAGAGAACAGAGTATCCGATTTTAATAATTCAAAAAACATTTTACTTGTATTGACAAGATGAAGAATTGATCAAGTTTCGGAGATCTAACAAAAAAAGTAAAAAAAAATGCCATTTGGCGGTCAAAAATGATCATTAGACATATGCTCATCAAATTATCAGATATTTCATAGAGATTTTAACGATACGTATTAATTTTGTTTACATTCCTATGGGTTCATTACCAATGTTTATCCGTTAGACAGCAACGCGGCGCTTACGCGCTTTATATTTTGTCTCTATGGAGTTAAAGCAGTACGATTGCTTTGAAAAAAAGTTCAGATCTTCCAAAATATGTCAAATTAAAGAAAACTTTTAAGAATAGAAAGAAAAAAATAATTTTTGGTACAGGAAGTACCAGCAATTTGCCTTAAGGTACGATGCCTTAATTGCCTTAAGACAGAATTCCACTTACAGCTAGTTTTTCAAATTGTTATTTCCAATTAAAGTTTTTCTCGCACCAATGCCCGCGATGGTTATTTTCACTTAGAAACGTACGATTTATATTCTGATAAAAATATATAATACACTATTTTTTTATTCTAGGTTACAATTGATAAACTTGATAAAATTCCGTTTTTAAATGGGAACCTTGTGATTATAAAGTCGAACCTTCCTGTCAACGAAAACAATCTTAGAACAGAGCCATGCGACCAATTTACCTTTTACTGATCTGATATAAAGCTATGAACAATGTAACATCATGTGAACAATTGGAAAACGTGTACATTAAAATCTGTTAAATATCGAGTGCTTGCAAGACATACTATTCCAATGATTCATTATTCAATATTCAAACTGTATTATCCAATATTCAACTTCTATTCCAATGTTAATAACTTTATAATAAACAACCTAAAAAAAACAGCCACTAATAAACAAGACGAATATAGTTACGCCCCCATACGAACAATATATTTTACAAAACATATCATAAAATATGAAATGCTCATATGTCATGAGATTACAACACGCATCAGTGTCAATTGAAAAATTGAATTTTTCAATACCTTTTGTATATAAAATTTCTGCTTCAATGACATTTATTAAAATGTATAATAAACAATCGAATTGTGAGGATATTTCAGAATTGTGAGAAATGGTTATATAACGAAATATAATATGATTTTCTTCCGTGATATAATGAATACTATCTTAATATCGCGGGTCGTATTCGAAAGACAGAATTCAAAATGTAGATAATGATTAAAAAAATTATGATCAAGTATGAATCATTAATATTAGAATTAGTATGTTCAAACAATTTATGTCAATTATCATTAACTTCGCGTAGGGCAAGTTATGGTAATCGCAAAAAAAATCGAAAATGAAAATGTTTATATATCTTTCTTATATGTCTCTCTAATAAAAATTTAATCCAATAAAAATTTCTGGCACACCAACATTGACCTGGTAATAAGCACACTAAAACTAAGTCTTATCCTACAAACATAATTAACTCAGTAATAAATAACAGACGCAACTACCTTTTCAACAAACAAAACGACCTTACCGACCATAAAAACCGTTTAGACTTGGTAAATGACTGGTGTCATTTGCCTACCATATGTAAAAGATTTGTATTTTACGTGGCAATAACTGTTTCAACAATGTGGCATTTTGTTGGTATTTAATTGCGATACAACCCTAAATTTCATTAGTACACAAATTAAATCTAAGTTTAATTTTGACCGCCTCAGAAATTATTATCAGATTAATTGCTCTAATTGCAAATTTTTTTATATCGGAGAAACTAGCTAAAATCTGAGCAAACGCTTTCATCAACATAAAAAACTCAAAAATACAAGAAGATGTTAACCGAGCATATTAATAGTTTTAACCATAATATAGATTTTTTCAACCCAAAAATTTTACATTTGGAACAGAATGTTATTAAAAGAAGATTCGCTGGGGGATGTTTTTGCAATTGCATAACAACTGGGTCATAAACAAACGATTCGACAATACGGCCCTGAACGAAACATACACGTGGTTCCTAAATAGCGTGTCACAATTTCTTAAAAAATGACAAGATCCCATCGCTTTTTAAATTTTCCGTAAAATTTTAACACATTCTAAAAACTGTTTCAAGAAAAAAATGAGACACTTCTATCTTAAACTCCGAACTATAAAATTTCTTACATATTATTTATTTAGGTTTAATTTTTATAGTTAAATTGAAACGTATGAATTTTAGATAAATTTCTGAAACAATATGTATATATATATATTTATATATACATAAATATTAAAAATATTAAGATTTAAAACATGTTTAAAACTTATGCATAATTAGAATTTAAATTAAACTGCACAAACATTTTTTCTAGAAGTTTCTCTACAGACTATAAAAGCTTCCATTTTATCTTTCTAAGTAGACGGCGTTCAAACTGAAATCTTTATAATATGATAGTTTCACAACGATTAAAACTTCTTATAATAGTTACGAGAAGGATTTTCGTTTTTTTTTATTATGAGTTGGAGTCTAACTGTTTCATTATTTCTTTGATATGCATATGTATATTGCAATAGAAAAGTTAGATTTTATATATGGGTTGAACAATTAAATTGAAATATTATCATTTGATCAATTTTATATAATGAGTCAAAGCTTGGCTCCTTCATCAAATTCTTTAAAATAAAAGTTATACTTATTTAAATGATTAATTTTGTTTTAAAAGTGAAATTATATATTTTAACTTACCAAGGATTAAAATAAATTCAACCTAAAAACAAAAATACATAACATAGGGGAGCTAGGGGCTATCTGTGACAGAGGTAGCTATTAACGTTTTTCAAGGCATTTTCAATATGATATTTAACAATAAAAATATTTGATATCTCCATTGAATGCATAATATTATCATGTGTACAGGACGACGCAATATACAGAACTGTGCAGGTCCGTCATTTTTTATAAGTATTATAAGATTAATCTATAATATAAGATTTCGTTAATAGTTATTTTGATTACTGTAAAAACATAAAACTTTGGCGCTAGTTGTAACATACAAAAATTATATACCAATTCAAAGAGAAAGATTAAATTGAATGTATAGTTTGTATGATGGGCACATGTAAATTAGGTTACAGCCCTATATTTATTATTTGTATTATGATAATAATTGTAGTTTACGTTAATTTATAATAAAAGTTTTCATTATAAGAGATTTATATATTATATTTGTATTAATAGTTTGGTGAAATAAATTACTTAGTAACTAATCTGTTGTCTTAAAAATCAGTAATGAATAAATTATCCTAGAACCTTGATCGGTGTGGCTGTGCTCTGCACAAATTATTATCAAAATATAATTTTTCAGTTATAACTTCTTCTTAAAACTAATAAAAATTTATATTCATGACGACTTCTGAAAACACACATATTTTATGAAAACAACATTTCCCGGAAAGTGATATAAATCACCCTGTCCAAAAACAAGTGAGCTCTTAAACCGAGAAAAGGGCGCTGTAGGAAAATAGAGAAAGGCAGGAAAAGTGAAAATATTTACGAAAACATTCTTCGGGTTTTCTTACATGGGCTAGGTCAAGGTCGGTGAAGAACGAGATTATGTTGTAGATATCAGTTAATAAGATTCTGTATAGCTCCTCCATAACAAGTGATTCGTGATTGAATCTTTTGATAAAAAAACGAACGACATAAAAAAGCGAAAGTACTTTGCTATATAAGGATATAAAAATCTTTGATATATGATATTTTTCAAGTATTAATATATTTTCATCTGGGCCTTTATGATATATCGATATTGTTAATGGGCGTTGGTTTTGTAAGAAATTTGATCAAAAAAGCGCATTTCGAGAATGAATCAAATAATACTAAAAGTTCCTGACCCTATTACAAATTCGTCGCAATTATTATTAATTATTTATTATAATTATAGTCTCAATTAATAAAATTCTGTTACAACCGATATATGGTTAAAACTTCAAAAAAATGTACGAGCATAAAAAAGATATATATATATATATATATATATATATATATATATACATATATATATATACATTTTTCTACATAAGGATGTAAAAAACTTTGATATATGATAATTCCCAGGTGTTAAATCATCGTCTTAGGTTTATTAATTTAAAGATTACTAAATTTGCATATAGTGAACATGTCATAGTTTTATGATTTAACAAACTATTAGTAAAATATTTTTATGCAAGTTGGAAGTGGCATTTTGCCTTAAGGCAAGTTGCAAAAACATTCCGATAGGTGTAATAATTGACTTAATCGATCAAAATTGAAATTAAGATATTTAGATCGGTTTTTCAACTTTTTATTTTGAAAATCAAGTTTTCGCTTTCAATTATGCCTTAACTACGATTTTTAATTGAATTTTCTCAAACACGTATAAATTATATTATAATTATATTGCACGGACACGTACTTGTATGTCCTAAAATTGTAGTTTATTATTACACATTTGAATGAATTGGTAATGTTTGACTTATCACATCACAAAAGCAACTTTTGACTTAAATTTTGACTATGTTGACATCCCTCAAAACGTTTTTTCGATCATAACCTTGGGCAATATAATTCATATGTAAAAACGAAGAGAACCAGTAGATTAATTGAAATTATATTGAAAAAAACATATTGATATTTTTAAGACTTTTAGTAGATTTTATGAAAAGCAAATGAAATTTAACCGAATTAAAACAAGTGCAACAATAGACATAAATCAAGATATACATGAACACTACACTAGACAACACAAAAATTTTCACATTGAACATAATAGAAAGAAGAATTTGAGAGAAAATGTCATATAAAGTGCTAGCAAAATATATAACGAAATTGCCAAACGATATTAAGATGACCAATGATGACGATAAATTTAAAAAAAAAAAATAAAGAAATACTATAAGGAAAATACTATAAGGATCTTGATAAATTTTTAAAATTAAACTACTCGTAGGGCCGTGCTATTTCAGCAAGTTCTATAAGACCATGATATATTATATATCGCCAAAAAAGTTCCATAAAAATCGACTTCAATTTTTTTTTCAAAGTTAGACCAATTGTCGTGGAGCCGTAATATTTTAGTATGATATAGAAGACTATGGTATCTATCGTCAAAAAAATAATAATAAAAATCGTCGAAAAAAATTTTTTTACACTTTATTACAAGAAAACGGCCCGGCCAATCTCTACCAACAACTCATCAGCACGATTCCCGAACAATATTTTTCGAACGGTTTTTGAATTTTCAAGATCGATTTAGAACTGCGGGCTAAAACGTGAACGAAAAAATTTTCACTTTTCTGCTATTTACAAAAAAACGGCTTGGCTGATCGTCGCGCAAAATTGATAAATGCTAGTCTTCATCGAGATACTTCGAATGGCTTCTAAATTTTTGAAATCGGTCCAGCCATTTTTGAGAAAATGTCGATTTACGGCAAAAAATCTGTTCACACACACACACACATACTTTTTAGTGTGAGAAAACATAAATTTAGCTTGAGAAAACATAAAGTTAGCGTGAGAAAACATAAGGTTAGCGAATCGGATTTTTTTATGGAAACATAAACTTCTCCTTCGGGAAGTTAATAAATTATATATATAAATTGTTATTGATTTGATATTGATTAAAATAATCAATGACAAATGTCGGAAAGTTTATGCCTTAAGTCAAAATGCCACCTACGTTTAGTTTACCATAATTAGAAACCAAATACTTCTAGAAATTTGTTATTAACGAATAATGCCGTAGACTGAAGTTTTGAATACATCTACCATCGATATCTCAGACACAAGTAAAGTTAAGGATTTTTCAACAATACTTGAAAGTAGAGAGCAAAGAGTCTATAACCGAACAACAAATTCTTCACTCTGTCAAAGATGTAAGCAATAACAAATTATAAATGCAAAAGCCAATTAAGTTAAAAAAGCAAGCAAAGAGATAAATTAAAATAAATAAAAATTTATTCCAACTATGCTGATAAATATTTATGACAAAATATCAAATCAAGATTATATGCAGTGTTATCTTCATAAAAAATGTACCTACAAAATTCATATTTTGCATTGGTTGAATAATGTAGGTACTATTTTGTCAAATCCCTTTAATATTAAAAATAAGGTATTAGATCTGTTTGCCTCCTGATGGCTGACAAAATTTATAAAAATAGTAAAAACACATTATTCTTTTAATTAGGAATTAACTGGGAATTTTGTTGATCATAGTAAAAAGTTATTTGTTTCATACGTGTTAAGTGTTGTTATGTAGTTCATTTGGTTTTTTAGACAGTTGGACCTTAAAGTCAAATTAGACCTTCGTGTCCCGCCCTACCCTAAGCTTAAAGTAATTTAATAAAATTCGACAGTACAAAATTTAAATTTAAGTAAACAAATTTCCATTTATGATTATGCTATGGCACGCAAAATGATCAATATTCGTGCCCTGTGAACATTATCACAAATTGTGCAGAAAAATCCTTCGAGTTAACCGAGTCGGGAACCGGAATTTACATTTATTATCCAACGGTCTGATGTGCCTACTTTGGTAAATTCTTTTTCGTGTTGAAATTGGGGCGTTTATATGTATGCAAGGCATTTCCTACTCATCTATGTATAAGAACTATTTGTTCGTATGGATATGAGTCGAATTTGGAAGTATTCGCAGAAGGAAAGTCTATTGCAAGCTCGTTATGTAAATTTTATGTGACGTTCTGATCGACCGGCAAATTTTTACAAACTCACTGGAGTGGTAAGTAAATGCCTAAAAGATTGGAGCACAGAGATACCAGGAATGCTATGAGAATTGTCTGGCAGCAACAATTGCTCTGCCATCATATATCGTTCTGGTGTTGAACAACTTGAGGGAGAAGTTCCAATGAAGGATAAGTATACTATATGCATTATTGCATAAATGCATACACATACATATATATAAATATATATATATATAATATATATATATATATATAATATATATATATATTAGGGTGGTCCTTAATATGGACATTTTGGAATTTCTTTGCTCCCAAGGGCTCAAATGGTTTCAAATTGATAAATAACAATTCTCTAAAAGTTTCACCTCTTAATATTAACTTTTAGATAGTGTGCAATTCAATCAAACTTCGTATGGAAATAGCATGGAAAAAAAATTGAAAATTTAAAAAACAAATTTTTAGGTTTAACTTAGCGACAAATGAATGAAAAGTGAAAATTCGTGTCATTTTTTATTAAAAATTGGACGCTCTGCAAAATTTTTGAAATTTTTTTCATGCTATTTCCATACAAATCTTTTATTGAATTGCGCTCTTTCTAAAAGACAATATTAAAAGCTAAATTGTTAAATAAAAAAGTTAAATTGTTTTTTATCAATTTGGAACCAGGAACTCGGGAGCAAGGAAATTTAAAAATGTCCATATTAAGGACCACCCTAATATATATATATATATATATATATATATATTAGGACGGCTAGGAGACGAATAGGCCCTATGTTTTATTTTAATTTTAAAGGTATTATACGAAATAATAGCTACATTATTCAACTAATGTAAAATTAGAATTTCTAGAGATATAAGGTAAATACTCTTCATCTGGTATTTCGTCAAAAATATTCATCATCTATCGCTTGTCCTTTTCACCCCACCCAGGTGTAAGTTTTTATAGAGATTATATAAAAAAACTTTTGAATCTAACTTAAAACTAACAATACATCCTATAAAACAATTAAATAACGTATACTTAAATATTATATACAACTAAAATATATGACAACGAAAGAAAATACTTTTGTTATGGATTTTTAAACATTGCCGTTTTTCACCCGATATCAACGTTGTAAGAATCCTCTACTTTCATATATGGATGTTAAAAAAATCTTAACTTCACTTGTTTGTGAGATATCAATGGTGGACCTTTTTAACCGCGGATCTTCAAGCTTGCGGTTAAAAATTAAGCGTAATGAATCTGAATATCAATTTGTTCTTCATTATTTATAAAAAATATGCATCTGTGTAATACTTAATAGCCATCATAAACGAAACACGTGTAGACTTCCTCTGAACTTCCAAAAGTGTCTGAGATATAATTCTGCAAGAAGCAGAATATCTTCGGCATGTTAGAATAAAGCTGTACTGCTTTAATATTTTTTATTATCTATAAAAATGCAGAGAATTATTATGTTAAACAGCGCCTAAATAAATATTGTTTTCATATTTTCACTTGTCAAAAAATTGTGTTTGAAGAACTTCATGTAATTAAAATTAACATACAATCATTGACGGCTTGTTTTTTTTTAGTTTTTTGCTGGCGATATAGTTTTATTCCTTAAACAGTTGTAGTATTTTGCATATAAAAATAATTTTCATTTTAATAACCTCAAAAATATATAGTAACCACGAATAATACAAATTACTTCAATAAACTTACATTTCTTACACGGCACAGATTTTTCATTTTCTTTTCATTTATGGGGGACGAGATAAAATATTCTTCCGATCCAGACATATTTTATTAACTCAAGATTTGTACTAATATTTAACCTTAGAATGTAGTAACATGAAACACCGAAAAATGAACAATATGCTTCACGCTTTCGTTGACGTATACGTATGCACAAATACGACGATCAATCACAATCGACCCGTATAGAAATGATCTCATCGAGAGCGAATGACGAATCAAAGGCACACGACCTTGCCGTAACGCACTTTCGTTGCATTTGTAGGGATTTACACCCTAGTCGCGCCTAAAGAAGTTTTACTTCAATAATTAATTAACACAAACACACAAAATGATGAAACTTATATCAGAATTATGATATAAAGTTTCGTACAACTTCTAGACCAAATTCTTACAATAATTCATAATAATTAATTAAATCTAATTTCATAAATTTCTCTAGAATATTATGAAAAGTAAACATTAGGTACTATTCGTCATTAACTAAATCAATCATTTTACCAAGCAAGAATCAAGTTTCTCCATGAAAAAAAAAATAAAAACATAAATAAAGAAACTAAAGCAGTCCTTCGTCATGAATAATAAAACCGGAGTAACGTGTTCAATTTTTCTTCCATGGCTTGCAAGCAAGTAATAGGATATAATTCTGAAGGCATCGCGGGTTTCAAATTGAAAGTAGCGTTCTTTCTCGAGGGAATTCGCCCGTCCGTGCCATTAAAGACTCAAAAACGAGTCTTCCTTACTTAACGCTGATTGTACTGTACCAAGAGTATATGTTGCAATCCCGAAATCGATACGAGGAAGACAAAGAATCACTCAAATGTAATGCGATTAGGAAAAAATGACCGAGTTTCAGAGAATATTAAATTCTTGCGACTGTTGCGAAGTTTTGTATAGGGTAGGGAGGGACGCAATGGTACGATTTTACTCTTACCAATTATGCTGGATAAACCAAACTAACTATATCGAAACAAAAATACGTATCAAACTAACAACTGCAATTTTCATTGCGTAAATATGTTTTTATGCTATTTTACAAAAATTGTCTCCTGTTCCTTTTTGCTCCTTTAGGTGGGTGAAAAGGACAGCTAGGGCGAAAAAAGATCCATCATTACATTTTCAATTTTGAAGAGGTTTTACAAGTTTTTTTTTTCAATAGCAATCAGAATACAGTACAATTCCATGAGCTATTTGGCTTATATCACTCACTCATACACGTTCACACAAACTTTCAAACACACATATAAACTAGTGGAGTGCATGGCATTGTGCCTTAAGGCAAATTACTCGAACTTCCCATACCGTAATTGAAAATCTTGGTACGAAACCTAAAAAAATTTACACAAAATATGTACACTTTATTAAAATCTCTAAAAAATCTGATAATTTGATTACATACAACCAATAAACTTTTTTTTTATTAACTCTTTTATTTACAACTGTCCAGTAAAGGACAAACATTTTTGATCGCCATTTTTAACATTCTCGAAGGAAAAGTTTATGTTTTCATCAAAAAATCCTACTCGCTAATTTTATGATTTCTCGACGTTTCAAGCCATTCTGAATCGAAAGAGACCAAATTTGGAAAAAGTATGTGTGTGTGTGTTTGTGTGCGTGTATGTGAACAGATTTTTTGCTGTAAATCGACGTTTTCTCGAAAACGGCTGGACCGATTCCAAAAAATTAAAAGCGATCATACATCGATGTATCTTGATGAGGACTATCGTTTGTTAGTTTTGTGCGACGATCGGCCGAGACATTTCTTTATAAATAGCAGAAAAGTAAAAAAAATTTCATTCACGATTTAGGCCGCAAAAAATTCAAAAACCGTTCGAAAGATATTGGTTGGGAATCATGCTGATTAGATTTTGGTGAAGATCGGCCGGGCCGTTTTCTTGTAATAAAGAGTTAAAAAAAATTTTTTCGACGATTTGCATTATTTTTTTTTGACGGTAGATACCATAGTCTTCTAGATCATACTAAAATATCACGGCTCTACGACAAATATTCAGTAACTTTTAAAATTAGTCAAAGTTTGCAAAAATTGGTATCGTTTTTTTGGCATTTGTCAAAATTAGACCTTTCATTGACGTTTTCTCAAAAACGCCGGAACCGATTTCAGAAATGGCATTTGATGTATCTCGATGAGGACTATCGTTTGTCAGTTTTGTGCGACGATCTGCCAAGCCGTTTCTTTATAATTTGAAAAAAAGTGTTAAACTTTTCGTCCACATTTAAGCTCATTCTACCGAATCGATTTTAAAAAATCGAAAACTGTCCGAAAGATATTAGTTGGGATTGATGCTGATTAGTTTTAGGTGAAAATCTACTGAGCCGTTTTTTTGTAATTAACTCTTGAAAAAAAGATTTAGGCCGATTTTTATGTAACTTTTTTAGCGATATATATCATGGTCTTATAGAACTTACTGCAATATTACGGCCTTACGACAAGTAGTTGAATTTTAAAAATTCATCAAAGTTTGAAAAAATGAGTTGTTTTTCTGACGTTAGCTAAAATGAAAATTAGACGATTTACTTGGTATAACGATAGAGTACTTGGTCTTAATGAACATACTAAACTATTAAAGTCCTACGGAAACTGGTTCAATTATAAAAATATTAATTTGTAAAAATTTGCTTTAAGAGAATACTCCGAGTTAACCGTATTCGTTAGTTCATTTTTAATTATGTGTAATAAATCCACTCGAAATACTTTTACTCATAAATTAATCTATTTCTTATTTATTAAGTCGATTATATACACATATCGGGAAATTCATGTAACTTGCCTCAAGGCTAAATACCAATACCAACTAGTTTTAACTTATTTTTCATTGAGAGTCCATAACCAGTAGACCTGCCTTCCCAAAAATTCAACTAGTTCTTCATCTTGTCAATACAAGTAAAATGTTTCTTGAATTATTAAAATCGGACGCTCCGTTCTCTTAAAAACTGAGTTACCGTTTTTGGCACTTTTTGCCCCGTATCTTGGAAACGGCTAGACCTGTCTTCGTCAAAAACTAATCAGCATGGCTCATTATTAATGCGAATGTTTTGAAAACAGTGCGATAACTAATGAAAGTGTAATTGTAGCTAAAATGATATAATTTTAAATTTTGATTTTATAAAGTAGGATAAATTGAACCTCAGCTCAATAGCTCAAGCTAAAAAAACTTAAATATGAACGCTAACTTTTAAAAGTAGGATAAATTGAAGAATTATTAAGTTACATCTATGTGGACGTTTCTATTTCGCGCTATACAATGTCTCCCAGTAGTTTATCAAACTTTATATTTGAACTCTCTTAGCTTTTCAAAGTAATTAATAATAAATTATCAAGAGCGGAAATATTCAGTAAAATGATACAAAAGTCGGAGTCGCATAGCGTAGAAATGCTCGAATAATTGAAAAGTTTTTTGTTACGTTTAAGTTACATAGGGTGGGGCGGGCCTCTTTTTGTCCCCTGAGCGGGGCAAGAAGGAGCAGCCAGAGAATAAACGGATCGATCCAACGTGTTTTTTTCAATTATAGAGTGATTTACGAAGTAATAGCTTCATCATTTAATACAAACATTCTATTGCATTTTATATAACTGTGATCTGGTACTTCGACTAAATATTCATTAGCAGAGGTCGAATAACTATTAATTTAATTTATCTTTTATGAAATAGCTTTTTGAAGTAAAACTTCTTTAGGCGCGACTAGGGTGTAAATCCGTACAAATTCAACGGAAGTCCGTGACGCCCGAACTGTTCGTCATTCACTCTCGATGAGATCATTTCTATACAGGTCGATTGTAATTAGTCATCGTGTATGTGAATAGACGTTGTATACGTACCGGCATCAAAGTTGTATGAGTATCGATATCAACAAGAAAATCGACATAGATAAATAAATATTTTAAAATTACATTGTAGTACAAATCTTGATTTAATGAAAAATGGCTGAATCAGAAAAATATTTTACCCTGTTCCTTGAAAATAATAAAACAAATTAAACATTTGTGTCCGTAAGTTTATTAATTAGAATTTATTTCTATATTATTCGGAGTTTCTATAAATCTTTGAATTTATTAAAATGGAAAATATTTTTTAGGCAAGACAGATATTACAGCTGTTCAAAGAATGAGATTATATCGCCAGCGAAAAAGTAAAAAAAAACAAGCAGTCAATGAATGTATGTTAATTTTAATTACATGAAGTTCTACAAATACAAAAACATGATGTAAATGATGATGAAGTAAAGTTGCGAAAACAATATTTATTTAGACGTTGTTTAACATAATCCACTGTGTGAACAAATATTATAGAATTTATTAATTAGCAATTACTTCATTTCTTTAATAAAGGTTCATTTCTTACTAATTACAATGACAAACCGATCATGTAATATTTTTTCAAGTATGACTTTAATTACATTATTGTTTCTAAATATTATACCTATTTTTAATGCTACTATAAATGTATAATTTATAATTTATCATTATATAAATGTGTATAATGGTTGACACTAATAAATATGTGCATCACGAGTGTTACTAATGAACATTATTCAAAGTTGTTATATGTTGTATTATTTTTACTTAAATGCCATCTTGTACAGTAGCAAATAAGTTTTACTTCAATCGCTTGTGAACCTTACGCGCACTCTTTTTTTTTTAATTCAATTGACTTTTTTATTGTTTACACCTTTGCCGATGTAAATGTTTAGTTGGCTCTTTTACTCCATCTACATGGATTCTTTTATAGAAGTTATTTGAAAAAACTGATAGAAATAATTTAAAAACAATTAGACTTACAGAAAGGGAGAAAATTTAATAAATAGACTCGAACAGTGAAATCTAACATGTTGAACCATTGAAGAAAAACTAAGCATTTTTCAAATAATAAATTAAGAAATTTTGTAGGCAAATATGAGACAGATTATTCGTTCAATCAGCAGAGAAAAAACCATCGTCATTTCATCAAGAAAGCAATAAAACGGTTCTCTGCCATTAAATTTTCTGAAGTGTGTTCAGATTATATTGTAACAAACGGAAACTTCTTACACTCAGTTGTAAAATGTGTTCCTGGCTAAAAAATTTTTACAAAGTTCTGGAACGATACTGATAAAGTTTTACGACCACTCAGTCGAACAAATTATTTTAAAAGACTGGTAATGTACTATTGATAATTAAGTTCTATTTACTGGAAGGTACTAATTATCACAAAAAACTCTCAAAGCTCGGCTAATTAGTACCATATTAGTGCACGTTGCAGAAATGATCTTCTTATGCCTAATAGCAAACATTGGCAGAACTATCAACAGAAAAAATATTTCCTAAATAAAATTTACATAATTTACATAATTATATATTGATCTTTATTATATTATTACATAATATTATAATATAAATAATTTAAAATAATTGAAATAATAGTTATTAATCATTTTTTGTTGGTTATTGTTTATTGCGCTAATGATTTATTGCAGTACGGGAAGTTTCAACAATTTGCCTAAAAGTCATGTCTTACTAGTTTTCTATATTTTTTCAACGTTACAAAGTGTTTCATAACACCAACCTTCTTCAAATAGTTTTGTGACTTGTGACAGTTCTTGCTGACTCGACACAATTCTCTTTAAATATATTATGGCTCAAATAAAAAGCAAAATAACTCAAAACGTGCTCGGAATATGCTAACATAGACCCTTGTTTCTGTTGATAAGGCTTCCTTGGGCCTATGATTTTATGAAGACGTTTTGTTCGAAAGATCAAGGAAGACATGATTTGTATACAAATACAGAATTTATCTCACTACCAAAAAACTGATGCGATTGAGGTAAATGTTATTAGCCAACTGCATTTCGTCATCTTATACGCTACTTAAACATAAATGATTACCAACCATTTACAGCTATATCTTATATTTAAAATTCTTCTGTAATGATGTATGGAAGGATAGTTCTTCTAAACGATTATTCGAATTTTGATTAATTTTTCTGAAGTTTGATAAGGAATTTTCTTAGTATTGTTTGAATTTTAGAAATATAGTTAGATTGTAGAAATAAATGAAAAACTTACAAAAAACCGCTTATCATTGTTTGGCGTTGAAAACAAATGAAAACTGTCATCTGCCGAAAATTTTAATTCACTTATGAGCTAGGACAATATACAGGACATGTCGTAATGGTACCCACAAACCTTGTCAAAACCGTACACAAATCACACGTTTGAAAACAAATCATCGTTATGATTGATCTAAATTATACCATCACTCAATAAGTCCGCAAGATAACACATAGATGAAGTTGCTATGTAATCGACCATATGATTTGTAGGAAGCAGCAACTTCAAGAAGATATATATCAAAATTTCATGACAATCGGACGATTAGTTTACAAGTTACAGAGGTTCAAGTGACGCTGCCTTTGAGTTTTTCGAAACCATGAATTCAAAGAAATTTCGTGTGTTGATTTATCATTGGTTTTTGGTGGAAAAAAATACCATTGCTGCCAAAGTATCGCTTGATAAGTGTTATCTGGACTGTCCCAAATCGAGGGAGATAGTGTAGAAGTGTTTTGCTGATTTTAATCGTGGAGTTTTTAATCGTCACTGACGATGCTAAACGGTCTGGAAGGCCAATTGAGGTGGTTACACCAGAAAATATAAAAAAATGTCCACCGAAACGTTTTAAAAAAAACGAAAAGTAAAATTGCCTGAGATAGCTTACACCCTAAAGATATCAATAGAATGTGATAGACATATCATTCACAAACATTTGAATAGGAAGAACATCTGGGCTAAATGGGTGCCGCGCAAATTCACATTTGTCCAAAAGCATAACGGGTTTATAATTCGTTTGGCTGTTTAATCGAAATAAAACTGAGTTTTTGCATCAATATGTCACCATGGATATGACCTGGCGGCTTTAGCACTACATTCCGGAGTCGAAAAGACAGTTACCCGAGTGAACTAGAGACTATGACGAGAAAAAAAGCAACCAATCAGCTGGCAAGGTTTTCGCGTCAGTTTTTTTTTTTTTTTTTTTTGTACGCAAGAAATGATTTTCATCAACTATCTGGGAAAAGGCCAGGCCATCAACAGTGACTTTTGTATAACGTTATTGGAATATTTAAAAATCAAAATCAAAAAAACGTCCCCATTTGCTTCTTCATCAGGACAGGGCACCAAGTTACAATTCCATGAAAACAGTGGCTAAAAAGCATGAATTGGGCTCCGAATCGGTTTCCCACTTACTATATTTTCTAGATCAGTTTCCCAGCAACCACATCCTGTTTTCAGGTCTCAAAAGGATGCTCGCTCTAAAGAAATGTTTTTCCAAATAATGAGATGATGGCCGAATTTTGTGGCTAAGTACAAATCGTAGTACCAAAATGGTTTCGATAAGTTCGAAGTTCACTATAATTGGTATATCGTCCTGAAAAGAAACTATATTGAATGAAAAAAAATTGCCAAAAAATGGGTTTTTCTTAGTTATCCTTCGGACTTATTGAGTGAAGTGATATATACACAAATGGCAGCAAGATAAAATACAAAGTAATCTATCTGTATACAAGTAACAGTTATCATAAAAAAGAAAACGAAGAAAAAAACTTATTTTTGACTTTTTAGGGGCAATGCGGCATACAGATCTTTTTTTGTACTTACAATAGAGCATTTAGCCATCTACAACATTTCATTTTTATATTTTATATAAACTCCATAAGTATTCGATACTATCTTTTTATTTATATCCTCTATCCACTTTTCTTTTTTTCTCTTCTAAATCTGCTCTTCTCAAATTCTAACCTTGCTTTTTCTTCTTGTAAAAATTAATACCCATAATAATCTAACAACAATCTAAGGACGTTATCATTTCCGAATGTAATGTATGTACAAGTGAAAGCGTTTCGCTCATTAATTACAATATCGTTTTACAAATTCTGTAAAAATCAGATACGATCAATAGAACAATCAGTATATGTAACATGCGTTTTAACAACGAATATACATTTTGACTGGTATAGAAGCTGAATTATTAACAGTCAGTTAAAAAAGGTTTTTTATCAAATTACCAAATCATTATAATTATACAAAGTTATTAATTCTTGTTTATTTTTAGTACACACCTTGAAGAATCGTCGGCATTACCCTGCGAAACAATTCGGAAGCACAACAGTTTTGTTTAACTTTGTCAAGAATTTCCTTTTCCTCGAAAACAAAAACGAAATAACGGTCTTTCGTTGTTCTAATAAATACCTAGTCTTTTGGTATTTCTTGATTAATTCCATGCAGCTCTAAAAGATAAGATAACAGACGTCGAGAAATGTACAATAAACTCGACGTCGAAAATAAAACGACCTCGCTTTATTCACTTGAATATTATTATGTAAGAAATATTATGCAATTATTTTTTCAAAGAGTACAAGTTTCTTGCTCATTATTTTCTTAAATAGAAACTATTGTTTTTTAGCCATATTTTGCTACGATGCTATTCGAATAGTAAGAAAATTGTTTCAGTTTAATCAAATGAAAAATTAGCATTGATTTCTAAATGATAAAGATCAAGACAATGCCAGAAAATGTACTCGCTGGCAAAAAGTATTATACTTTTGTAATTAGAAGGTAATTATTTAAAAAAAATGCGAACTACAATAGCTTTTGTATTCTGTTTATTACATAAAAGTGAATAATAATGACCAAATCTCCATACATCTTTTGTATTATTATATATAGACTATTACAAAGTATCAATTATAATTATAATTATAAACATACCCTTAAGAAAATATTTTGTTTCTTATTCAAATGCCAATGATAAGAGTAAAATTCGTAAAGCATTTGGTTACTTTGTGTAATAGTGAAAATGGATTTTGATTTCTGAAGAAGCCAGTGCTTAAAGTGAATTTTGATCCATACAAAGTTTCAATAAGTTTACAATATTTATCTAAACTATGATCAAATACAGCATCTCATACAAATTCATAAGTACTTAATCTTATACTTTGTACTATTTGTGTATCAGAATGACTTTAAATCATGAATAAAATAATAATTTTTTATCAATAGGGGGAAGTCCCGTAACGCCGGAGGGCACCAAGCACCGGACACTCTATTTAACGCGTATTATTTAAGTGAGTATAAATCTTTTCATTTCAAAATACAAGTGAAAGGGGTACTGGGCGCACAGGTACAGGATCACGCGCCAAGCCTCGCCTGTGACGCACACGGCCACGACGAGAGCAACCCTTTGCTGTTTTAGGCGCAAAATCACGGCGTCACCTAAAAATCAATGAAAGTAATTCTAGCATATTTATGCATTTACATATGAGTGATGTGCTAAGATAAAAGTTGTACTTGATTGTTTCGTAAAATTTATTAGGTGCCACCAAATGAACAAAAATGTCTGTCCCTTAGCACCGGACACTAAGTCGTCCCTTAGTGCCGGACAGTAAGCATATTGATATTTTTTTGAGAATTTACGTAAATCATTCCAATTATTTAATTTTGTTCTGTATGAGTGCTAACGGTCACTACATACCACCATTTTTCGTATTTCCTAGTCAAAGAATGAAAAGCTTATAGTAAACGCACCAGCTGAGAGCATCGGTGTGGCCCAGCCAAAAGGGTGGATGAATAGTGGCGTGCAGACATTCCAGAGCGTGGAGATGGCTACATATGTGATCAATGCAGTTTTTTTTTAAAATGTCCGGTACTAGATGCCACTGTTTAAAATCATATTTTTTGATACCAAAGTTTGATTGATAGTATTAATTATTTTTTAGCAAAGATTGCGGTTTTGTTAATTTAGTTTGATTTCGAACTTTGTTATCTAACATAAATCATAATTTAATAAGCATTTCGTAAAATATTTTTTGATTTATTTATAGATAACCTTAGGTGACCGCCACTAGGGGACTTCTCCCTAGATCATAAATAAAAATATTCTATGTCGTGTTCCTTTCACTACCTACTTACTATGAAGAGTTCAACCTATCATAAAGATTACTATTGATATATGATTGAGATTAACTTTAATCATAACTAATTCATAATTCTTTTCAATTAGAGATGTTTGCTTGAGTATAAATATTTAAATAGAAAATTTTTTAATTTTATCATTCACATGTAACTGGATGATTGATAATCTTTATGTGTCCATCTTTGCTTGTTATTTTGGACAAAACTAACCATAATTAAAAACTTTTCACAAATTAATAATAAATATCTTTCTGCAAAGTAATCAACATTAAAATCATCCAAGCCAAAACTTTAATACTGCTGATACTTTAACGAAAACTAATTTTAGTTGGGAACTACTTGTAAACTGAAAATTGCAAGCAAGTGCCGATGCGTTTTGACGCAACATAATTTAGTTTGTGACATTTATGAGGCTGTTAAAGACGAACTCTTTGCAATATAACATCGTCAAGATGACTGGATATACGTACTCAGCAGTATAAAGTTAATACAAAATTTAAACGATTTAGATCTAAGTAATATTCGGAGTTTAAAAATTTTAATAAAACTGAAAAAATAAAACTATTTATTTATTTAACGATTACTATTTATTATTTTAAAGTAGATGTTAAAATATTATGTTATTCTATCATCTCTAAAAATGCAGTAATGATTTTGAAGCTGATAAAATTACTACATTTTTTGTTTTAATTCTGCAAGTCATTTATGAAGTATATGTATACTGTGTGTGCACATTGGAAAATATTTGCACAATGGCATGATCCTACGACTAGAACCCAAGAATCAATCGATAATTTGCCGCATATAGTTTTATCGATGCTAACTAGGGTTTATCGCTTTTCAGAAACCGGTTTTAAAAACCGGTTTTTTGGCGAAGATTATGGAATTCGAAAACCGGTTTTCTAGTGAAAAAAGTCGGTTTTCACTGTATAAATGGAAAATGACAAATATAGCCAAATATAAAAGATAGATAAAAGCATTTTGATTCTTGAAATCATATCGGTTCAATAGCATTTGATATCTTATCAGTGTGCAATGGTTCCTAGAAAGGTTTTGTATATATTAATTTAGGTTATTATACCAAAGTATATATTAATTTAAATCGGTGTGCCTTCTTCTTAAAGAAGTAACTTTCTCTACTGAAACTTAAAGCAAAGAATTTTAAAACCTAGAAGCCACAAATTTAATAACAAAAATCTTAGAATTTTTATATCAGGCTTTAAAAGCAATTAAGCATTATTTGATCGCAAGTATAAGAGCATTTTCTATTTCAGAAAATTTTGTAAGTAAAAAAAGGAAACGTCTAAGTAGCAATTCAATAGACGTTCTCAGTTTTTTTAAATCATATTTTATTAAACAAAAGAAGAATTAGAATGTTTAAAATTAATTAATTAAAGTTGCTCGGAACAGACGATACCTGAGCTTAGTTTAATTGTTTTTAAAACTAAAATTGATATTAACAAGTATGTATAAACACGTATCTAATTTTTTTTAATTTTTTTTTAAATTTAATGAATTTTTGTTATTTATTAATGTATTTTTTTTATTTATTCGAAAACTTTCCTTTCACTATCATAAAAATATTTTCATTCTTATATGTAAAAATGATGCATAAATAACGAATACTTATTTTCAAAGTTATTTAATCGAGATAAACTATTATTTTTTAGTTCTTTTAATTAAAATTAAAATAATGTTGTAGACCAGGGGTCGGCAAGCTTTTAACTGTAGTGTGCCAAGCCACTCTACCAATCTGATTTAGAGTGCCGCCTTAATTTTGAAATATACAGTTGGGTTCTAGGGGAGAAGAATTATAACCAAATTTATCTTTTAAACATATTTATTAGCAAATAACATGAATTTCTAATATAAACAGTGCTGGATTACACCATAGGCCCGAGCCTAGGGCGGCATTATTTAGGGGGCGGTAAATTTTTCAAAATGTAAAAATTTAAAACTCGATGAAATGACACGACAACTCATTTTAAGGATAGATCCTGAATTTTTTTTGTAAATTTAGAGATCATTTTCGATGAAATAGAACGTAATGCGTTTTCTCATCAAATTTATTATTTGTGGGTGCCGCATTGATATTTTCTTGATGTATCATATTTAATATAATAATTATCAAACTGGTAAGATTTTCTGAAGAAATATTGAAAAACTGTTCGTTTTTTGTAATTTTGTTCAGGTGAATCTTATAATTAAAATGCTTTAAAAACTGTTCGATTGTTTCCAGTTTTATTTTCGGTATTAAATCAAACGATGGCGAATTAACATAATATATTCATTGTTGTTAATTAATTTATGTCATTTTTTTGTATGTGAAAATATATTTTTTCACTTTATTTTATGCCTGTAGGATAAAATTGAATCTTAAACTAAAATATCTGACAATTTGGTATGCTTCCTCCAATTGGCTTTTTTTTTCAACTCCAGGAAGGCTAAGTTATAATAATCCTAAAAAATCATAAATGAAATTGTTTATATATCTCTACGCTTCAAGTTCTCCTGAACATTTTGACATGCCTTAGAAAAAATGGATGTATGCATGTGTTTATGCGGTTACAATTTTTTGCCAATTGGCATTCGGGAAGACGTGCTGATTAGTTTTTTGCAAAGACAGTTTCGGAATAGGGAGCAAAGAGTTAAAAAAATGCTAATTCAATTTTTCAAAAACGGAGCGTCCGATTTGAATAATTCAAGACACTTTTTACTTGTATGACGAAATAAGAACTATCGAAAATTTTGCGAGAGCATGGTCAGCGTTTTCGGTGATCCGAAAAGGTGTCATTTGGTGATAAAAAATGATCATTGACATCAAATTATTAGATTTTTTATAAAACAATTATTAATTATTATCACAAATTTTGTCCTCATTATTTTGAATCATTCCGTACCAAGATTTTTAATTTTCAAAGTTTACTTCTTAGATATTTTAAATGTCCTTTGCAAGGATCAATCGCCATGAATGATTCAAAAAATATTCGCTTGGCTTTGACTGAGAGGCGTACTGTTTATGCCAAAGGCAGGTTTAGCATTTTTGGAGATACAGAGCGCAGAAGGTGCAAAAGTGGTCATGAAGGTTTTGAGAGTACAGAATACAGATCATTCGATTGGAATGACTCAAAAAATATTTTGTTTGTGGTATTTTAGTGATATGAAGAAATGATTAGTTTTCCGAAAAGGCAATTCCACTGGTTTCAAAATTTAAAAAAAATTAAAATATCTAAAATTTTCAAATAATTGAATTATTTTAGAATTTAAAAAAAAACTCGAAATTTTTAAATATCTCGGTTCTATTTATCGAGTTTAGTCCAATGTCTTTTTAATTTGTGAAATCAGTTCACACGTTTTTGAAAATTAAATTTTGATTTATCACAACACAAAAGCGCCTTTTAACACAAATTTTGACTATGAAGTTTTATCAAACTTTGATGAATTTTTAAAATTGTCAAATATTTTGACTCCTACTTGATATCTTTCAGAAATCTTTTTTCAATTTTAAAAATCGGTTTCTGGCTTTATTCCAAAAACGTAATATTTTTGCTTTTTTATGCTAATTTCAAACAACCGGCTCGTCCGATCGTCCCGCAAACCTAATCAGTCCGGCAGGTTTTTACCAAAAACTAATGAATACGATTTCCAACCAAGATTTTTCGAATGGTTTTTGAATTTTTAAAATCGACTTAAAATTGTGGGCTAAAACTTTGACGAATTTTTTCTCTCTTTTACTAATTACAAAAAAAGCTAGGTCGACAGTTAAACCTGCCTTCCCATAATTTTAGGTAATTATTCATTCTTTTAGAACAAGTAAATTGTTTTTGAATTATTCGGAAACCAGCCTCTCGGTTCTTTCAAAAACTGAATTGCATTTTTTGCACTTTTGTTCTGTATTTTCCAAACGGCTGAACCTGTCTTAGCAAAAAACTGATCAGAACTTTCTTATCTATGAGAATGAAACATAAATACATACACACACATCAATTTTTTTAAGGTATGCTAAAATGTTTAGAAATGTCTGAAACGTAAAAATATGCAAAAATTTTCATTTTCGATTTTGTGTGATTCCTATACCTTACGAGTACTTTACGCAAAGTTAAAAGTTGTATTTAAGTAATTTAGAATGATGCCACTGAATATAAACTAAACAACCTTAATGCGAACCTCGTGCCTGCACAATTTTCCTTAACATTTCAATATCCGGTGTATAATTTGTATAATTTGTAATATAACTTCTAATTTCACACAAGATTCTGAATATTTCGTTGTTAAACGAACGTTTCGAACTCAAAATATGTTTCATGTGAGAAAAAATTTGTTCAGAGATATGTGAAACCAAAAGCTGAAAGGAGAGCACATACAATTTTCTTTAAACAATTAAACCTTTCCGGCAATGTCATTCAACAATTTAATATGGCTGTCGATTTTTCCATAGAGTCATCTTCCAGATTTTTTTGTTATTCCTTCAATTTTGTTCTCCATAATTCTGAAGATATTAGTTCGATAATTTCCATTTCAAAATTATCCACATTAATTCATTCGAAAATCAACAAATCAAATGGTTTTATTGATGGATCTATTAAATTTGGTTTTATGAGGAAGGAAAATATAGGCACATAAGCTTCAAAGTCTTAGCATCTTCTGGAAAATTCATCTTTAAGTACTTCAACGTAGGTTGAATTACATTAGCGAGCTACGTTAGAAAAATAATTATAATTAAACATTTTCTCTTATTTAAAAATCACTCGATATTTGCGATTTTCCTGATTACTTTATAGAGTGCCAAGTGCCATTCAGAACCCCATCGCGTGCCAAGTCTGGCACGCGTGCCGTAGGTTGCCGATGCCTGTTGTAGACTATCCATAAAATTCAGCCAAATACTGCTCTAAATCGCATGAAATTTGCGGATAAATTATAGAATTTTCGAGCAAAAATTTATTTTCTATATAAAATTTGAAAACCGGTTAAAACCGGTTTTTTAGTAAAATTGAAATTCGAAAACCGGTTTTCTGAAATGTCGGTTTTTATATAAACCCTAATGCTAACCATTTGGTTGCCAATATCTAGAAATTGTTTTAAAAATGCTTCAGCAGATAGAGTAGATCATTTTAAACTTTTAAATAAGCCCAGAAAAATCTTGATCAAAATTATGTAAAAAACATTCACAAAATAGATGAGGAAACTTGTTCAAGCAAACATGCCACCTCATTCTCCCTTTGGAGCCTGTCACAAAATCTATACGAGGAGTTTAGCAGTTATGACGACTGTGTCTGCTATACTCTGGCACAGCTGTACCTAGTTCACCTTACTAAATATAATAGTACTATCAGTTTTGCGAACTTCCAATAACAGCATATTATCAAAAGCTGGGATTCAAATTATCTGGCTAGGAATCAATGAATGATTTGCCGCGATAATAATAATCTTCTGTTGTATATGTTTCGTGTTCAAAATCATCAAAAGCTCGTTTGGTCTCCAACAAACGAATACGTCTTTATTGCTGTAGGTCCCTTAGCTCAAGCTTTATGCACAATTTATCTTTCGGTTGCACGGAGGTCGCATTATAATGCGGATTAATTAAACTCACTGTCTCCTTTGTTGCTTTTGCGGACGCGCTCTCTTACTCTGTATATGAACTAGGAGTTAGCGTTGTTCAGTGGCGTTCCGAAAATTTGATAAATCTAAATCAGTATAACATTTTTTAAATGTACTATCCGAGATAATTGCCATTGCTTACTCATAAAAATCTTTCGTAAGATAGTGTATGGTAAAAATAATAAATGACATCTATTGAATAATGAATTGAATTGAATAATAATAAAATCTATTCTCCAAAAGTCTATACTTGCTGAAAAATTGAATAAATCTAAATCAGTATAGCATTTTTTAAATACATTATCCGGGAAAATTCCATACTCATTTTTAACTTCCCGTAGGGTAAGTTATTGAAATGGGCCGAAAATCGGAATTGAAAATTTTTACATTTCTCGACGTTTTGAAGGTTTCTGAACGTTTTGGCATACCTCAGAAAAAATGGATGTGTGTGTGTGTGTGTGTGTGTGTGGATACAAATTTCCAGTCACGTTTTAGGGCGCACGGATCAACCGATTTGAATGGTTCAAAAAACATTCGATTCCTATTGATAAGGAAAAGAGCTGATTAGCTTTTGGCAAAGGCAGGTCCAGCCGTTTCGGAGATACGGAGCAAAGAGTGCAGAAAATATAAATCGAATTTTTGAGAGAACGGAGTATCCGATTTGAATGATCTAAAAAACATTCAATTAGTAATGATTGGGAAAAGTGTTTATTAGTTCTTGGCAAAGGCAGGCCCAGGCATTTCGAAGATACGGAGCTAAATATGTAAAAAATGGCAGTTTTTGAGAGAACTAAGCGTCCGATTTAAATGATTCAACGAACTTTCTGCTTGTCTTAACAAAATAATTTATTTTGGAAAAAAAAATTTGTTCCATTTTTTTTTTTTTTTTTAGTTTTTTGTATATCGAAAATATTTCAGATTTTATTTTATTATTTTATATTAGACAATGATACAGTATTTATAATAATCTATTTGAAAACATTCAGTATTCAACGGGAAGTTCCAGCAATTTGCCTTAAGGCACGATGCCATAATTGCCTCAAGACAGAATTCCACTTACAGCTAGTTTTATGTGAGATAGTGTTTGGTAATAATAGTTAATGACAATTGAAGACAGCATTATGCCCCAGAAGTCTATCCGCTGAATGTCGCCTCTAGACGACATTCATATACGCTGGTCGTCAAGCGTGTTCTACGTCAGTATTTCTGTGACAAGTTCATAGAAGGTACTGCCTATAAACATTTGAATATCAAAAAAAGTTATTGTTTCAACTAAGTGTCCATAATATAAATATGCTATATTGTGCTCCATAGTCCACCACCCAGGAAGGTTGTGACAAGCATCAAAATTGGTTAGAAACCATAGGCATAAATGCCAAAGCTATATTGTGGTTAAAAATAGTGATATGTAACACAACACAATTAAACATTTAATCAAAGCTTATGAATAAAATATAACAATATATTACAAAACAAAGTTAACAGAATTCTATGCAAAATCTTATTCTTTTCTTAAATTGAATTTTCCTTTTCTTTTCTTTTTCTTATTTTGTTATAGATTTTTTTACATGTTTAATCTTCAATAAAAAAGGATAAGAAATACATGCTACAACCGCACCCACAAAATTTTGAGTTTTAACAACAAACCATCATTATAATTTAGCTAATTAGCAATATATGAAATTAATATAAGGCACTGACTGCGGGCAATAATGTGAATTTGTTCGAACAATTATACTTCATCTTTATCCTTATGAACCCTATTTCAAAATCAGTATAATTAGCTGTTATAACGACTGTCACATTCGTATCCAGACTCCCTTAATTGATATTATTTTCATGGGTGTTAACTACTCTTAAACCATTCTTTACAATTATATACAAGCTTGTATATGATAATGACGCATTTCTCTGGAAAATATTCTTCATATACAAAAACTTCATAAAAATTAAGTTCAAAATTTTAGGCCAGATTATAAATATACGCCGCTAAGCTCCTGTTTCTTTATATCACAATAGTTTATAAGCACAAAGTTAAATTACTGTATAGTTTGGGTCGGGCGTAAAAATAAGGAAGACGTTTTCTATTTTGTATTTTCTTTTGTATAAAAACTTAACGAAAGTTCAGTAAGTTCATTTATTGTTGTGGAATCATAATTAATTTTTGACATTTTTTTATTGAAGCCCTACTTCGTCTTATAAATCAATGTGAAGTGGAACAAACGTGGCCTCCGACAATTTTTTTTTTGTTTTTTTTTTTTTTTTTAGCAAACTATACATACAGTACATTCAGCTAATTTACAGGTATATTTATTTCAAAGCGTGAGAAGGATTGCTATCTTGCGATAGCACCTTCTTAGATATTATGTGTTTTGTTGTAGTAAATTATTGCAGTTTTTTTTTTTGAGACGCTTTGGCGGTAAAGGCTTGAGCAGGTTACACGCTAAATGGTTTGTATGACGACTTAGACGAGCTTTGAATAGGGAGCAGTAATGATTAATTTCTTCTTCTATAGTTAGAATTCTGAGATCTTGATGTATTAACAAGTTGGGGACATATTTTGGAGCGTTCAAGATTTTGTTCAAAATTTTGTTTTGGAACCTCTGTAGAACAGTTATGTTTGATAAACTGGCCGCACCCCATAGTTGTAGACCGTAGGACCATATTGGTGTAATAACTGTCTTGTATATTAGAAGTTTATTTTCTGTTGAGACTTGTGATTTTCAGCCCATTAACCAATTAAATTTTCTACGGGTTAGTTCGAACTGCTGGTAAATTGGCTCCTATCCAAATGTATTCCCAGATATTTAACTACATTGGATACAGGAACCAATTCACCATTCAATCTAACAGGAGGGCATGAACCTTGTCGTAGGGTAAAAGTAACGTGAACTGATTTAGAGATGTTTACTTTTATTCTCTATAATTTCATTCACTTTTCTATTTCATCTACGTGTTTTTGTAGAATTTCCGAGGCAAGCAATTGGTTGTCATCTGCAAAGGTAGCAATCATGGTTTCTGCATTTGTAGGTATATCGGCAGTATATATAATGTGAAGCAGCGGACCAAGAACACTACCTTGGGAAACTCCGGAAGAAATATTTTTAACAATAGATGAAGAATTATTGAAAATAATAAAATTTGAAAAAATGATCTGAACTTTTTAAATCAATTAATAAATTTCATCCCGAATTTTCACTCTTCAAACAATATTTATAGCTTTTTTTCATAAAAAAACTAAATCATATATAAACTAAATAAATATTTTTTACCTAACATGTTAGTTGTGTTGTTACTAATTAATCAAAAATATGTGCTACGAAGTGTTTATCTGTATACAATTTTGAAGTAATATTGCCTACTGTTACTTACTTAATAAAATAATTTTGTAATAATAACAATAATCAATAAAACAAATTATTATTTCTCATAACATTTTGCAACATCTTGCACCCAATTTACAGTTCCAGATAAATACATAATAGAGTAGGGCGAAGCACAAATGAACAATTTGACTCTAGGTTATTACGCTGTCTAAACCAAATGCACTAAATCACAACACATAACTCGTTGTTTTTTATATATGTTATGATATTTCTATAATTAGTAATTGTAGCTATGAATTATTTTGCTGTTTGTAGAATAAAGTCTGTCGGATAAAATGAGGTAGACAGGGCTCAAACAAATCCATTGTCTTTACGAAGGAAAAGTATGTTCCTGTCAAAAAATCTGATTTGCTAATTTTATGTTTTTTCGACGTTTCAAGCCATTCTAAATCCAATGAGATCAAATTTGGGAAAAATATGTGTGGGTGTGAAGTTCACAGTAAACCGATGTTTTACCAAAAACGGCTTGGCCGGTTTTACAAATTTATAGGCCGTTCGATGTAACTCGCAAGGACTTGCGTTGTCAGATTTGCGCGACGATCAGCCAAGCCATTAAATTTGTAAATAGCCGAAAATTGCAATTTTTTGTCCACGTTTTTTTTAGCAATTCAGAATCGATTTTAAAAATCGAAAAAAACTGTTCGAAAGATATTCTTGGAAAAAACTCTGATTAGTTTTTGACGAAGATCCACTTGTAATTGTTGAAAAAATTTTTTTAGCGATATACATCATGGTCTTCTAGAACATACTAAAATATTACGGCCCTACGGCAAGTCGTTTTATTTTAAAAATTCGTTATTTGGCGTTTGTTAAAATTAGGCCTCTTATCGACTTTTTCTGATTGAGTCGATTTAAAAAAATTAAAAACCATTCGATGAAACTTGATGAACACACGCGTTGGTAGATTTTTGATACGATCGGCTGCGCCGTTTCCTTGTAATTAGCAGAAAAGTGAAAAAGTATGAACAAAAATTTTAAATCAATTTTTAAAATTCAAGAACTATTCGATAGGAATTATTTGGGAGTCGGGCTGATTACTTTTCGACAAAGATCGGCTGATTTTTTTTCTATGAAACTATTTATGGTGGTAGGTATCATAGAAGAACATACTAAAATTTTACGACCCTACGGCAAGTAGTTTAATTATTTTAAAAAAATCGTCAAAGTCTGAAAAAATATTGCAGTCAAAATTTGTGGTATGACGATCAATTCGTCAATTCATTAAAATTTAGATTAATAAGCTACAATTTTATAATATATATAAGCACATATATGTGCAATAAAATTAATATAATTACAGATAATTTGAATTGAGAATATTCTATTAGAGATATTGCGATCTCTTAGATTTAATTGGAATTGAAACCTTTATTTTTGAAATAAACTATTGAAAATTTTATCAAAATATTTAAATCTCAATTTCTGTTTATTAAGTCGATTATTACCCGTTTCGGCCTAAATGCTTGCCTTGAGCCTAAATGCCTTTTTTAACTAGTTTTTATGATGTTCACTTACAAGGCACAAAAACTGAAAAATGCCGATAGACACAATTTTGTACATCATAGAAGCATTAATTAATCTGACCTAAAACTACTTAAGAAAATTCAATGCAATATTTCATAATATAAGACTGCGATTACGTCCTACTCCAACTATTATGTGAAACTTATGCCTTTTTTTAATTAGTGCATGCAGCAACGCAGCAATATTTTTTTATAGAACTACGAAAACAAAAAAGTTAATAAAAAGTTTTATAAACTTAAACTTTTCACTTAGAAACCTGCAAAACTTTCATCTTATTTTTGTAATGAATTTAATTAATTAAGAAATACTTATCAAAGAAAGATAGAATACAAAAAACTTATAAATTTACTTCTTCTTTCAATGTTATTAAATTTAATAATATTCATTACATTACCTTCTTTGTAATTGACATACAAAGTGTAAGTAGTTTGATATCATATATCAAACATATGTCTTTAGTTATTAGAACGATAGCCTTTAGTTTTTTGCATTTTAACTTCTCAAAATTATGTACGAAAAAATATATATATATATATATATATATATATATATATATATATATATATATATATATGTCAGCAATACGTAACAACCAAGAAAAACTTACAGTTTTTTATATTCATTTCATGAATTTATCAGGTTTTTTTGTTCAGAAACAAACTTACTATTTTAGAATAATTGAAAATTGATAATTTTATATTATTTCTATTGTTCCATATATCAATAACTAGTATTAAACTAGCCAAATACTTTCGAATATTCAAAACAATTTTATTATTTTAATTTTGGAATCATTGTATTATTAAAAAAAATCGTACAATCATTTAAAAGATTATCAGATATTAATAATAAAATATCTATATATGACTAATAATTTAATTTATATTAAAATTATTTTAAAAAATTATCTTATAAATAAATTATTTTATAATTTATTTTTAAACTAGTTGAAAGTGTCTTTTTAATTTAAGGCAAGTTCCATGAACTTGAGAATTAAAATTTAGCTATTTAGTTATAATTTTCATATCAATATTTTGAAAATAGCAATGCTCTTTCACTGACATCTATTAAATGCTATACAATTAACATTCTAATTCAAAATAAACTTATAATATTTATAAATGTGCATATAATAAGTTAATTTGGTTAACACAATTTATTCTAATTCATTTGGCTGGAACTTCGACAAATTTTTATGTCAAAAGCTTATCGTAGACATATAATATTTTAGTGTGTTAGTTCACACTACTTACTTTTTCATTACACAAAGTTTTATCAAAATCGTCAATTAAAAATTCTATAATTCACGATTCACAACTGATATCTTTTTCTTAGATATTTTAAACCAAATGAGAATTTTTTGCAAAAACCTTGACGAAAAATTATGAAATTTTATGCAAATTGAAAAGATCGTCTTGAAAAACTAATCTAGTCCAAGTGTAATTTTTTAAAACGTTTTAGCAACACATACTAATATGCACCCGACAAACTGTTTCCAAATCTGATTTCAAACGATCCTGGGCAAGTTAATTTTTTTCGTTCATAAACTTTTCTTTCGAGAAGAAAATAATTATTATTAACTTTTCGTAGGGTAAGTTATAGTAATCGAAAATGAAAATTTTTGAATGTTCTTACGTTTCAGGAGCATTTTGAATGATTCAAAAAACATTCTGGGGAGACGTGCTGGTAAGTTTTTGGTCACGGCAAGACAAGTCGTTTTGGATATCTGGGGCAAAAAATAACAATAATAGCAATTTTATGAGAACGGAGTGCCTAATTTAAATTATTTAAATAACTTTCGATTTGACATGCTGATTAGTTTTTGGCAAAGACGGATCCAGCGCTTTCTAAGATACGGGGTAAAAAGTAACAAGAATAGAAATTTGGATAGAACGGAGCGTCCGATTTAAATGATTCGAGATTCATTCGATTCGTATTCGATGGGGAGACATGCCAATTAGTTTTGTTATAGACAGATTCAGCGCTTTCGAAGATACGGGACAAAAAGCAATAAAAATGGCAATTTTGTGAGAAAGGAGCGTTCAATTTGAATTATTCAAAAAACATATCACTTGTATTCATATTCATAAGAATTAATAAAATTTTTGGGTAGGCAGGTCTAGCGGTTTTAGAGATCCTTTAAAAAAAATAAAGAAATGCTATTTGGCGGCCGATATTGATCATTAGACATAAGCACGTGAATTTACCAGATATTTTATAGAAATTTTAATGATAATTACAAATATATTTGTTTACATTTCTATCAGTTCCATACCAATATTCGTGATGTTTAACAGTTATCAGCTTTGATATTTCTATTTATTTTTTAAATTAGCTACTCAGCGCGAATAATTTGAAAAAAGATTTAAAAACTATCAAAATTATTCTGGTACGGGAAGTACCAGCAATTTACCTTAAAGCACGATGCTATGCACCACTTGTTATATTTTCTTATTATTCTTATTACGTATTTCAATATTTTGTGTCTAAAATAAAACACGATTGCTCTTCAAAATTTTCAAAATGTTCATAATTTTTTTTTAAGATTTTGAAAGAAATTTAAAGCTTTTAAAAATTTTAAATTGCGGTACGGTAAGTTTAAGCAATTTGACTAAAGGCAACATGCTTAATTTACTAACTTATTTTGTTTATGATATCTTAACATGATTTTTCTAACACCAACATTTTGCACCTTTCATCACGTTTTACTAAAATTAACAGTAGCGCAGTAATAAAAGAATTTTGAGAGTACGACGTCTTGCAAATGTCACAAGCAATAAACTTTAAGCGATAAACTCGTTTTAAACACGAGTTCATAAATTAATTTCTCTCAGAAACTACTTGGATTTTCCAAATAGTAAAAGCACATAGAACTTTCACTGTTTTATTAAACACTACTAGTTATATTTCTCTATTCAAATGTTCTAATTGATTTAATACCACCTCTAAATAATTATTAATTCTTCCAATGATATTTTATTACTAAGTTTTTGTAGAGTACATTATTGAAATTATCAAACATTTGAAATAATATTAACGTTATATTTTAAATGTTTCAAAAAGTTTTTCATCATTTCGGCTTACTCTAAAAATCTTAATGTTTAGAATATATATATGAAATATGCCTGTTGTGAGGAAAGAATATAAATTAAAATATATTCATTGTGTATTTTTGTAATCTAGAACCTATTGGATACGCCATTAATTTTGGATACCAAATTACTACACAAAAATTCTGAACATCAAGTTCGTCGTACTACAGACTTTAAGGTTCTCTAAAAACAAATATTTTAATTATTTCTGCAATTTTTTAAATTTTCTTGAATTATAGTCATTCTTGTTGTCGGGAAAACATGTTGATTAGTTTCTGGAAAAGGCAGGTCCATCCGTTTCGGTGATACAGAGCAAAAATTGCAAAAAATGGCAATTCAGTTTTTAAGAGAACGAAGTGTCCGGTTTGAATATTTCAAAGAGCATTTTACTTGTATTGACAGAATGAAACGTGGATTAAAATTTTGAGAAGACATTTGGCGGACAATAATGATCATTACATATATGCACATGAAACTGTCAGATACTTTATAGACATTTTAATAATTAGTACAAATCATGTTTCGTAATAAGAAAGATCTAAGAAAGGATTTGGATTAGCTTAGGTAAGGCAATTTTCAGCAAATTTAAAAAAATTCTAAAATGTCGATTTTTTTCAACTTTTTCAAAAATTTTTAAATTTTTCTGATGTTTTCAAACATTTTAAACTTGTTAATTCTCAAAAAATTTCAACATTCTCAAAAAAATCTATTTTTTTTTTATTTGCAATGAATTTTATTAACTTCCCGTAGAGTAAGTTATAGTAATAGCAAAAAAATCGAATATTTTTATATATCTTTATGTTTCAGAGGTTTTTTAACATTTTGGCATGCCTTAGAAAAAATGGATGTGTGTCTACAAATACAAATTTTTGTCGACGATTTCGGGAACACGGATCAACCGATTTGAATAATTCAAAAAATATTCGATTTGTATCGATAAAGAGAAGTGTTGATTAGTTTCTGGCGTTTTGATTAGTCTAGCCGTTTCGAAGATACGGGGCAAAAAAGCCAAACATGGTAATTCAGTTTTTGAGAGAACGAAGCGTACAATTTGAATAATTCAAAAAACATTTTATTTGTATTAACAAAATGAAGTACCGTTTGAATTGTTGCGAAGGCAGGTCTAGAGGATTCAGAGATGAAGTGAAAAAAGTTCGAAAAAATTCATTTGGCGATAGAAATTGATCATTAGATACATGCACATCAAATTATCTGATATTTTATAGGGTTTTTGATAATGAATATGAATTTTTTTAATATTTCTATGAGTTCCGCACCAATTCGATATTTCTTCTATAAAACAGCCACGTAATACGATTGCTTTGAGTATGAAAAAAAATCGAAATATAAAAAATAATTCCAATTTTTTAAAACTCTTTTTTTGCAAAAATTTCAAAATTCTCAAAAAACTCTTTTTTTGAAAGTGTTCAATAAATTATTTGCTTTGAGTATGAAAAAAATTCGAAATATAAAAAATAAATTCCAATTTTTCAAAACTCTTATTTTTTCAAAAATTTCAAAATTCTCAAAAAACTCTTTTTTTTCAAAGTGTTCAATAAATTCTGAAGGTTTTTTAAAGCGAAATAATTTTTGGTACGGGAAGTTCCAGCAATTTACTTCAAGGTACGACTTTAACTTAATTAACTTTTTTCACTTGATCTCTGAAATCGCTAGATTTGCCTTTGCAGCAATACAAACGGTAATTCATTTTGTCAATACAAATAAAATGTTTTTAGAATTATTCAAATCGGACCCTCCGAAGTTTCAGCCATTTATCACCATGTGGTGCACAATGCTATGCACCACAAGTTTACTAACTTTCCGTAGTTATTTTATGTTTTGTAAAATAAAATATTTCAATTCAGAAATGTTTGTAGTGTGACGTCAGAAGCAATAACAATTAAACCATTAGTTTGCTAAGAATTCCTACATTTGTAATTGTTTTTTCACATTCCAATAAAACTGTTCTTTTAACGCTATTTCTCCCCTGATTATACTAGAAACATAAATTCAATATTTTATCTGCCAATTATTGTCTTCTATGCATAAAACATAAGTGCGTATAAAACTCAGGGACCATTGACTGACAAAATCAGAATAATTTTCCATGCAATTCAATTAACGACCGTCGACTAGAAAGCAGAATCAAAAGACAAATAAATTAGATTCCGTTATTCGCTAACGAGGCAATACTTCGGTCGTTGGTTCCATTTATGAATTTTAGAAGTCGTTTTAATAAACTATCAAATACAATATATATGGAACGTGTGCACTTCAACTTGTATAATTCTATCATAAAACATGATATGTCGTAAAACCTCAAGGAAATTGAATAAGTCCATATGTCCAGAATAATATTTTTTGTACACCTCATATATGCACCAACATATTGCAATGTACATTGTAAATAAATTTGTGTACTTTATACACAATTTTAATAGAAATTTTAAATATTAATTAGTACTGAAAACACAGCTTTAAATTAATTCGACAATTTTTAATGGTATACCTGTATAGTGTAAAAAATAAGCAGAGATTACGGGAAAATTGAACAATCTGTTATTAGTAATATCTTGTACCTTAATTAAGATTTTTAAAAGTTTTATTATTTTTTTAATTCAGTAAAAAAAGATTTCTTTGAAGTCCCTGAATTTTTTTGAAAATTTTGAATTTTATAATTTTTAACTTCCCGAAGGAGAAGTTTATGTTTTCATAAAAAAATCGATTCGCTAATTTTATGTTTTCTCGACGTTTCACGTTTCAAATTTGGAAAAAGTATGTGTGTGTGTGTATGCGAACAGATTTTTTGCCGTAAATCGACGTTTTCTCGAAAACGGCTGGGCCGATTTCACAAATTTAAAAGCCATTCGATGTATTTCGACGAGGTTTATCGTTTGTCAGTTTTGTGGGACCATCGGCTGAGACGTTTCTTTATAAATAGCAGAAAAGTGAAAAATTTTTCGTTCACGTTTTATCCCGCAATTCTGAACCGCTTATAAAAACTCAAAAACCGTTTGAAAGATTCTGATTGGGAATCGTGCTGATTAGTTTTTGGTAAAGATAGGCCGGGCCGATTTCTTTTAATAAAGTGTTAAAAAAATTGTTTTCGACAATTTTTATTATTATTTTTTTGACGGTAGATACTATAGTCTTCTAAATCATACTAAAATATTACGGCCCTACGACAATAGGTTTAACTTTGAAAATTCGACAAAGTTTGCAGAAATTAGTATCGTTTTTTTGGCATTTGTCAAAATTAGACCTTTGATAGACGTTTTCTCAAAAACGCCTAAACCGATTTCAGAAATTTGAAAGCCATTTGATGTATTTAGATGAGGACTATCGTTTGTCAGTTTTGTGCGACGACCTGCCATTTGAAAAAAAGTGTTCAACTTTTCGTCCACATTTAAGCTCATCCTACCGAACCGATTTTAAAAAATCAAAAACTGTTAAGATATTAGTTGGGAATGGTACTGATTAGTTTTAGATGAAAACCTACCGAGCCGTTTTCTTGTAATTAACTCTTGAATTAAAATCCGATTTTTATGGATTTTTTTTAGTGATATATATCATGGTTTTATATAACTTACTGTAATATTACGGCCTTACAGTAAGTAGTTTAATTTTAAAAATTCATCAAAGTTTGAAAAAAAGAGTAGTTTTTTTTAATAAATTAATAAATCCACTCACACATATCGGGAAGTTCATGTAACTTGCCTCAAGGCTAAATACCAATACCAACAAGTTTGAATAGAGATAAAACATGGTAAAGTTTATAAATCATTATAAATCTTGGTATGGAACCCATGGATATGTGAAAAAACTTTGTTATTAAAATCCCTATAAAATATCTGATAATTTGATATGCCTATGTCTATAATAAGACTTCCAAATGGCATTTTTTAAACATTTTTATTGGTCTTCCGAAACAACTAGACCTGTCTTACCAAAAATTTAACCAATACTTTATTCGCCAAAATATTTTTTAAATCATTCGAATCGAAAGCTCCTTTCTCACAAAAACTGAATGGCCGTTTTTTGCAACTTTTTGTTCCGTATCATCGAAACGGCTGGACTTGTCTTTTCTAAAAACTAATCATCAATAGAATTTGAATAATTTTTTAATCAATCATCAGATGTGCAAAAATTTTCATTTTCGATTTTTTTGCAAATTATAATTAAATAAAACTATGTTAAAATTTAGCGGTACTATAAATTCACAAAAAAAATCGATCAAAATAGAAAGAAAGACGTTCATAAAAAGACAATAACTGATCTAATATCAAGTACAATAAAAAATAATATAAAATGTTAAAAAATGTTTAGGATTGCCTGTATTTTTAACTTCGCATTATGAAAATCTAAAATACAAAATTGGTCAAATACGAAATAAAAATTTTAGAGGTCGACAACTCTTAACAAAACTAATTTGTTGTAGACAAATTTTAGCCTCGCCAAAAAGTATTAATAATTATGTATTCAGTAGAACGATAATGACCAATACAAAATAGGAGCTTGAGGTACAAGGTTGGAAATCTATGGTTGTATGTCATTTCAGTTCTCTGCATCGTAAAAAAATTTGGATAAGAAAATTAATCTACAAATTTAGGGGTGAACAAACGTTTTGGTATTGTTTTTAAATGAACTTGAAATTTAATTTCAAAATTTAAACTTTTTAATAAGCTCAGAATAATCTTCGTCTAAAATCAGTTATAAACTTTCACAAAAAACAATAATTGATCAGTTGTCGTCAGGGATAAGAACTGATTGAGTTGCTAAAATGGCTATTTCAAAACAAGGTTTAAAGTTCAATTCTGCATTGTAAAAAATTATAGAATATACGCATTAAAAATGCAGAAAAAGTGCTAGGAGTGAACAACCGATAAAAATAAGTTTTTGAAGTAAATTAATGCTTTAAAAATTAATTGAAATAGTGAAAAAAATTCAGTGATTGAAAGCGGGATAAAATAAATTTTAGAAGCGCCCAACCCTAGCCACTTAGGAGTATCAAAAATAGTATATATGTTTATTAACTTCCCGTAGGGTAGTTATAGTAATGGGCCGAAAATCGAAAATGAAAATTTTTGCATTTCTCGGCGTTTTGAAGGTTTCTGAACATTTTGGCATACCTCAGAAAAAATTGATGTGTGTGTATGTTTTGTATGTCCGCATTCTTTCGTCCGCGTTTTCGGGCGCACGGATCAACTGATTTGAATAGTTCCAAAAACATTCGATTCCTATTGATAGAAGATGTGCTCATTAGTTTTTGACAAAGGCAGGTCCAGCCGTCAAGGAGATTATCAATTATCAATTAAGTACAAATCGAGTTTTTGAGAAAAGTTACACGCTAAATGTGCAAAAAATGGCAGTTTTTGAGAAAACTAAGTTTCCTATTTGAATGATTCAAAGAACTTTCTGTTTGTTTCAACAGAATAATTGCTTTTAGGGAAAAAAATTGTTTCAATTTTTGTTTGTAATATAGAAAATAATTCAGGTTCTAAATTTAATTCTGACTAAAGTACTAATATACTTTAAACAAATAATTGCAACTTTGCAATTCAGTTTATATAATTCTTATAAATATTAGACAGTGTTACAGTATTTATAATCATCTATTTGAAAACATTTAATATTCCTCGAACATTTCGTTACGGTACGAGAATTTCCTTAAGGCACGATGCTATACACACCACTAGTTTGACTTTAATTAATTATACTGTCTATACCAAATAAATTATATGACAACGCATAACACAAACAAACAAATATCGAACAATGTTCAGTAAAATTTCCAGTTAATTCCTAATAATAGAAATGTGTTTTTACCCATTTTTTATTTGTTATTTTTTCCTTTTTTCTCTATGGGCCACAAAGCAACCAGATTCAATGCCTTATTTTTTATTTTAACAGAATGTGAAGAAATAATTGCTATATTACTCAACCAATGCAAATGATAAATTTAATGGATATATTTTTTTAGAGATTTCAGAGAGACTGTATATAACTTTGATCTAGTATTTCGTCAGAATTATTTATTAGCAAAGTTAAAACAACTACCCAGATATAAGCTTTTGTAGAGATTATACAAAAAACACTTGAATCTAACTTAAAAATGACAATATTTATTATAAAACAATTAAATAACGTATTCTTAAGAATTATATTAAGATCTCGCAAACTAAACAACAATGTTCAGAACCAAAAAAAAAGACTGGCAACGAAGAATAATACTTCTGTTAAGGATTTTCAAAAACTGCCGTTTATCTCCTGATAGCGTCATCGAAATTATTTAATTAATATTAATATTAAGGTGATGGTTTTACAGCATTTGCACTCTACTTTCAAATATTATTGATAAATCATAACTTCACTTGTGCTCGACATATCGGTGGTGGACCTTTTCACTCGCGGACCTTTACGCCTCGCTCTACCCTATATAATATCATTTCATATCTCATTTACATCAACTTTTCCCAAAGTTTCAGTCCGCAGTCATAATAAACTTTCAACTCGGAAACATGTGATAAAGACATCTACGGCGAATCTTGCAAAGTAACCTAAATTGCGACTCAGATGCGCGCAATTTGCCATTACAAACAATAGCTGGGAAAGAATTATTTCCGGAGGGCATAACCGGAACGAATTTTCCGGCCACTTAAAAAGCTTTGTATAGTTTAGTTTTTTTCTGCACTTTGCAGTTCGGATCTCAGAATAACGAACCACCTATGCTTTCTCAAGAGCTGCTGGTGTAATAAAATGCAAATGCGGTGACATAGTTTTATGTGGATTCGGATTTTGCATTAACTCCTCTGGGACTGGTTCCGGTTTATAACTAAAAATCTGTTCTAAATTTAAAAGATTTTTACGGCTGCGAAAATTTTTACTTTGTGTTTCTCGGGACATCGAGAAAATGCAATAGAAGTATACATATATATTTAAAGTTTTGATAAATGACTATCATATACTTTAAATAATAAAAGTTGTTAATACTATTTAAATGTCGACAGTGTTTTAATCAGTAAAATCAATAGTAACATTTTCCTATTTCTCAATTCACTCATTTCCACAAAAATAAAAAAATTTGTAAGTTTTCAAGCAAGTATTTGAAATTTATATCACTCTACGTGTATACACTTATCTGTATATAGGATATTCAGCTTCATAAAAGATGTTAAATCACTTACCTGAAACAAAAAGAAAAATATATTAATTATCTGTATGTAAAGTTATAATATATGCATAAATATATTAATATTGTAATAAATATATATATATATATATATATATATATTTATAATGTAGTGCATGGTAGAAAAGCGCAACTTGATTTTGATCAATTTTATTGTAAAACCAAACCAATTATATCACAACAAATAACACATATCAAACGAACATCTGACTATGTTTAGTAAAACAACCAACTGATTCATCATTGTAGAAATGTGTTTTTTGCTGTTTTTCAAAAAATTTCATTTGGTCTTTTTACCCCATTTGCAGGGTAAAGTGGGACAGCCAGCGCGCAAACAGGTGCAATATCTTATTTTTTATTTAAAAAAAAAACAATAGCTATATTATTGAACCAAAGAAAAATAAAAAAATAGTGGGTACATTTTTAAAGAGATAATTAATTATCTGGTATTTCGTGAGAAATAATCAAGAGCAGAATTGGATAACTAATAATTGCACTTATATCTATTTTTTTTTTCTTTTTAACTGGACTTATCTCAAAAACAGGTAAAGTTAAGAATTTTTAACAACAATATTTGAAAATAAAGAGAGAAAGTTGTCTAATTAGCATCACCTTGATTTTAATGACGGGAGATAAACGCCAATGTTTGATAAGTATTTTCTATTTTTTGTTGTGAGCTAGTATACGATACCTTAATATAATTTTAAGTTCGTTTTTAAGTTTATACCCTGGCAAATGTATAAACAATAAAATAGTAAATCAAGTTAAAAAACAATTCTACAAGAGATAAGTTAGCATAGTTATTTCAACTATGCTAATAATTATTTCTGACAAGAAACCAGATCAAGGTTATATACAGTTTTATCTATGTAAAAAATGTACTTACAAAATCTATTTTTTGCATTGGTTGGATAATGTAGATATTTTTATTTAAATCCGTTCAAAATTAAAAATAAGACATTGGACTTGATTGCCACCTTACTGTCCCATTTTACCCCGCCCGTGGGATAGAAAAGACTCGGTGACTAAGTTTTGAAAAACATAACATTTCTGCAAAAATGAATTAGCTGGAAGTTTTACTAAACATAGTCAGATAGTTTGTTTGATATGTTTTCTGTTGTAATATTCAAATTGGATCATTGTGCCGCGCATTTCCTATTCACAATATGAATGTGAAATCCATAGTCATTTTAAATGGTTATAAATATGTATGAAATATATTATATAACGTAACACTTATATCATTAAATATAAAAAATCATTTTTAATGATTTATTATTTTTAGTTGAATAAATCATACATTTTGTATACAGAATTTATTATTTAACGTATCTTTTCATTAATAAAATGGTTCTATTAATAAACTGTAATAAGTTTCCTTAACGTCATATTTCATTTTGAGTATTTTGTGCTATCATCATGTTTAGGTTAGCTGTAAAATTAACGACCTTAATAATTGATAGGTGCTAAGAAAGTGGGGCAAGCCTTGTATCGAATTTTATATATGACTTACGGTATTAACTTCCGAGTGTCTAAATATAGAATAAATTAGATTTCGTTGAAATTGTCATATGACAGATTATGGTTTGTTGAAAAATATGTTATATGTTAAATAATGTTCTTACATATATACATATCCATTAACAATATGTTATCATATTACTTAAATATTTAAACAATGTCTGATTTATTTGAAAACCATCACGAATTTTCAGGGTTTGATAATCTGAACGAAATATACAGTCACTGTGTAGTACATTCTTTTATTATTTGAAAGTAAATCAATGTTAATAAAAATAGGCGCAATTTAGAAATAAAATTCTAAAAACAGTATAAAGGGGATCACAGAATGATGATTCCCGGACGAGAATACTATGTACAGGAAAATATCGGCAAAAAAAAAAAAATAAAACATTGTTTTACAAATGAAACAAAAGAATAAAAAAAACTATGAAATAAAAATAATAAAATTATTTTAATCATAGCCTTATAATACATATTATGATGCTTGACTTTAAGGAAAGTGCTGGAACTTTCCGTGCCGTAATAAAATATTGGAGAAATAAAAATAATCAATAAAAATTTATCGATGTTTAGTAAAAAATTTTAATTTTTTTTCTAATAGATTACTATAGATATTGTAGTTTTCATCATTTGTATTGTATAGACAAAAAAATATAACAGCTTATAAATTAGGCGACGAATGGAATTGCACTATCATATATACTATCTATAAAAACATTAACGCAATTATAAATTATGTATATATTTGACTTGATCCAGTCAAGTATAAAGTCTTTAGAAAACTGTTTTTTTCCACTTTTGAAAATTTGTCAGAATTGATTATTTTTTAATTAAAAAAAATTAAAATTTTCATTAAATTCCTGAACAAATGTTAAAATCGCTTGTACGATGCATTTAAGTGAGCTTTAACTTCTTTAGGCGCGACTAGGGAGTTGAGCTGTACAAATGCAACGGAAATAGCGTTACGCCCGAACAGTTTGTATTCGTATACGCGTCGATTGTGATTAGACATCGTGTCGCGTGAATAGAGATCTGTCGTTGTATGCGTACCGGCATCAACGTTGTATGCGTAAGGATAGTTTTGAAGTTACATCGTGGTACAAATCTTGATTTAATAAAAAATGTCTGAATAAGAAGAATATTCTACACTATCCCCCGTAAATAATTATAAATGAAAATAATAAAACAAATGAAACATTTGTGGCGTGTACAAAACGTGAGTTTATTAAAATAATTTCTATATTATTTGTAGTTTCTATAAATTTTTGAAGTTATTCAAATGGAAAATATTTTTATTTGCAAGACAGGTATTTCAGTTGCTCAAAAAATGAGATAGTATCGTCAGCAAAAAAGTAAAAAAAAAATACAAGCAGTCAATGAATGCATGTTAATTTTATTACATGAAGCTTTTCCAACACAATTACATGATGAGTAAAATTGTGAAAACAATATTTCGTTAGGCTTTAGGCTTATTTAACATAATACACTGTGTGAACAAATATTATAATTAATCAGCAATTACTTCATTTCTCTAATGAAGATTCAAGTTCTAAATGCTAATTACAATGATAAACCAATCATGTCATATTTGAAGTAGGTATGACTTTAATTTCATTATTGTTTTCAATTATTATAAACATTTTGAATGCTATTATGAATATATAATTTATAATTTATTTTTATATAAATATGCATAATGTTTGAAATAAATAAATGTATGATGCATCACGAGTGTTACAATATTACTAATAAACATTATTCAGAATTGTTGTATGAATATGAATGATGTATTTATTTTTAACTCGCACAATAGATCAAAGGTTTACTTCAATTGCGTGTGAACCTTACGCGCACTCTTTTTTAAATCAGTTTAATCGGATGATTCTCTCATAAAGATCATGACACTTTTCGCAGTTTTTGTCTTTCGCAAGAACTAACCATTGATTGATATTGTTGATAACGTCGAGGCTATTTGTTTAAATTATGTGAGTAAACTTTAAGCATCATAATTTTTGGAATGAAACCCAAGAAAATGAAAACAAAATTTGTACTTTTGCATATGTCCAATGATCATTTTTGACCACCAAATGTTAATTTTTAGAATTTTTTTGTAAGTTCACAGCGGCTAAACCTATCTTTGCCAAAAATAGAAATAGAATGTTTTTTGTTTAATTCATATCAGTTGATCCATGCACTTGAATTCGTGGAGGAAAAAATGTATCCAAACATACACACATACACATACAAATATTTAAGCTTTTTTTCTAAAGTATGCCAAAATGATCAGAAACTCATAAAACATAAAGATATACAAAAATTTTATTTTTAATTTTCATAGCTTTTTAATAATAGTTACTTACAAAATTTAAATGTTTAAATGTTTTTAAACTGTTTAAATGTTTAAATGTAAATGCACCAAAAATAGTCTGGACATTTAAAAAATTGTAAGAAAGTTGACAAAGGTATGGTCAAAGAAAGGAAAAACTACATTAAAAACTAATTTACAATGAAGAATTAGAAAATGTTTTAAAATACTTGATAATTTATAATACAAAGAGAATTTTAAATGATAAAAACAGTTGCAGCAAATTTTCTAAGAATTTGTTTTTATACAAAATAATGAAATTATCAGTATTGAAAGTATGTTTTAATATATTCTCCTATAAATCCACTTCAAACTTATATGAAAATGTATAAGCATTTTCTTTTCGAGTGTGTAAGTTTCCTGTAAAGTGCCATATGTAATATTAAAACTGTTACTGAATAGTTCATAAACACATCATTATCAAAAAATTATCATAATATCCGAATTTTAAATTAATTTTATTCATTACACAATATTTAAATTCATATGCAAATTAAATAATTTTCCTCTCTCCCTTATATATGTCACATGTTGACCTATAACACTTTTCATTCTCTGACATTCACTTCAGGCGTACTAAAAAGTATGCAAATTCATCCACGATAATGGTGCGAACACACATTCTAAAGATTCTTTAGAAAAAGTGTATGGAAAGCACTCGGAAAAATAAAACACAATAATAATGCATGGAAACGTGCTCATAAACTACAGTATGGGACATGGGTGAACAAACGTTATGTAAAAGGATAACATTTATTTTGCATACAGGTATTACATACTCAGTTCCTATTAGCTTTTCCTAGTAGAATTTATCTTTATTAACTCCCCGTAAGGTGAGTTATAGTAATAGCAAACTAGTGGGGCGAATGGCATCGTGCCTTAAGGCAAATTGCTGGAGCTTCGCGTACCAAAAATTATTTTTCTAAAAAGATTAACATTTTTGAAAAAAAATTACTCTCAAAAAATAGATTTTTGAGAAACTATAAATTTTTGACTAAAATTTACTTTTTTTTGAAAAAAAAAGACTTTTTGAAGAAAAATTTATTTCGAAATATTTTGGATATTCTGAACTTTTTTTTAAAACAATCGTACTGCTTTAACTGCATAGAAACGAAATATCAAAGCGCGTAAGCGCCGCGTCGCCGTCTAACGGATAAATATTGGTACGGAACCCATAGAAATGTAAACAAAATTTATACTTATTGTTAAAATCTCTATAAAGTATCTGATAATTTGATGTGCATATGTCTAATGATCATTTTTGACCTCCAAATGGCATTTTTTCCCCTTTTTTACTAGATCTCCGAAACCGCTAGACCTGCCATGAAAATTTGATCAGTTCTTCATCTTGTTAATGCAAGCAAAATGTTTTTTGAATTATTCAAATCAGACGCTCTGTTCTGTTAAAAACTGAGTTACCGTTTTTGGCAATTTTTGCCCTATATTTTCGAAACAGCCAGACCTGCCTTCGCCAAAAACTAATCAGCACGTGTCCTTATCAATACAAATCGAATGTTTTTTGAATTATTCAAATCGCTTCATGCGTGTTCCCGAAATCGTCGACGAAAATTTGTATCCGCACACACACATACACACACATATATAAATTGTTTCTAAGGTATGCCAAAATATTCAGAAGGTTTTCAAACGTAAGGATATGTAAAAATTTTCATTTTCGATTTTTTTCGATTACTACGGGAAGTTAAAAATAAAAAATAATAACGTTTTATATATTTACGTTTCAAAACCTTCTGAGCATTTTGGCATACCTTAGAAACAATTTATGTATGTGTGTTTATGTGTAAAAATTGATGTATTTGTGTGTGTATATATATGTATGTCGGTGTATATATGTATGTATGTATGTGTGTGTGTGTATGTGCGGATTATTTTTTTCGTCGACGCTTTCAAAAACATGAATCAACCGATTTGAATGATTCAAAAAAAATTCGATTAGTTATAATGCTAAAACAGTTGCAGCCGTTTCAAAGATACGTGGCAAAAATAACAATCCAATTTTTGAGAGAACAGAGCATCCGATTTTAATAATTCAAAAAACATTTCACTACAAAATTAAAATACAATAATTAATATACGAAAAATATTAAATTTTTCAGAAAAAGACTTTTTTCTCAAAAATTTAAAAAATCTGTTTTTTTTCAAAGTTCTCGAAAATGTTAAAGCTTTCAAATATTTTAAATCACGGTACGGGAAGTTCCAGCAATTTGCCATAAAGCACTATGCCATGCACCACTAATTTTCAAATGTGATGAAATAAATTATCTAAATAACTTTGAATTTTGAAGGTCTAACAATGATATAATAAGATTAAATCATCTTATTAAGTTCCCGTAAGGTAAGATACAGTCATGATGCAGTAATCTCAAAAAAATCAAAAATGAAAATTTTTATATACCTTTCTGTTTCAAAGATTTCTGAACATTTTATAATACCTTATAAAAAAAAATATATGTGTGTGTGTTCGGATACCAATTTTCGTCGACGATTTCTGGAACACGGTTCAACCGATTTCAATGATTCATATTGATATTGAGACGTGCTGATTAGTTTTGGCCAAAGCAGGTGTAGCCGTTTCCGCAAAAGAGATATGGGGCAAAAAGTGCCAAAAATAGTAATTCAGTTTTTGAGAAAATGAAGCGTCCAATTCAAATCATTCAAAAAACATTTTACTTCTATTAACAAAATAAACAATTGGTTAAATTTTTGGGTACGCAGGATTCAAAAAAAAAATTTCAAGAAATTTTCAAGAAATTCAAATTTATCAAATAATTTTAAAATTCTCATAAATCTATTTCTTTCCGTTTTCAAACATTTTAATATTTTTTTTAAATTTTAATTTCTGGTAAAATTGCCTTAAGGCACGATGCCATGCGCCACTACTTTTATACAAGAATTGGACTCATCTTTGAGTAGAAAATAGTCACAAAATTTTATGTATAAATTTTTGTACCATTTATACAATTTTTATTTGCAAACTGGAAAATTTCAAAATATGTATTTGTTGTTCAATGTGATTTTCAGCACTCGAACCGCAGGTTGACCACACATGTAGCACAGAATGCAGGCGTCGTAAAATATCATTATTTTCAGACAACGCCACATAAATATCAGCGCTCTGAGAAAACTCCACAATTCAATCTCTTTAGATATCTACTTTACTTATTCTTTATCCATTGGAATATCTTTAAGGAATTGAAAGCATTTTTATGCGCTGGTTGGTACTGATATCTTAAATTTTTACATATCATGATGTTAAAAAATTGATTTTCTTCTTAGTTGTAGATATTAGATTGAATATGATTTCGTTTACATCCCGACTTTTTTTTAATAAAATCAATTGCATTATATTCATGTTACTAGAGAACGCCAATGGAATATTATAAATATATATATATATATATTCAGATAAGAGGTAACAGTCTGATCATAAAGTTTTTAATGTTTTGTCCGAAATTATGGGTTTTGTTGAAGTTGTAATAAAAAATCTGATAACTTGATGTATTTATATTGACATGGTTATTATGTATATGTAGATATGATAATTTTTTCTACACTGTAAGTACGAATCATTCATGGCAAAAAGTTGTACCACCGACTAAGTCGTACCGCGGCTATAATTTGTCTGATAATTTTCATTATTTAACATTGTTGAAAAGAACTATTCAATTAAATAATCAATCCTTTACAATTAGAAGGCACTGTCCGACTTTGTGAAACAATATTAATCAAAAAGTAAGTGATTTGTGAAGTTTCTACTAAAATTTGAGACATTTTTGAATCAGTTGAAAGACTTCAACGTTGAAAGATTTTAATAATATGACTTTGATTTTTTTTCTTTTTAAGGTTTGGTTTATATATATGGTAATCGTATAGGTACAGTTAAATGGCACGATTTGTTTAGGTTATGTCAGAAGTTTTAATTTCAAATCTCAAAGACCTAGCAGCTTAGATCATACCTATGACCTAAGTGATAATAAATAGACCTTCATAGATTTTTTGTTGAATGCAAAAAATACTGCTATCAATAAGTACCAAGTTTTTGCTCAAATGAAAAAATAAGAAGTGTGTAACTAATTTCAGCTTTATTCCCATTATTAGTTTCCATTCTTAGAACCCAGAAACTTAATAATTTTTGTTACTTTTTGAAATTATTTTTATTTTTATTTTAGGTGTTTAGGCGTGTAGGCGCCTTAATCGTACCTAAAGCAGATTTTTGAAAAATAGAAAAATAGAATTTGTGTGATTTTTAATTAAAATTTGATTAATTTGATGGAGATTTAATTAATCACAAGAAAATTCTTAATTTAAATTCACAATATAATAAAACATTATATTTTTTAAGGGATACGACTTAAGCAACATTGCCCTACATTCATTTGTATGGTGAAAATACAGTTTTTTTATGAAGGCTTCTAGTAAATAATTTTAAATATTCATAAAAATTTAAATACATAGGGCAGAGTTGGGCTACAAACCCATGGGTAAAAAGGTCCATCACCGATATCGCAAAAACAAGAAAAATTAGGATTTTTTTAACAAGAATACCTATTTGAAAGCAGAAGGTAAAAGATGTGTAATCAGTCATTGCCGTAAATCTAGCAATGTCGCTATCAGGAGATAAACGGAGATGAAAATCTGTAATAAAGGTGTATTTTTACGTTGGTGGTTATTTTAGATGTGAGCACTGTTGTTTAGTTTACGAGATAATAATATGATTTTTGAGGGTTATTATCATTACATATTTAATTATTTCATAAGATTCAACGGGTGTGTTTATATAACCTTTATAATTGCTTACATATGTGTGGAGAAAAAAGGACCAACTCAACCTCAACAGCGTTATCTTTGTCAAAACTGTGCCCACGTAATTTTTATTTTGCATTAGTTGAGTAACAAAGCTATCATTTCCTAAAATTCTTTGAAAATTGAAAATGAGGCATTAAACCTATTTGCCCTCTGGCTGACCCAATTCACCACGTCATTGGGGTAAAAAGAACAAGTAATTTTTTTTGAAAAAAACAACAAGAAAGCACATTTTTATAATGATGAATCAGTTGGAAGTTTTACTGAACATAGTCAGATAGGTGTTTGTATGATACATATTATTTACTGTGATATAATTGGTTGGTTTTAACAATATAATTGCTCAAAAACGAATAGGGCCTTTGCGCCTCGCCCTACTCCCTACAAAATGCGAATTGCATAGATCGTTTAAATAAAGCAAAATGCAACGGCTTTATACACATATGTTGGCTTTATGATTTAAAATTTTCATTTATTTTGCTATTGCATCCCAATTTAAAAACGCCATTAAGTTTTATGTCGTCTATAAAACCGTCAAAAGTACATAACATTGTCCATGTAAGCTTTTAAGCATCTAATAAGCATTCTGCATTACATAATAGAAAATATTTGACACTTTGTAAAGCAATGTTTGTATAAAAGCATTTTTCCCGAAAGCGTGTTGAATAACGTTACGATATATTGCGACTCTTATTTGAATAAACACATCCCACGGTGCGATGTGTGTGTATAACATGTTTATGTATCGTGTATGAATAATACATCAAATATTATGCAAAGTCTCAAGTGATACTGTGCGACATCAGAATGACAGTTCGTTTAAAAATATTTATTTAAGAGACGCTTCGTAAGAAAATTGTATGTGGAAAACACACATAATGAAAGAATCGCAAACAGCGGATTTCTTCCATGTATGATATCAATTTCGTAGTCTGTCAACGAAAGCTTGCATTTTATATTCGATTGATGATAGATCAGATTGTGATACTGAAAGGTAACATTATACACAACATTCAGAAACAATGTATGAGCAGATTTTATTTGCAGCAACTAACTATGAAAACCTTCCACAATTATTCACCGTTGCTTGTGGCATTGTGCTGTTGTTGAACAAAACCAAAGCAGTTCTATGCTAGAAACTTCATTGGATGTCCTTTGGATTAACATCAATTTTGTTATCTAACCATTTTGTATTATTTAATTTTCCGAAGAAGAAGTATATGCTTTCTTAAAAAAATCCGAATTGATAATTCTATGTTTCCTCGATGTTTCAAGCCATTCTAATCGAATGGAACCATATTTGTTTCTTAGTAAATAAGAGAAAAGTGAAAACTTTTTATCACCATTTTAGCCAAAAATTCTGAATCTATTTAAAAAATTGAAAAACTCCTCGAAAAATATTATTTGGGAGTAACTAACTGTTGAAAAAAAAAATTGATGCAACTTTTTGTGTTGATAGGCATCATGGTCCTGAAAAATTAACTAAAATATTACAGTCCAAAAAGAAGTCGCTTAATTTTGAAAATTTATCAAAGTTTGAAAAAAATAGATTTTTGACGAAAATCGCTTTCGTGATTGCACAATTTTAAAAGCCATTTTTTGGAATTAGCGGAACAATTATACTACAAAACAAGTTGTTTAAAAAATGTTACCATTAATTTAAATCAGTAATCTAGTGGGGCGCATGGCATCGAGCCCTAAAGCAAATTGCTGGAACTTTCCGTGCCGTAACAAAATGTTCGAGGAATATTAAATGTTTTCAAATAGATTATTATAAATACTGTAACATTTGCCTAATGTTTATTTATAAGAATTATATAAACTGAATTACAAAGTAAAGTTATTTATTTTATTATATAAGTAAGCTTTAAACTTTAGCCAAAATTAAAATTGAAATCTGAGTTATTTTCAACATACAAACAAACAAAAAATCCATAATCAATTGTTTTATCAACACAAGCACAAAGTTTTTTGAATCATTCAATTCGGATGCTTATTTCTCTCAATAATTGTCATTTTTTGTATATTTAGCTCTGTATCTTCAAAATGGCTGGACCTGCCTTTGCCAAAAACTAATAGCCAATTGTTCCAACCATTACTAATTGAATGTTTTTAAGATCATTCAAATCGGATGCTCCGTTCTCTTAAAAACTCCTTTTCTATTTTCTACACTCTTTTTTCTTTATTTCCGTAACGGCTGGACCTACCTTTGCCAAAAACTAATCAGCACATCTCCCTATCAATAGGAATCGATTTTTTTTGAACCATTCAAATCGGTTGCCCGAAACCGAGAACAAAAAAATGCGGACGCACAAAACACACACACACACATCCATTTTTTCTGAGGTATGCCAAAATGTTCAGAAACCTTCAAAACGTCGAGAAATGTAAAAATTTTCAATTTCGATTTTTGGACGATTACAATAGCTTACCCTACGGATAATAATATCAAGGGCTACGTACATGATATATGTAATCGTGCAGTTGAAAATTTTATCTAAACATCTAATGATTAGGTCAATTATTACCTATTTCGGTAAGTTTATGCAACTTGCCTTAAGGCAAAATGCCACTTTCAAGTTATATTGTTATAACTATATATATAGTTATATTATGTAATAAACATAATGAAAATTCTGGTTTTTAATTGTTTTTTAGAGATATCGGTGGTGGACATTATTACCCGTGGACTTTAAGATCCGCTCTACCCTATTGTGTTATCTTTAATATCACAGAGAGGTCCACATGAAATTTATATTTTGCAATGGTTGAATGATGTAACTATTATTCCGTCAAAATTAAAAATAAGGCATTGCACCTGTTAGCCGCCTATGTAGTAAACAGGACCAGGTGACAAATTCTTGAAAAACTGCATAAAACACGTATTTCAACAATGTTGAATTAACTGGGAGTTTTACTGAGCAAAGTCAGATAGTTGTTTGCTTGATATGTTGTATTTGTTATCTAACAAAATAGTTCATATATTATTCAACCAATGCAAAATATAAATTTTATTGGTGTTTTTTTACAGAGTAAATTTGCACTGTAAACAAACTTGATCCAGTTTTTTCTCAAAAATATTTATCAGCAGAGTATTTATCAACTATGTATTTAATTTATCTCTTGTATGAATGCTTTATGTAACTTAAGTTACTTTTTTGCTATTTATATTTTTATTTTTTACACCTTTGCCACAGTGAAGGTTTACTTGGTCATTTTCACCCCACTAAGATGTAAGCTTAGAGGTTATATAAAAATGGTTCACTCTAACTTAATATTAACAATAAATCTTATAAAACAATCAAATAAACAATCAAAATCTCTAACAACAACAGAAAACACTTTTGTTACGGATTTTTAAACATTGCCATTTTTTCCCGATAGCTACGTCGTAAGAATCAGGGCCATTACTTACTCCTTCTACGTACTTTCAAATATTTTTGTTAAAAATTTTTTGCTCTGGGATTTTAAGCTCTGCTCTATCCTATGTAAAGATACGTTGAAAACTAATTGGTGTTGGTATTTAGCCTTGAGGCAAGTTACATCAACATCCCGATATGTGTAAATAATAGACTTAATCAATAAAAAATAAATTAATTTATGAGCGAGTAGATCTATTATACATAATTGAAAACGAACGAATACGTTAACGGAGTATTATCTAAAAGCAAATTTTCAAAAATCAACAATTTATATAATTGAATCAGTTTCCACAGAACATTAATGGTAGGTATGTTCATTAAGACCCGTAATACTATCGTTATACCAGTAAATCTCTAATGTAATATTACAAAGGTCAAAAAAAACTACTATTTTCTCAAAACTTTGTAATTTTTAAAATTATACTACCTGTCGTAAG
>NW_020537758.1:58317334-58327753 GCF_003426905.1 Ctenocephalides felis
AGAACAGGACTCTAATCATAAAATAATAAAAATCATAGAATATTTTACAAATCAAATGCCTTATTGATTTGGCCTACCGAAAAAATTAATTATTCAGAAATCTTACGTCGTATCAAACAAGATGTTTCCGATGACCAGGTAAATACGACAGTAGACAAAATAAATAGAACCAAAAATGAAATGGAGTCTTGTTAATAACCATATCCAAGAAAAGCGCGGACAAAAGTCAAGGACTACAACAGATTATAGCAGGCGCGTTAAATGATGAGGCCGAAGTTATCTATAAGGGCCACACAAAAATTATAGAAATAAGGGATATTGATAAAAAACCTCAAGAATTGATATCCGGTCTGCACTACAAAAAGCAACCGGAAGAGCCTGCAACACACCAGCAGAAGCAATTAAGATTCGTAAAGCATACAGAGGTACCCAGATTGCTACTGCAGCCTTACTAGCGGCAATTGTAAACGATCAAGAAACCTATCCGATACTTTAAATGCTGGCTATTCGGACATTATAGAGCACAGTGCAAGAACGAAGTGAATCGGACCAATTTATGCATTATTAGACATGGACAAGAAGGTCACAAAATAGCCAACTTTATAAATGCAGCAAAAGGTGCACTATGCGCTGAAAATGGAAATTCTGAAAATGTAGCCCATCATGTCGGCACTGACAGACGTCCTGTATATATATAGAGATGCCTTGAAGAAAATAATGAACACAAAAACATGAAGATAATGCAGCTAAACATGAATCATTATGAGGCTGCACACGACTTGCTTATGCAGACGGTAAAAGAAATAAAAATTGATATAGCCCTCGTATCAGAACCTTACAAACAACTAACCGGACACCAAAGCTGTTATTTGGTCCTGTGCAAATTGTTTCCAAAATGCCGTTAACAATAGCAACGCTGGATTTGTAGCAGCATCATTAGATGGCATACATTTATACAGCTGTTACGCTCCATCTAGTCTTTCTTTGCCAAATTTTGTTGATTTCTTATATCGTTTAGTAGGTGATGCAAAACGACACCACACCGTAGCGATAGCCGGTGACTTCAACGCATAAGCTGTAGACTGGGGAAGTATGAAGACTAATGCAAGAGGTAAAGCACTTTTAAATGCCTTCACTGCACTTGATGTGATTTTATTAAATAGCGGTGATAAGCCAACCTTTGTCAAGGCTCAATAATAGATCTTATTTTTCTTAGTAATAGCCTCGTCAGAGAAAATTGCAATTAGAAGGTGTTAAATCTCTACACTACTAGTGACCACAATGCAATCATCTGGAAAATATCAACGAATAGAACCATTAGAAGACACGTAAAGATATCTAAAACCATTGGGTAGAAAATAAAATCTTTTGATGAAAGCGCCATGTGAGTAGCCTTAAATTGCAAACCTATTATTTCAGAATACGCAGATGAGCATACTAAAGAGCTAATGGAGAGAATAACCGAAGCCTGGGATATCGTATAAGGATGGCAAAAATCAAAGACAATCTGCGCACTGGTGGAATGAAGAAATCAGATCTCTTCATGAAGAGTGCCATAAGAGAAGAAGGATCTCTCAGCAAAGTTATAGTCTCACAAATTCTGCACAACTAACAGTGGAATACAAACAGGCACGTCGGCAACTAAATAAGGCTGTCAATGATAGTAAAGTTAGGTACTGGAAAGAACTTCTGGAAGAACACGAAAAAAAACACATGGGGAAGGCCTTATAAAACTGTAATGTCTCTCCTCAAAAGCCAGCCAATGCCTTCACCAACTTGCCCACGACTATTGAATAAAATAGTAAATACTTTGTTCCCATGACGACCTAATTTAGTTTAACTCATGTCGAACTGAATAATATTCCACCTAATAACGCTGCAAGAACTGATGGAAGCTTGTCATGGAAAGGTTGAAAATAGTAAGGCACCGGGATTAGATGGAATTCCTAATATCGCCTTAAACACATCAATTATGACATCTCCGACAATGTTTCTTAATGCCTATATTACATGTCTAAAAGAAGGGGTCTTTCCACGAAAATGGAAACCGCAAAGATTGGTGCTTCTTTCCAAAGGAAGAAAACCACCAGATGAACCATCATCCTACGGTCAGATATGCATGTTGAATACAGCGAGTAAAATTTTTGAAAGAATAATTCACCAAAGAATAGATGTAGTGGTTGACCCACTACTATCAGACATTCAGTGTGGTTTTCGCAAAGGACGATCAATTATCGATACTATAATCTTGGTAGTTAATACCGCCAAGAAAGCAAGTACTGTCTAGTAGCTACATTGGATACAAATAATGCTTTCAATTCTGCAAACTGGGATTACAACATAAATGCGCTCTGTGACAAGAACGTACCAATATACCCCTGCAATATAGTCGCAAGCTACTTTACAGACAGAATTCTAATGTTCGATTCACGCGATAGTACAGAAGAATATAATATAACAGGAGGTGTGCCGCAGGGCTCTGTTCTAGGCTCTTTGCTAAGGAATGTTATGTATGATGGCCTTTCGAAACTTGAGATTTCAGCATGTGTAAAACTAGTAGCATATGCAGACGATGTAGCCATAGTAGTTGTCTCTAAACAAACTGATGAGATCGTAAGTCTATTTGGCATAACTTTTAGAAAAATTAATCGCAGGTTAGGAACAATGAACCTCCAATTAGCACACAAAAAAGTGAAGCTGCTCTTATCACGAGTATAAAAACAATAAAGACCATCAAGCTGAAGATAGGAAATCTAGAGATCACGACAAAACTTCACGTCTGTTACCTTGGCTTATGCTTAATGCTCGATTGAATTTCAACCAATAGGTGGAACACGTGCTAAAGCGTCAATAGTTAGGACGAGACTTGCTCGACTGATGCCTAACGTTGGAATCAGTGGTTACTTCGGTGCTTACATATGGTATCTCCATAGGTAAATTCAAAATCTCAAAACTCAAAAATCGAGGAGAATGGCAGGACCCATATATCGTCTGAGTGCCTTAAGAATTTCTTGCGCATTTCGCACAATATCGGTGGAAGCAGTGTGCGTCATTTCAGGAACTCTGCCTTTCTTAGTCTTAGTAAAGAAAAGACGGACAATTTACCATCAAAAACATCAATAACTGAGTCCTGAGATGTTGAGAATAGAAGAACGACAAAACAGCATTGGCCGATGGCAGCAACTGTGGGATGTGGCAGTAAAGAGCAGATAGACGTATTGTCTCATTCCAAACATCAAAGTCTGGCTAAATCACAAGCATGGAAAAGTGAATTATTACACTACGCAAATGCTATCTGGGCACGGCTGTTTTCGAGCCTACCTACCCTGCTTCAGCACGATAGCTCGCCGGATTGCCCATATTGTTTGAGCGAAATCGAAGATGCTGAGCATGTGTCCTTCGTGTGCCCGCGATTTGGTGCTCTATTGAACTATGTGGAAGAGATATTGAGCCGAAAAATTACTCCAGATAATGTTGTTGAAGTGAATCTGACAACTGAAGCTGCTTGGAACGCCATAGACAAATTTGCGAGAGAGGTGCTAATTGACCTGCGTTCTATGGAAAGAGAAAGTGTGAATGGGACTTCGTCATTTTCCACATTTGTTTTAAATTAAGTAGATTAAACAAGAAATGGCCATTCGATTTACTAAACACCTGGTCTAATGTCTGCATGCGTCCTAACTTAGTACGCAGCATGCATCATCACGCCATAGTTCATTTATGTTATTATTTTGGTATAACTGTTTTTATTTTATTTTAACTTTTTTTCATTTTATATTCAATTTATTGTTTTTTTTGTATTATTTCTTTTTTTGCACCCATCGATTTTGACATTAAAGTCTTGATAAACAAAATTAAATTTTAACAAAAAAAAAATAGTTTTAAATTCATAACCGCCCAAACTTACAGACAGATAGACAGACAGACAGACAGACAGAAAGAAAAAATGATTTCAATATATTGTTTACAATTAATGTAGTATATACTGTGATTTATAATGTGAGTCTTTCTACCCGGGGGTATTTCACTCAAAAATTTATAGTTTTACAATTTGTTCAGTTGTTATTGGTATATATACAATACTTTAGACATATAATAAGGACAAAAACAGAGACAAGTTTATTACTCTCAAAAAAATTCCTAATTCCAGTATTTTCTTACTTATAACATTGCTACGGGCTCGATCAGCTAGTTTGGCATGACATGTTTGCCATACCATATTATAATGATCCCTACACTTCTGGTAAAAATTTTCAGTGAGTTTTTTTATTTGTTTAAAGTATAGTCGGTATGTCCGTCTGTTCATGTAAATATTTTGTTGGGTAATAGTGTCTCGTCAGTGGATCCCTTGATTTGTCGAGTACTTGTCGCAATGCCTTGTTTTGTACTATTCGTAGTCTCCGTCTGTTGGTCTTGGATGTCGCGTTCCATGCTAGAGCGGCGTATAATAGTAAAGGTCTTACAAGTGTTATGTAGAGTGTACGCTTGTTTTTCACGCCAACCGGTTTAAAATTACTACTGTTTTAAAAATTTTGAATAACACTTTCAATGAGTGCTTACTACCTTTCCATTATCAATCCCAATCCGATATTTGGAAAGAAAGTAGCAAGAAGGTTCAAAACGCAATATATCAGATATTACGCTATTAAAACCGATACTACCGTATTAAGTATTAATTAATTCGATCTAATTTCGGGACCAGTATCTGATCGCCCAAACTTATTTAAATTTGAAACATTTAAATATTTTGTATCTGAAATGTGATTTTTAATAATTAATGTAATTTGCTCCTTTTTGAATTCGTTGAAGATATTATTTTTTTCTGAACTATCAAAAAAATGTTTATGATTAATTTTTAATAAAATATGTCGCTTTTTTATTGTAATTTTATTGTTATCTATAATGTTTTGAGCACGTTTTAATATCTGGACTAATATTAAAAGGACTTCTGATAATGCTATAAATGGATTTAAAATTGAAAAATCATTTAATAAAGTTAGTGTTTTTGAAAATAAAAATTATAGAGTTATACCTGCAGTATGTAATTCGTTTTACAAAATGCTGAATCAAAACCATAGACTCGCTATAAATAGTAAAAGTGTTTAATGTCTATAGTAACCAGCAAAATTAAAGCATTTCAATTTCTTAACAAAATACCTATTTAACTTAACTTTTAAAAGATTAACTAATATCAGAGATAAAAGTGATCAATCGGTGACTTTCTTTCAGTTTTAAATATATTTAACATTATAAAAAATGTATTTAGTGAAAAATTCTAAGTTATTTTTGTTTTTGAACTTTTATTGAAAACTTTGAATTTAATCTAATCCCACTTAGAGGCCCATATAGTAATATAATTTCATTATTTATAACTCAAAAACATTTGTTCAAAAATATAGTTGACAAAAAATAAATTGGCATATACACAATTTGGTCTAACCTGCAATTATCGACATCCTTCGGATTTCGAATGATAAATATGGGCAAGAAAACAATACTCAGCGAGCAGAGATACCAAGTGCAGAATGCATATCGAGCAAAGAACCAAATTTTTCCCGTCCGGGGGCCAAATCTAGCTGCAAGCGCGGTGATCAATCCAAATAATAAAGATATGGCACAAAGTCGAAATGTCCATGATAGAACTGTCGACACCAAATAGACAGCGCGCCACCTGATAATAATAAGACATATTATATAAAGTATGCAATATTTTAAATAGTGAGAATTGTATCTGCTAAAGTAAATATTAATTTACAATCTTTCTTTTTTGTTAAAGGAGTTTTCTTTAATGTTGGAATATAAAAATGTTAATTGTTTCAATGAGGGCGAAACTCCTTTAACGAAAAAGAAAGATGTAGTTTAAAAAGTGAATTGTTTGGATTGTAATTGTTATTATATTAGCCAGACAAATCAGAACTTAGATGAAAGACTCAGATAGCATTAATTACAATGCGAAAAAATAGATAATAAAAAAATAAAAAGTACGTTTGTGGATCATGCTAATATCAACAACCATAAGTTTGATTTTGATAATCCCCAAATCTTATTCCATGAAAAAGACTTATTTAAACGGATGGCAGAATCAATGTTAATAGTTCGGACTAACAATAGCGTAAATCTGAGAACCGACACAAATATTTTACACGACTCTTATATACACATCATTCATAATTTATATTGTTTTTACTATTTTCATTCATTTATCTTATTCTTTTCAATAAATTAATCTGTTTACAAATTTATTGATTTTAATAGGCGACCGCGCACTCCTTTTGTTTACATTATAATTACATTAACGTTTTGTCCATTTATCTTCGATACTTAAGATTTGTTTTCAAATATTTCTGTATATATTTACATGTTTAGTACTGTGTTTATATTAAACCCTATATTAAAATTCAATTTGACAGATTATTATTTTTTAACTAAACGTTAAAGAAAAACTAGTGGGGTGTATGGCATCGTGCCTTAAGGCAAATTGCTCGAACTTCCCGTACCGTAACGAAACGATATAGGAATATTAAATGTTTTAAAATAGATTATTATAAATATTGTAACATTGTCGAATGTTTATAAGAATTACATAAACTACATTGGTAAGTTGAAATTATTTGTTTAAAGTATATTAGAACAGAATTAAAATAAAAATCTGAATTATTTTCGATATACAAAAAAAATTTTTTTTTGGAAAAAAAAAATAAAAAAAAAATTTGAAGCAAATTTTTTTTTTCAAAATTAATTATTTTGTTAAAACAAGCAAAAAGTTTTTGGAATCATTTAAATTGGACGCTTAGTTCTTTCAAAAACTGTCATTTTTTGCACATTTAGCTTTGTGTCTCCAAAACCGCTAGACCTGCCTTTACCAAAAACTAATCACTCCTTCTCTCCCATCATTACAAATTGAATGTTGAATTGAATTGGGATCATTCAAATCAGATGCTCCGATCTCTCAAAAACTCGATTTCTATTTTCTGCACTCTTTGCTCCATATCTCCTAATCGGCTGGACCTGCCTTTGCCAAAAACTAATCAGCACATCTCCCTATCAATAAGAACCGAATGTTTTTTGAACCATTCAAATCGGTTGATCCGTGCGCCCGAAAACGTGGACGAAAAATTGTATCCATACATACATACATACTCACACACACACACACACATCCTTTTTTTCTGAGGTATGCCAAAATGTTCAGAAACCTTCAAAACGTCGAGAAATGTAAAAATTTTCAATTTCGATTTTCGGCTCATTACAATAACTTGCACTACGGGAAGTTAATTAAAAGCGTTGTTTGCAAATATCTTCAAAAATATACATTTTAACGAAAATAATGAAATGAACAAAATTATATAAATTAAAATCTTGATAAATCGCTGTTTTATAGTGTTGTAGGAACAATATTAGGCTAGATATGTAAATGGGGTTTTATAGTGCTCAAATTAAGCTTTGAAATGAGTACTACGTGTAAAATGAGTAAGCTATCATGCAAATAAAAGACGCATACAATGTTTTTTTTTTCATTTAAATCAAATAGTTTATAACAATAAACAATATTAAGCTAGATATGTAAATGGGGTTTTATAGTGCTCAAATTAAGCTTTGAAATGAGTACTACGTGTAAAATGAGTAAGCTATCATGAAAATTAGTATAGGATATTAACAAAATGTAGATGTGGGTACAGGACAACGTCTGGCGGGTCATCCAGTATATATATATATATATATATATATATATATATATATATATATATATCGACACTGTTGTATGTCATCATTCAGCAATTTTTTTTATGTTTTACAGTATCTAAAAGAATTTTTACAAAGTTTAAAAAAGGTTAAATTTTAAAAAATATATATATTACAAAATGACAAGTAAAAAAAATTGATACATATCACACCAGGAAAAATAATAACACAAGTTTAAAAAAATATAGAAAATAAACAATATTAAAACACTAATAAAATAATTTGCTTTAAATTTAAACTATAGATTTATGTAGTGCAGTTCCAAGCAAAGAGCCGAGCGTGCCTGACGCGAAAGACTGAGGATGTTGTAAGAGAGAGTTTCAAGGATAGTTAAACAGTGTAGACATAATTAGAGAAAAAAAAAGAGTGCGCACAAGGTTCACACGCAATTGAGGTAAAACTTTTTTGCTATTGTACGAGATGGCATTTAATTCTAAGTTAAAAACAAAAACATCATATAACAATTTTGAATAATGTTCATCAGTAATGTGGTAACACTCGTGATTGAATAAGTTGATTTGTTCACATTTTTTAATGTGAACCATTATACATATTATATAATTTATATAATAATAAATTATAAATGTATAATAGCATTAAAAATATTTATAATATTTGAAAACAATAATGCAATTAAAGTCATACATCAAATACGACATGATCGGTTTGTCATTGGAATTAGCATCCAGGACTTGAAACGTTATTAGAGAAATAAAGTAATTGCTGATTAATAGATTCTATAATATTCGTTCACACAGTGGACAGCTGTAATATAACGATCTTGAATAATTTTATTAACACTAGCAATAAATGAACTGCATAAATGTCGATTATAAAGTATATCTGTATATAAATGATACACAGCTACACAAACTATTGTTGTGCTTGATCTCTTGTTTAGAGTAATAAATCTCAATATCAATTTACTATATTCATTTTTTATAAAAATATGCAACTTTGTAATACTTAATAGCCATCATAAACGAAAAACGTCTGAAAAAAGTGTCTTCGATATAATTCTGAAAAAGATATATGTTCGGCATGTTAGAGTAAAGCTGTACTGCTTTAATATTTTTTAATATCTATAAAAATGCAGAGAATTATTATGTTAAACAACACCTGAATAAATATTGTTCTCACAATTTTACTTGTCATGTAATTGTGTTTGAAGAACTTCATGTAATTAAAATTAACATACTATCATTCATTGCTTGTTAACTTCCCGTAGGGCAAGTTATAGTAATCGCAAAAAAATCGAAAATGAAAATTTTTGCATTTCTCGACGTTTCAAAGGTTTCTGAATATTTTGGCATACCTTAGAAAAAATTGATGTATGTGTGTGTGTGTGTGTATGTGTGTGTATGTATGTGCGGATACAAATTTTCGTCGACGATTTCGGGAACACCGATCAACCGATTTGAATAATTCAAAGAACATTCGATTCGTATTGATAAGGAGACGTGCTGATTAGTTTTTGGCGAAGGCAGGTCTAGCCGTTCCCAAGGTACGGGGCAAAAAGTGCCAAAAACGGTAACTCAGTTTTTAAGAGAACGGAGCGTCCGATTTTAATAATTCAAAAAACATTTTACTTGTATTGACAAGGTGAAGAACCGATCAAATTTTCATAAAGGCAGGTCTAGCGGTTTCGGAGATCTAAAGAAAAAAGTAAAAAAAAAATGCCATTTGGCGGTCAAAAATGATCATTAGACATATGCACATCAAATTATCAGATATTTTTCAGAGATTTTAACAATAAGTATAAATTTGGTTTACATTCCTATGGGTTCCGTACCAATGCTTTGATATTTTGTCTTTATGCAGTTTAAGCAGTACGATTGCTTTGAAAAAAATTTAGATCTTCCAAAATATGTCAAAATAAAGAAAAAATTTATTTTTTCAAAAAAAAAATTTAAAATGAGAACAAAATTTTTTTTTAATTTTTTTTTTCAAAGAAAAGTAATTTTATGTCCAATTTCTCAAAAATCTTATTTTTTGGAAGTAAAATTTTTTCAAAAATGCTAATTGTTTTTAAAAAAATAATAATTTTTGGTACGGGAAGTTCCAGCAATTTGCCTTAAGGCACGATGCCTTAATTTCCTTAAGACAGAATTCCACTTACAGCTAGTTTTTTTTTTAGTTTTTCGCTGGCGATACAGTTTCATTCTTTGAACAGTTGTAGTATCTGTCTTGCATATAAAAATAATTTCCACATCAATATAAAACTTGTATGAACTTTTTATTGTTTCCATACGTTTCGACACATTGTTTTGTGTCATCTTCAGTGGACTCTAGTGTGAAAGCACAGATTAAAGCTAATAATTAAAACTAATTTATAAGAAAGTGATATGGTGTAAAAACTTACATGTAATTGTAGTATTCCTAATTAATTCATGATAATAATTGTTCACAAATGCACAAATAAAACAATTCTTGTCACTTTAAATCGGAACAATTATATAAATTATTTATAATATTGTTCCGACTTAAAGTGACATGCATTATAAAAATATGCACATATAAAACAATAACGTACAAATAAAAACAATTCTTGAAAAATTGAAGTCTTTTAAAAAGTATAACAAAATCAGAAAAAATTAATATGTAGCATTCGCGGTAAAATTACAATATCACTTTGGATTTTTCTACCCAAAATAATTCAATAATGTTCTATCATAA
>NW_020537758.1:58328753-58382384 GCF_003426905.1 Ctenocephalides felis
ATGCCTACAACGGCAGATCTCTATTCACATACACGACAACTAATCACAATCTATACGGATGTATAGAAATGATTTCATCGAAAGGGAATGACGTACAGTTCGGGCGTAACTTCAAAATTATATCGGAAGTGCTAATAATAATTGCCAGTATTTTGAAGTGTGGATCTTAATAAAACTAATTTATCTGGTTCTTAAGTCAGTTGAAATCCCGGGCTTCGGCTATTTTACTAATCATTTTATATAATACGTCAAGTTCTGCAGGAAATACATGCATTTTTGCATTATTGTACACTGAACTTTAACATGATATTTGTTATGAGTTTTTAACAAGCATTTGACACTAATCACTCAAATAGAAATTTAGTCCTACGAACGCCATATTCTGGAAAATTCTCTTTAGCTTGTTGTACAAGTAGCGCTCCAATAGGCAGGAACGGAAATAAAATTTAAGATTACAGCCCTCTGTTCGGAGATTAGCGGCCATGGTACGATATTTATAATAATCTATTCGAAAACTTTTAATATTCTTCGAAAAATTTATTACGGCGCGGGAAGTTTCAGCAATTTGTCTTAAGGCACGATGACATACACCACTAGTTTGAATGATAACTATATACTAATACATATATATAACTAACATACTAATTGAATGATAAATATTCAATTAGTATTTCCAAAACAAGGAAACTTTTAACCTTACACGAACACCATTATTCAAAAGGTTCAGTAGCTCCTTGGTTTATAATGATATTGATAAACTTATCTTCTATATATATAAAAATAAGTCGGGTTTTCCTTCCTGACGAAATAACTCCAGAACGCACGAACCGATTTCGACAATTTTGCATTCGTTGGAAAGGTCTCGGGCTCCGCAAGGTTTATAGCTAAGAAAATTAGTTGTGCATGGCATCGTGTCTTAATGCAAGCTGCTGGAACTTCACGCAACGTAATTAAAAATTCGAGCAATAAAAATAATCAATAACTGTTTTAAATAATTTCAAATAGATTGTCTTCTATATATATATATATATAACAATAAGTCGAGTTTTCCTTCCTGACGAAATAACTCCAGAACGCACGAACCGATTTCGACAATTTTGCATTCGTTGGAAAGGTCTCGGGCTCCGCAAGGTTTATAGCTAAGAAAATTAGTTGTGCATGGCATCGTGCCTTAATGCAAGCTGCTGGAACTTCACGCACCGTAATTAAAAATTCGAGTAATGACATTAGTGAGAATTATCAGAATTATGCTTGGTTAAGTCAACGAGCAATTCTTACCGCAAAGAATAATGATGTACACGCCCTGAATTTCACCATTCAATCAAAAATTGCTGGCGATTTGGTGACATACCAATGATTCTGACTGATCTTCCGTTTGACTTCAAACGATTGCAATATCCAGTTCGCCTTGCGTTCGCAATAACATGTCGCAAGGCCAATCACTTAATGTTTGGGGGATAAATTTCAAATAGATTATTTAGAAAATTATTGTTTTTCACATGGGCAGTTATACGTTGCCTGTTCACGAGTTGGAAAACCATTCGCTTTGTTTGAGTTAACGTCAGACCAAAAAACAAAAAATGTGGTTTACCAAAGATCACTTCCATGAAACGGATAATTTGCGGATTCACTTTCATTTACTTAGAGAAGTTCAACTAAAAAACACTTTATTTTTGTAATCAAAATAAATTTGTAACTGTTGCATAATAAAATCAAATTTTTCCTTTTAAAATATAAAACAAACAAAAAAATTCTTCATCTTTTTCACGAAACCATCTGATGTCGAAACGGAGTTTGTCGGGTTTGCTAGTTTTCTCATAGTTATTATCCTATGTATTTTGTGATATATCACGATACTCATTACAGATGGGCAGCAACATATCTGCGATTAATGGCCGCAGTTGTTGGTATAAAATTTGAGTTGCGTGGTTCTGAACATCTAACACAACCTGCTTGCGCATCTATAAAAAATTTTGAAAGTGGTGCAGTTATCGTGTGTAACCATCAGTCAGCCTATGATGTCGTGGGTAAGTAATAAATAAAATTTGTACATAGCATGTATTTGAACATATTTACAGCGTTTAAAAAAAAACTAGTGATGCATGGCATCGTGCCTTAAGGTAAATTGCTCGAACTTCCGGTACAGTTATTAAACATTCGAAAAATAAAAATAATCAAAAATCAATAAAAAATTATGTTTTATAACAGTTGTTTTAAGTAATTTCTCAGAGATTATTTTAATTGCTATTCATAGACGAATTATGAGAATTTATGAATTGGGCGACGAAAGATGTTGCACACTTATGAATGATTACTTAATGCAAACATGAATGTATATATCATAGCAATTTGCCATATTTCTAAAAACCGAAATATATATTGGTGAATTGTGCCCAGCATTTTAATTTTGAAATTTTTGAAAAATAGTTTTTTTTAATTTTTTTTTACCTTTGAAAACATTTTTTCAAATGATAATTAAAATTTTTTTTATGTATTTTTTAATCATTTGTATTTTTTTTATTTTGTATATATTGTAATCTTAAGTAACAGTTTAATTTCCTGAACAAAATACTAATATTAAAATCGTTTGTTTTCTCTGGCCATTCCGAAAGAAGCAGCTGTGTATATAAACCCTAATCTTTTGCGATTATTGAATTCATTTGTTTGTTCAAATACATGCTATGTTCACTTGTTTCTTCGTGTTTTTTTAATGTATTTTTTGAGAGTTATCTATTTTTATGTGAATAAATACTTTTATTGATTGCAACCAGTGTTCCTTATTGTGTTTTTGGAATCAGTTCCTTCCTCAGTATCCAATTTCTAGTGAGCTTCAGGCTAAAATTTTACTGGGCAGCCTTCAAACCAGATAACCTCAATTGTTTTCTTAATATACTCAATTTTACAAATTCTCGGAGTAGCTATTGAATCAAATACAATAAGCTATTTGAGAGTTACAAACTTTACAATACGTGAGTACATAACTTTAAATGCCTATGTTTGGAATGTTTACCTTTGCAGGTCCGAGCCGCTCGACCTGCTTCCTTGAAAATTTAATCAGTTCTTCATTTCGTCAATACAAGGGAAATGTTTTTCAAATTATTCAAATTGGACCTTCCGTTCTCTTAACTGAATTACCATTCTTGACACTTTTATTCGTATCTGCGAAACGGCTAAACCAGCTTTTGCCAAAAACTAATAAGCGCGTCTTCTATTTCTTTGTTTGATTTCTTTGAAGGACCAGTTATGCTTGTTATAGAAAAAACTTTCAATTGGAATATTAATTACGATTTTATTTTAATGCATTTACAAATTTCATAGTATTTTTATAATATACTAGCTGACCTGGCAAACTTAGCAAATTGTTTTGCTAAGTCTAAACAATTTTTAGAGAATAAAAAAATAAGCTTTATTTTAGGTGTGTAAGGATGTGTTGTTTGAATGGTACAGACAATGAGGTATTATAAACACTATAAACCCCAAACTCTACTTGTATAATAATGAATTATATAATTTATAAAAACAATATTCGTTTGTCCATATTTTGTTAATACAATCAAACTGGAAGTTTTATACACTTTCTATAAAAATATGGTGTAATTAAATCCAAGTCTTTTTTATTCTTTAGCCATGGTCATTGTTCAGTTGGTCATTTTTGCTCCACACAGATGTAAGTTTTTAAAGTGGTTATATAAAGAAAACTGTTGAATCTCTCTCAAAATTAACATTACATTTTATACAGCAATTAAATAGCGTATAGTTAAAATTTATATTAAGGTCTCGTGAACTAAATCACAGTGCTCACAACCCAAAAAATTATATAAAAATATTATTTAGATTTTTACTGTAACATCAGAATAGGAGCTCGACAACAATAAAATACGGGAAAGGCAGCATTCGAAATTAATAATACTTAATTTAAATAGTAAGTATAAATAGTAATAATAAATAGTTAATATTTAATATTATTGATTAATATATAATATAATATATAAGCTCTACTTACAACATAATAAAAGAGCCGTTCCGACACATTTCAAAGTATTAAAAAATATATATATTTTTTTTTTCAAAAATTTTAAAATTCTCAAAAATTTATGTTTTCAATGTTCTAAATAAATGATTTTTTTTGCCATGATGCCATGCATTAGTTTTCAAAGCAATCGCGCTGCATAGCTGTTTTAGATAAAATTTATAATCGTGTAAGCGTTTTTATTGTATCTTCAAAATCGCTGAACCTGCTTTTCTAAAAATTTAATAAGTTCGTGAAAATGTTTCTAAAAATTTAATAAGTTCGTGAAAGTGAAATGTTTTTTAAATCATGCAAATCAATCCGTTCTCTCAAAAACTGATTTGTCGTTTTTGATAGCACTTTTAGTCCCGCATCATCAAAACGGATGGACCTGCCTTTGCCAAACACTAATCAGGGTGTATCAATAGAAATCGAATGTTTTTTGAATCATTCAAATCGGTTGATTCGTGTTCTCAAAATCGTCGCATTTGCATACATACATACACATACAAACACAGACACACACGCATACATAAATATTTTCTATGCCAATATCTTTGAAAAGTTTTGAAACGTAAAAATATATAAAACAAATAATTTTCGATTTTTTGCGATTACTGTAACTTACTACGGGCAGTTCACGCTTCTTATCATATATCATGCTAAAATATCAACTTAATCGGTGTAGAACTTTTTGTGTTCCTTTATCAATTAGTTAACTTATCAATTAACTGAAAACAGCGTTCTTACACCTTGCTCTAAAAATTTAAACATGAATACTGTTAATTGTTGGATCATAACTCCTTTAATTTTGATTCTACTACAACTTATAATATACCATTTTGAAGGTAATTAAAAAAGCAACTATTATAAATTTTAGTGTAACTGCTCTTATTTTGAAACAGCGAAGATAAGATAAGATAAGAGTCAAAGTGCCCGAGAGAGACTCTGGTTGCACCGCGGTGCACTCCTTAAACAATTATCAATATACTGTCAATCAAAATATGTCAATTTTTGTATAACAGGAACAAAAAAAAGTTCAGTGAAAGACCTATACTTTGAATCTATTTTATACGTATCGTTAATTATTTTTGAGATATTGTGAAAATAGGTTGGTTTTTAAATAATGGTTTTAAAGCGGTGATTTTATTGAAAACCACCCGTACTAAAGTATTGAATATTTTAGAATCAAGATATTTATATTAAAGTTAATTCTAGACGGAATACGATGAATTTTAATTTTGATGGAAATGGCACTTATAAAACCATTCGATTTCAATGAGAAAAACATTATATGTACATTGCATTGCATTTGCTTGACAGCTCACTTAGTTTGAATAGTTGTGTAAAATCGGCGGAAACTAATCGTTGAAATTTTGCAAAATGTACTTAAATATGGTTTGTTTTTTAACTCTAATCGGATATTGTATTTACTCTTATCAGTAATGAGATATTAGAGTTGATCAATTAAGGGGTTAGGGGTTCTTGGAGGCACGAAAAAATGAGCATCTTCAGTATTTTTTTTGTAATTAAACGACGTTTTTTTTACAAAAATATTAATACGGCATTATTATACAACGTTTTGACTTGAAGTAACAAAAATTTCAAAAAAAGATCCCAAAGTTATAGCGGTTTTTGTTGACCCTGTTTCAAAAACGGTTCTGGCGGTGACCATCATAACTCCTTAGAGATTCATCTAAAAAAAATCAAATAAAAAAAAATAGTTTTATAAATAGATAATCCTGGGCCTGATCGAAGGTTTTCTTTTTTTTTGCAAAAATTAACAAAATGGCAGCATCAAAAAAAATTCTAGATTTTTGGGTAAAAAATCAACAGTTAATTTGTCTTAAAAGATTGAAATTTTTGAAAAAATAAAGTTCCTTCGATCAGGTCCGAGTTTATTATGTATTCTAAAAGCTGTATGATTTCCATTAAAATTAACTAAGCGGTTTTTGAGTTACAGTGGTCACCGGTTAAAAAGACATAGTTTTGAGAAAAACGCGTTTAAAGTTTCATATTGGATTTACGTACAGAATTTCGAATTATTGAATTACCTAAACCGGGTCATCTCTTTCTGGGCCATATAACAGTTCATCAGTCATTGTGCAAGTTTCCAAAATTTCCATTTGCTGTTGCCTACGAAGCATTCTGGTGTTCTCGTTGGCGCGCTGATCTGCCATTTTCACATGTGCAGCATCCAATTTTTCAGCATACCAATGGGAATTATACCCACAATTAGGGCCTAGAGTATCCATAATCAATAATAATGATTATGTATATATGTATTCAGCAGATACTGAACTTGGATAGGAGATTGTCATTTGTTTTTCAGTGAAGTGTCAGTGTTTTTGTGAAATAAGTATTAAGTCCGGAATTGATTCTAAATCTTGCCTTTTTAAAGGCACCGGGCTTAATACTTACAAGTTGGATATATATTATTATATCTGTCAAAATTTTAAAGGTGAACGTGCCTTTTGCATACTTCTCTTCCCAAACCCCGGATTGGGGTTGCTAATGGGGAGAGCTTTTTCAAAATTGTGAAGTCTTTTTATATTATATCATTTTAATAAATTTTAAAATCAGTGCGCAAAACCCTTCAGGAAACAGAATAATTCCCGGGCAGGGGCCTGGGAAAAAATTCAAGATGTCGAACATAAATCAGAAGATGGACGTGCAGACAAGTACTGCATTAAAAAAATAAATATGATGCGCTCACGGACCGTACAGATATGGATACAGATAGGAAGAGTGAGGACTACAGGAAGGTAACACGCCGAAAGAGGGCGAAAAAGAACAAGGAGCCTGAGAAAACCACTACTAGGTCGGAACCATCTACCTCAGGCGTCAAAACCGTGACACCCAAGAACACCACCACGAAAGAGGCAAAAATCCCACCGATTATCATAAAAGGTCGAATAGATTTAAAAGCAATTAAATATCTAAGAGAAACATCTAAAATTAATTTTAAATATCAATACCTCCATAATAATCTACATAAAATTTTCACTGACACCGCTAAAGAACACGAAACAATCAAAGACATGTTAAGGGACTGCAATTATCAATTTTATACCTACACAATCAAAAAGGAAATGCCGAAGAAAATAACCATAACCGGTCTACATCCATCAATTACAGAGACGGAGGTTCATGAAGATCTCCTGTCAAAAGGGATTAAAGCCAGGCAAGTAGTGCAGATAAAGAGGAAAACCTCAGATGGTGGTCAACACAAATTACCTATATACATTGTTCTCCTCGATAAAGACCAGAATATGTCGGAGCTAAAACGAATTACGAATATTGGGGGACATATCTTCTCATGGGAGGCCTATAGGCCGCAGAATAGAGCGCTGCAGTGCCACAAATGTTTGAACTTTGGTCACACATCGTACACCTGTGACCTAAAGTACAGGTGTATAAAGTGCCTCAATGTGCACGCACCAGGAGCGTGTCAAAAACTACCACATGAGGCACCGATGTGTGTCAATTGCAAAAGCGAACACCCGGCAAATTATTCCAAATGCAGCGCTCTTATTAACTACAAAGAAAAGAAGGAAAGCGACGCTCTCAGGAGAAGACAAGCGTATAGGCCAGCACCAACACCAGTGCCACTGATGAGGAGCTTCTCGTCAGCTGTAAACTCCACCAACAATGGTCCCAACGTCCGACCTGAATATCCTCAACTCCCTATCCCATCGTCACCATACAGATCAATGGTCCAGTCCTCACGAACAATGGTCCAGCCTGCATCATCACAGATCCGGCCTGCACTATCGCAACCACCAACACGGCCTGCCTGCAGCCAACCCGATCCAGACCTCAACACTCCGGAAGGACTCTTTACTGCTATGGGCGAGATCAGGAAGCTATTTGCGGATCCCCAGGTAAAGCAAATTTTGAGTGAGCTATACAAACTGACAAAAACACTAAACACAAACATGACTTATAACGACAAATACACAACAATTTTGAACTTTCTTACATTATCACCATAAACCAATCGCAAGACTTACAAATAATGCATTTCAATTCTAATGGACTTAAAAACAACATTGACGAACTGAGACAGACGATAACAAAATACGATCTGGACATAGTACTGATTAACGAGACACACTTAAAACCTACGGACAGACTCTATATGAACAATTACAAAGTTTACAGAAACGACAGACAGACGGACGCACGCGGATGGGGCGGCACTGCGATTTTGATTAAGTCTAACATCAGACACGAGCAAGTGCCAAACCTGACAGCGGGCGGGCGGTTCTGAAATAACAGCTATTAATGTATACAAGAGAGGTCAAAAAGTATCCATAATATCGATTTACATCCCGGCAAGCAGACTAGAACATACGAACTTACAAAGATTACTGGACTCGAACAGATTTGTACTTATGGCAGGAGACTTTAACGCACAACACACATCTTGGAACTGTAACTTCAACAACGCGAACGGAAACAGACTTTACGAATACCTGACGGAACACAACACCACAGACGCACAACTACATTATCCTGACACGCCGACCAGATACGCCACCGTACAGACGCACCATCACAGTACGATCGATTTGGCATTGACAAAAAATCTACACGTAACATCCGAACCCATAACAAGAACACTTTTCAACTCTGACCATAATCCAGTTTTCATGACCATTTCAGACAGACTAGACGTCGACCAGACTCCTAAACGCAAATTTTTAGATTACACCAGAGCCAACTGGCCAATTTTCAGAGACATCATCACAGACAACACACGACACACAATGCCAATCGATACCAACACTGACATTGAGGAGGCTGTAACACACCTTACACTGACAATCACAGACGCCGCACAACAGAGTATACCGACACTAGACTCAAGAACAACACCAGCCAACGACTTGCCAGAACACATTTTATTGAAAATACAACTTAAAAATCATACAAAGAAACTGTGGCAACGTACCGGTGACAGACTGCTCAAGGAACATATGAACAGACTGACAAAAATTATTTCCAATGAAATACGTGACCACCGAAACAACACTTGGACCAAAAGACTCGAGAACATAAATACTGACCCACACAAAATTTGGCAGACAGCAGAAAGACTGACGCAGAAACCAACATCCATACCTCCACTCAAATTAACTGACAACAATTACGCAACGACACCAGCAGACAAGGCGGAAATATTGGCAAAAAACTTTGAAAACATACATAAACAAAATGCCAATATGTCAAGCGCAGACCTGAAACAAGACGTACACGAGACAATTCAAAACTTCACTGACCTCCACAGGGACAAAGACTTACGAATAGACCCTGCCACAGTTTCCGAAATAAAGACAATAGTTAAAAAATTACCGAACAGAAAAGCACCAGGACCGGACGGACTACAAAACATAATACTTAAACAACTGCCGACGAACGCCTACATTTTACTTACCCGGATAATAAATAGAATAATGATAAAAGGCTGCTTTCCCGCTTCTTGGAAAACCTCCACCATATTTCCAATAGTGAAGCCAAGGAAACAGCTAGACATACCACAGAACTACAGACCGATCAGCCTCCTCAACACAATGAGTAAGGTAGCCGAAAAGGTACTACTCAAAAGACTTAACAAACACATAAGACACAACAAAATTATACCTGATACACAATACGGATTCAAAGAACGACACTCCACACTACACCCACTGACAAAACTCATAGAGAATACAGTTCTTAATTTCAACAGACGAAACCATACCGGATTGGTGTTACTTGACTTTGAGAAGGCGTTTGACACCATCTGGATGGACGGACTTGTACATAAACTTATCCAACACAACTTTCCACCGTACATAACGAGAACTTTACACTCATACCTCTCAGACCGTAACTTCACCGTACAAGTAGACAACGGACTTTCGACGGTTAAACAAGTGACGGCGGGAGTACCGCAGGGCTCGATCCTGGGACCGTCCTTGTTTAACGTCTACATTCACGACATACCCACTGACGCCGACACAACGTTACTGACGTTTGCTGACGACACTGCCATATACAAATCATCACGATCACCGACGCTACTGACTACAAAGATACAGACACACATAGACAAGCTGACCGAATATACTGACAAATGGCAGATCAGAATCAATCCGCAAAAGACGGAGGCAATTTTATTTACAAAGAGCCGAAATGCCACGACTAGACTGACTGACTTGGACAAAATTAAAGTATTGGACTGTGAAGTTGAGTGGTCGAAGGATGTCAAATATCTTGGTGTGACCCTGGACCATAGACTCAGCTTCACAAAACATATTAATACAAAAATTGGACAGGCTTACGGGATGTTAAATTTACTGAGACCTCTCTTGAACCAGAACAGCCCGCTAAGCGTGAAGAACAAACGGACACTTTACTTGACACTAATAAGACCGATACTGACATACGCCGCTCCAGCATGGAACGCGACGACTAAGACCAACTTACAGAAACTACAGACATTACAAAATAAGACACTACGACTAGTACTTAACAAAATAAGGGACCCACTGACTAGACATTATTACTCTTCAAAATACATACACAAACAGACTGACGTACCGACAATACTCGACTATATAAAAAAGCTCACCGGAAATTTTTATCTAAAATGCGGGGATCATCCTAATATTAACATCGCGGGCCTCGGCCAATACACAAGAGACGATATTTGGTATGGCAATCACGCCATGCCAAAATATATACTGATCGACCCATAGCGGTAAACGAAAATTGGCTCGTCACAAATTTTCTCCCTTAGAGTGAATAAATTTTTATTATGTTTTTCTTTTTTTGTATTATTACGTGTTATTATAAATAGTGCTATGTGATTTTTTTTGTGGATAAATTTTCTTTTCTCTTTTTTTGTCACACAAATATGAATTTATTTATATATTATGTATTAATTATTGTTTGCAAAATCAAATCCAATGAAGGATACAATACCTAAGGGTAAAAAACCCATGTTATAAACAATGTACATACTTTTATATACTGAAATATATAGTCTTTGAATTGAATTGAATTGAATATTTTTTATTGATTTAATTGAATATTGGCATATTTTTTTACACTAGTTGGTTGAATCTTTTAATTTTTCTGATTATGGATTCAATATTAAACTACACATCTTGAAAGTAATGTAAAGCTGAGATCATCGTAAATCGGTTTAAAAGATTTTAAAACATAAGGAGGTTAAGAAGAATAATCTTGAGTATAAGTATCGAGCTCTCCACTTGCGTCTACGCGCTGGTAAGAGTCCAATAACTCAAAAAGTAATCATTGGATCAACTTGAAATTTTCAGAGAACATTTTCAAGATATTACACTTAATGAAAATGCAAAAAAATAAAAATCGATTTTTTAAAAATTCCAAGTACCCCTAACCCCTTAAGTATTCACCAATTACTGGATATAGTGTTTACCCACTTGTGCACAAGGCAAATTCAATACAAAACAAATGTTTATTAATATTTTATGATAAATTTATCATAATATAATAGTTATGTAAAATATAAATGATAGTCTCTATACAGAAGCTGTAATAATTTAACATTAAGAAATAAATATTTAAAAAAACAAACGCCTGGCGAAAATACATGTAAAAAATTTAAAAGCCATTGGAATACCTTGATAAGGAGGACCCCGTGATTAGGTTTGCGACAAGATCGGCCAAGCAATGTTTTTCCAACAAGCAACTCTTTAAAAGCATCAATTAGAAATCGTAATGTTAAGGTTTAATTGAAAGAGCAAACTTTATTTTCGAAATAATCGTTTGAAAATTCTATCTAAAAATTTTAATTTCGGGTAATTAAGTTATTACACATCGGGAAGTTCATGAAACTTGCCTTAAAGCAAAAAACTCTGTCATCGGCTGTGTTACCGCAGAATTGGTCCCTTAGTTAATCACCCATAAGAATACTGGTGTCTAAATGGGTAACTAGATTCAACTACAATTTGTTAGCGTGAATAATTAGTCAACTGTAATTAGATAGTTGCTCCCAGTTTGACTTAGTTGTACATATGTGGTTTATTCGACATAACTATTTATGGTTCACCTAAATGATAGTTATCCTTAATATCTGGAATTAATTTAAACTATTTATACAGAACAAAGAAAATAAGAGAGATTAAAGACATATAAGAGAATAAATACTGAAGTGTGTATACAGATTAAATATAAGTAATAATACTTATTACTTATATTATGTTTAATCTATACAAACGCTCTATTTGAGCGTTTTTATTATACTATTCTTTACTATTCTCAAAGTAAACTATTCTTTAATGCTGAAGGTATATCACTGCTGGCTGATCGTGGGCTGCCCAGTATCGGCCCGCAGTCACTACAGAACGCCAGTACTGGCTCGTAGTATAGCCGTTAAAAATTCCTCTTAGGGAGGAAATTAGGAGGAATTTTGAGAAATTGTATTTTATTTTATAGAAATGTTGTCAAACGCTTTGTGTTTTGGCATTTATAATTCTAATGCAAGCAATTTTTGTGTATATAGGACTATTTGATATTTGGGAGCATCTGGGCCGCTGCACAATTATTGCTAAAAAGGAGTTGATGTGGTTAATACCGTTTGGACATGCGGCTTATTACGCTGGTGTTACTTTCATCGACAGATCACGCAGTCAAGATGCTCAAAGGGTACTTCAGCAAACTGCAACGGCTATGCGTGAACAAAGGGTAATTCTTTAGTTTTTTTTCAATGTGCAAATATTATTATCAAAACGAAATTCATTTGTTTATTAACAATGTGAATATTATTTCTATGTGTTTGTTCTAGTTTAGATTTTTCTTTCAGACAAAGCTCCTCTTGTATCCAGAAGGCACAAGAAATAAAACTGATTGTCCTGAGAAGTTACTTCCATTTCGCAAAGGAGCTTTCAAAACGGCTATGAACGCCAAATGCCCAATTATTCCTATGATTTTTTCGCCTTACTATTTCATCAGAAGTAAAGATTATTACTTTGGAACAGGTTTGTGTAATGGTTTATAACCTATTAACTTTCCGTAGGGTAAGTTATGTAATCGTCCAAGGAACGGAAATGAAAATCTTTACGTTGCATGGGTTTCTGAACATTTTGGCATACTTTAGAAAAAAATGGATGTGTGTGGATGGATATAATTTTTTGTTCGCGATTTTGGGCGCACAAATCAACATTCGATTTCTTCTTATGTAGAGACGGGCTGATTAGTTTTTCGTAAAGACTGGTCCAGCCGTTTTGGAGATACGGAGCTAAATGAGCAAAAAATGACAGTTCTTGAGAGAACGAAGCATCCGATGTAAATGCTTCAAAAAACCTTGTATTGACGAAACGATTTTTTCCATTTTTTTCGAATATCTAAAATAATTCGGGGTTTGATTTAAATTCTAGTTTCAATTTTAAAACTTTCTTATAAATTTGCAATTACTGTTATAAATTGATGCACAATATTTGTCACCAAACCATTTTTAACTAGTACAAATACGTATGTTTGACGTAACCGAGTTTGAATAAATTTATAAAATTATCATAATTTATTAATAATTGCTCTAAGATAAATTTACTGAAGTGTGGAACTAAAGTTTATGTGCCCCCATAATTGGAGGTACAGCAGCTTCTTCAGAACCGAATCAGAAAACACCATAAAAAAATACATGTGGCCGAACATTCTAAGATGAAGGATGATATTGAAGGTACCGGGGTTGTACCTGTGCCGACTGTCTTATGGCAAGTCGTAAAGTCAACAAGTAAAACTTCTAAGCATAGGCGAACCTCATCAAACAATTCATTTGAAAATACAATAAAAGTATCAAATAGGTTTGACATATTAAATTTGACAACAGAAACATTAAATAGCAATACAGCTAATCAAACTGATGAAAACATCACAATGACTACCGCTAAAATACAAAGACCACCAACAATAATTGTGTATGGCATTACAGACTTCCTTACAGAGAAGTGATTTAAATACAATTATAGAAGAAACTTAAATCTATGCCGAATGACATCATCAGAATAAATACTAATTTACCAGATCAAAACAGGGCAGTGATATCACACATATCACATAAACCAGGAACTGTCTTATAGAGTCGTGATAAAAAATATACACCATACATATGACCATACATATGAATGAAATAAAAAATTAGAATTAGAGAAACTTAAGTTCCAAGTATGGAGTAATTAATGTGAAACAATACAAAACCAAGTTGCCCTTAAATATGTTTTTGTAGATTTAGAACCTGCAGAAAACAATGGCGAAATATATAAACTAAAAAAATTGCTTAATCATATAATTGTGGTGGAACCTCCTCATAAAAGGTCAAATATAAGGACACTAAAAATTATTGTAACCGACCTTTCGCTTGTGTTAAATGTGGTAGTCCTCATAAAACTTTAGCATGTAAAAAAAGAAAGATCTACTCCAGCAATATGTATTCTATGTGGTGGTACTCATCAGGCAAACTACAAAGGATGTCATTGGTAAGTCATTGTATTGTCTACAATGATTACTATAAACTACACAATTATAACTTTCAAGAAAGAAGACGAACCACGGGTAGAATTAAAATTACAAATACAACCAGATGGCCAATCGCTAATTCTTGCAGTGACATAGAAGCTATTCTGAAATATTAAAGTTACAACAAAATAACGAAAAAGAACAACACATTCAATAAATAATCTACATTTCAAGATTCCTTTCTATTCTTTCTATAATACTAATCACCCAGACAATACTGCACATGCTAGATCTGGTATAGTGATTAAAGACAGTATTTCACATTATACATTAACAAAATTTCAAGAAAATTACATACAAGCAAGTACAATATGTATTAATACATTTCCTTATGATATCATTGTCTCTTGTGTTTATTGTCCACCACGTCACAAAATGAAAACAGATGATTATGAAAAATTCTTTGATACACTAGGACAAAGATTTATAGTGGGTGGTGATTTTAATAGTAAAAACACTTTATGGGGCTCTAGACTTACCACTCATAAAGGTAAGCAGTTGGCACAAATGCTGTTAAACGAAAATTATTCATTCTTATCGATCGGAAGACCAACTTATTGGCCTATGGACAGAAGCAAACATCTTGACCTTCTAGATTTTTATATAATAAATGGCATTCCTGACTTTTACACCGGCATAGAAGATAATTTAGATTTATCATCAGATCGAACACCTATTATAGCAACAATCAGCACCATAGTAATAAGAGTGAAAAAAAATTAATGATCTTTTTAATAGTAAAACAAACTGGAATTAGTTTAGACAAGAAGGCAATCATAATTTAGACCTTAAAGTCAGATTGAAATCTGAATCAGATATAGAGAATAGTTACAATTTTACATAAATACTACATTACATAAATTTATTTTATTCATTTTACATAAATACTCTGAAAAAATCTGTACAAAATGCTACTCCACATGTTACATACAGCAATATAACGTTCAATATCCCAATGGAAATTAAAATACTAATAAGGCAAAAAAGACAAACAAGGAAAATATAGCAAAGGTCATGTAATCCAAGGGATAAAACAATCAAAACAATCAAAAGTTGAAAGTCATGCAGAACAACAGTGTGGCAGAATACATTACTAATCTTAATAGGTATGATTATTCGATATGGAAACCAATAAAATCTTTGAGGAAACCAAACCATTTTAACGCCCCAATAATAATAGAATCACCATCATTAGGTGAATGGGCCAAAAGTGACAAAGAAAAGGCAAATTTATTTGCAAATTATTTATCAAATGTTTTCACTCCAAATGGTGATATTATTGAAAAGATGATATAAAAAAGTAACACCAAGAGAAATAAAAGAGTTTATTAAGCTTGTAAACAACAAGAAAAATGCTGGAATAGATAACATAAAAGAATTGTCAAGAAAAGCAATTGTTCTGCTAACATATATTTATAATGCAATATTCAGTTTAGGATATTGGTCAGAATGTTTTAAAATTTCAGAAATTATAATGATTTTAAAACCAATGTTACATCTTACAGAACAATCAGTTTACTGCCAATTCTATCAAAATTGTTGGAAAAACTATCATTAGCAAGAATAAAAGAATATTTAAAAATAATACCTGATCATCAATTCAGATTTAGAACCCACCACTCCACAATACATCAATGCCATAGTAAATAGTATCCAAAAGAAAGCACTAGAATGAAAGGAATATTGTTCAGCAACCTTTATCGATATCAAACAGGCATTCGATAAAGTATGGCACAAGGGCTTACTCTTCAGAATAAAAAGTTCTTTGTCGCACAAGATATTTTTACTATTGAAACGTTACTTAAGGGGCACACCTAGTGTGAAGTTTAAAAAAAAAAATCGAATTTTTAATTTTTCCATATTTCGATAGGTTATACCTTTAAAAATAACATACCAACTTTTTGAGTCACAGCCATTTAAAGAGTATATATATTGTATATAGTATAACGATAATTTTATCTTTAAACGCGTTTTTCTCGAAACAGAATTTTCCGAATTTGCTGCAGTGATTACTCAAAAACAAATGATCCGATCACTATTGAATTTTTTTTACATGTTCCGTACAATGACCTATCGATTTTTTGATCTGTTAAAAAATCGAATTTTGGCAGACAAAAAACGATCAAAATTTTGGGTAAAATTCGACCATCTTTTTTAAAACGCCAATTTTTGATTTTTTATTTTTATCGTAGGTTATTGTTCAGACAATATTATCTAGTTTAACGAGATTGTTTTATTATGTTTTATCAACGGAGAAGGCTGCAATCACTGTAGCAGTGGAGGACCTTTTTTCTGGCGCCGCCGGAGATTGGAAATATTCAATATTTTATTTCAAAAATTTTACTGTGTATTCTCAAGATATGTATAAATATACTCTCAAAATTTTATAATAGATCGATTCACTAGTTTTTATTATTTTTTAATTCCCATAAATGACTTTTTTTAGGTTGTCACACTATTTGTGCCCCTTAACAAACAGGTTATTCAGAACTAGAGATAATTGGAACAGAAACATCAGAATTACGTAATATCAAGTCTGGAGTTTCACAAGGGAGTGTTTTAGGACCAATTTTATATCTCATATACATACATGACAGTAATGTAATAATTGGAACTTTTGCCGATGATAGAGTTGTCATGGGGACTTATAAAAGTGCATCCGTGGCTAAATAAGTGGAGATAAAAATAAAAGAAACAAAATCTAGTCATATAACCTTTACAACAAGCAACCTGGATTGCCCAAGCGTAAAAATAAACAACATAGGAATACCAAAACATGAGAGCGTAAAATACCTTGGAATTCATCTCGATAGAAAATTAAGCTGGTTGATGCACATTAAAATGAAAAGAAAACAGGCGTAGAAGAAGTTCAAAGAGTTGTATTGGTTAATTGGCTGGAATTCAAATATGTGTTATGAAAACAAAATCCTTCTATATTCGACCACGAAAAGTTACCAGGTCACTCGAACAAATATTTACTAAAATTAAGTGAGGAATCTTCTACTCGATGATTGAAAAAAAAATGGCCACACGATCTTAAATGAAATGTCAAAAAATAATAAAAGCGATATCTCATAGGAGATAATCTTATTAAATGCATATCATTTACACCAAGCATATTGTCTTAAAAAATTACATTATTTTGATCGGCAATAAACCTATGCAAAAAAAGTTAGTACAAATAAATTCTTCGGTTTTCTCACATCTGAACATGCCACATACAATCGCAGAATTGATTAATTTTCTAAATCCAGCCCCACAAATGGACATTGCTTGTCCCTGAGATTTTTTTTACGATCATGGCAAATGCCAATCATACCAGAATTTGTAACACCTTTTAAATTTTATGGTACAATCTGAGAGTGTCATTGGAATTTGTGGAAGAAGAACTGCATCTCCTCTAAATCTAGTGTGCATTTACCAATGCATAACTCGGAGGATTCAAATTACGCATTAGAATAATTGGTGAACCAATCTTCAATGGCAGTTTATGTGGTGGCATTAAAGGTATATATATTGAAACCAAATTGAAAAAACTCCGTTTGATAATTCATAATTTTATTTTTATTAACAACAGTATCTATTGTTTTGAAAGAGATGATATCGCCTGCTAATAACTGTTGTATCTTAAAATTTACCTCATCATCAACGTCAATATTCTTAGATTTCAATGTAGCCACTGAGCCTGTTAGATTCAAAAAATTTTTTCTGTATATTCGGACAAATACCATTTATCAATTAATTATTTTTTTGAAAAACAGTTTTGAATAATTTTTTTGGTACTATTATGCCTATGATATTTGGTTGCGTTCGTATTTTTTCATTTCCAATACCAATTAACTGTAACTTTTGAGATATTTGCACGAACCTTCGCTATCCTAATGATGAGTTTTTGATCTGCATTTATTGCTGCGATTTGTTCTGGCAATTGATAATCTATTTATCGACGTTTGCGTTTACATATCTAATCTTCTTGTTATGGATGTTCATTTTTTCGTGAAATTTTAATGTATTTAGCTATTAACTTCAAAACTGTAATATTGACACTTTTCATTCATTATTATTTGATTCTTAGTGAAACATGTATTACTATTAGGTTATGATGCCTAAGTACATGAATATTTTTTAAATTATACTCAAGCACAATCTATATAATGAACCTAATTAACTATTATCACAATCAACCGCTTTTTTGTATTTCTATAAATCAATATTCGATTATTGAATATATTTTTTATGCTTTGTTTATTAGATTTATTAGAAAATTTTGTTATAATTTTTTTTAGACTTGATTCAAGTAATTTATCTCTGATTAATATATGAACATAACATATCTTCAATCAAATATATTATATTTCATAAACTGTACTATTAATATATTAATTACAAATATATTTGGCTTACTACACTTTTCACCAATAACAATTCAATAACAGCGATTCGCACATCAATTCGCAATTGGCTAAATAAAAATTCAAAATAACTATTTATTTATTCAATAGTTAATAATATTCAATTTTCAACTGCTACCAACCGTCTTCATAGTTCATAGAAACGCATTATAAACTCTGTCATTTAAATTGTTCGTTGGTCGTTGGTCTAAACACGAAGAATTCTGCGATTTCTCGTAAAACTATCGAAAATTATTGAAATTACCAATAATATAATATTTCGGCTATAAATTGAGATATTTTATGTAGCTTATCACCTAAGTTGGAAATAGATACACGTGGCGAGCAAATCAAATTTTAAATGTGTTCAGTAGGCTTACACCGCGGACAAATATCATAATGCTAAATTTATATATATATATATATATATATATATATATATATTTGAATGGCCTTGAATTTGATGTTGATATATATGTTTAACTTGAGTTTAAAATTCGGGCGTAACATTACTAAAAATAGTATGAGAGTTTTTCCATACGTTTATCTAGCATCTTAGCCATCATTCAGTGGTAATCAAATTAACTATAAAATTGAAACTAAATAAGTTATATGTAAGAAATTTCTTAGAAAAACAATAATAGTAATAATAATAATAATAAAACACTTACAATTTTGTATCCTAATATAGCATATGAAACCATTATTAATCCATGGTATGAGTATGTGCACATTGATAAAATATATATTTTTTAACATCACAAATGGTAAAACACACTAATATCCATGATAACTTAACAAGTTATCGAAACTATGTATTCACTCTTCGGAGTTTAAGATAGAAATGTCACATTTTTCTTTAAAGCAGTTTTTAGCATGTGTTCAAATTTTATGGAAAATTTAAAAAGCGATGGGATCTTGTCATTTTTTAAGAAATTTTGACACGCTATTAAGAAACCACGTGTTTGTTTCGTTCAGGGCCGTACTGTCGAAGCGTTTGTTTATGACCCTGTCGTTATGCAATTGCAAAACAACTCCTCGGCAAATCTTCTTTTAATTAAGTTCTCTTCAAAATGTAAAATTTTAAGGTTGAAAAATCTATATTATGATTTAAATTTTTAATATTCTCATTCAACATCGTCTTAAATTGCTTCGGATTTTTTGAGTTGTTTTTCTGTTGATGAAGGCGTTTACTCAGGTTTTGGCTAGTTTCTTTAATATAAAAGATATATATTAGGTTGTCAAATATCTCCCTTGCGCTTTTTTGCTATTTGTTTAATACAACAACAAAAAGGCGGAAGGGAGATATTTGACCACCTAAAAAATAATATATATATATATATATATATAAATATATATATATATTTATATATATATATATATATATATATATATTTATTAGTACGACCCTGCCGTACCTCGTGATTGCCCTGCGTGATGCGCACGCATCAAGATGGCCGTCTCCGTCCTGTTTAAAAGAACCGGCCATCGAAGCAAAATGCCTCTTCTACCATCACGGCCAACAAGGAGAAACCAATACACAAATTGTATTGAATAATAATAAATAGTATTAATATACTTCAATGGTGACCCCGACGTGATATAATAGTTGGTGACGTGATAAAGGTATAATCATCTACCTGCGAATTTACTTAAGTGTATTATTCACGATTCAACTTTTATTTTATAAGAAGTGTTATTTATTTTTTTATTTTTTTGAACATTCGGTGACATTTTTTAATGAATATTTAATTTGTTTTTCTCAATTATTTGTGAAATGAGTGAAGAAGACAAGACAGTGAAATCAGAAAATCCAAACGACGCAAATGCAGGCGTATCACATGGAATTGCGAGGCCTATACCAACATTTTGGCATGAAAAACCTCAATTATGGTTCGCGATGATCGAGGCACATTTTAATCGATCACGAATAAAAGCAGAAGAAGTCAAATATGAATTTATATTATCATATGTAGATGACAAATTAGCCAGTGAAGTGGAAGATATAATATTAAATCCACCGAGCATTGAATGCAAGAACAATCCCGGATAGGTACCCAGTCAGGCTCATGAATGACTACTCACAACACTTATCAGGTTGTAACATATTTTCAATAATAGACCTCAAGAAAGCATACCAGCAGATACCTGTTCACGATGAAGATATTCCCAAGACGGCAATTACAACACCTTTTGGTTTATTTGAGTTCCCCTTTATGACATTTGGCCTACGTAATGCAGCGCAAACTTTCCAAAGATTTATGGACGAAGTAACCAGTGGATTAGATTTTTGTTTTCCATATATTGATGATATTCTAATCGCATCCAAAAGTGAAGAACAACATGAACACCATCTCCGTAGACTGTTTCAACGTTTAGTAGATTATGGTATAGTAGCAAACCCATCTAAATGCATTCTAGGCGCTAAGGAAGTTACATTTCTAGGATACTGCATTACGGAGCATGGCAAAAATCCCCCAAAAGAGAGGATAATCGTACTGTTAAATTTTCCAAAACCAAAAACCATAAAAGGATTACGGAGATTCTTAGGCATGATAAACTTTTATCGAAAATTTTGTCCGAATGCTGCTAGATATCAAGCAGATTTACAAGTTTTATTGTCAAAACCTAAATCGAAGGACACAAGCCAAATTGACTGGGATGAAAAGCTTACAGCAGCTGTCGAAGCTTGTAAGAAGAATCTCGCTGAAGCTACCTTACTAACGCATTCATTGCTTGATGCAGAACTTGCTTCATTTACAGACGCTTCAGACAAATCCGTGGGTGCAGTGCTACAACAATATACAAACGGTGAATGGAAAACTCTCGCTTATTCTTCGAAGGAAATTTTTGAAAAACAAAGAACGTGGCCAACGTACTACCGCGAGCTTTTAGCAGGGTATAAAGCATTTCAATACTTCATGGATCAAATTATTGGTCGTAATTTCATTTGGTTCACCGACCACAAACCACTTGTGTATGTTTTTCAGCTAAAACACGACCGCCTACCACCAGTTCAACTCAATCAGATAACATATATGTCACAATTCACGACAGATGTTAGACATGTGAGCGGGACAAAGAATATTCCGGCTGACTTGTTTTCTAGAATTGAATCAATTAGTTCTCAATGAGAAATTACCGAAATAGCAAAAGCTCAAAAGGAGGACAAGGAGCTTAAACAATATTCATCGATGAAAACTACATTACAAGTTAAGAAACAAAAATTCCAGGAACAAATTACTCCATATACTGCGACATATCTCAAGGAAGAGAACGACCATTCGTACATGTAAGTCTAAGAAAGACTTCGTTGGTAGGTTACATCTAAGATGTGTACACAACACTAGAAATTAGCACTAACATTTATACATCTAACTTGTCCACACTATGAATTTTTATTATTTTTTGTAAGATGTAAAAAGAAAAATGATAGTTTTATTTGAACAAAAATGTGAGTAAAATTAAGTAATTCTGCCACGACTTGTGGAATGTGCAAGCTCCGAGGCTTTAGTCTAAAGTTTAGTTTATGTTAGTGCTAATTTCTAGTGTTGTGTACACATCTTAGATGTAACCTACCAACGTTAATATCAACTGATGATGACATTAAATTGAATGTCGAAACGTTTGGAATTAAAGATTAATTTATAAATCTTTGCTTTTTATTTTTTGAAGTATCGCCCCACAAGAACTTACTCATATATCTCAACATCAAAATTAACAACTAATCATATATATATATATATATATATATATATATATATATATATATATATATACATATATCTGTGCGTGCGTGTGTGCGCGCTTGCTTGCTTGTATGGTTATTACTACTATATGCAGTATTTTTCATTATTTGTAAACTTTGTAACGTTAATTAATTAAAAGTATTAAATTATTAACAAAGATCTCATTATTTGCAGGCACTGTGATTATAAAAGTTTTACCTTCTATAGACACGTCCGCACTCGCCGACAGTGAATTAGACAAGTTAGTAACAGACACGTACAACAAAATGTCTGAAGTTTACGCTGAATTATCTGCAGAAGTAAACAAGGCGAATAATAATAGTCAGCCAAAGAAGTTATTGTAAAATTGATAAGTTACAATTCAATCCATTATATATATATATATATATATATATATATATATATATATATATAAAGCGAGAGGTTTTTCTTCAGATGGTGAAATAATATAATAAAATTGTTTCTTGGGCATCCATCCAGTAATTAAAAAACAGTTTTAATGAAAAATGTTTTTATTTATAGAGAACATACGTTTCGGGTCTGGATTTGACCCATCTTCAGTGCTACAATTAAATAATTCAGGGTTACAAATTAAAACAATATAAAAAAATACATAATTAACAGACAAAAATAAGTAAAACAATGTATATGAAAAGTATATATGAAAAACAACCATAAAATAAACAATGTAAAGAAACTCACCATACAAATAAACTTTGAAAAACAACACAAAAACACAAAATTGCACGAAAAATAAATAAAAGTGAAATAAAAAATTGATGAAACGTCGAGTTATGAAAAATTTTAAAAAAATTGTAAAATTAAAATGAATGATATATTTTATTATAAAAAAGCTTATTCCAAACGAACATGTTGTTAGTTTGGAAGTTGTATTACGAGTGTGTACGAGAGTAAAATGTGTGCGAACGTGTTTGCGGAAAATACTGGAAACTGTATCGTCATTGGTGAGAGAACGGGATAGAGAGAAATTTGGTGGTTCCATATTACGAAGATTTTCTCAACGATCATGCGCAGTAGGAACATAGTAAAAAATTTATACATGTGCAAGACATCCATAATCAAATCCCAAAAATATGTGAATGAAGAGAAAATTATTAAGAAAAAGTATAGATATTAACAGAAAAACGATAATAGTTATGGAACGATAAAAGTTACATAAAAAATTATAACATAACATATATATGTATATATAAACGCAAAACAATAAATGTAATATATGTATACACATACACATACACATATATGCATACACAAAAGAATATGTAGAATACATAAAAGAAATGTTAGGATGTATTGCGCATATTGAAAAAATTATTTGAAGCATCGCGGTAAATATTGCAAAGAGAAGCCGAATCAAATCGTTTGTTAATAGAAGGTAATATTTGTATGAAAATACTCTCAGCGAACTTCCTGCGTAAAATGTTAGATTCACGATGAATAACTCTTGGATTGGTGAAATTAAAAGAATGTTTAAATTTGGAGACATGCTCGGTGATCATGGTTTTATTTTGTTTTCTGTTCAAACTATTAAGTTCGTGTTGGCGCATTCTTTTTGAGAGAAATTGTGAAGTTTCTCCAACATAACAGCTTGAACAATCATTACAATCAATGACATATACGATGTTTGAAGTGCGGGAAATAGGGGTAGGAGTTTTTAAATTAGTGTATAAGTCTGAGAGAGTGTGTCCAGTCGAACACACTAGCTTCAGACCAACGGATGAAAAAAGTTTTTTCCATGAGTGGAAAAGGCAGTCAATGTACGGTAATGAGATGAAGGAATTGAGAGATAGTGAATTTTCAGGAGGCTTCACAAGGTTTTGTGAAATGATACTATTTTGTTGTGATTGGGAGGTAAATAAGGAAGCTGTACGGAATTTATTACGAAGAAAGGGTAATCTATTATTTATTACTGAGCGTAAAAGTTGTAGTGGATAGGAATTATTTTGAAGAGTAGAATATATCAAATTAATATTTTTTTCCCAATGTGATGGATGAGAAAGAAAGAACATTTAACAACTCCATTAATTTTTTAGATATTACTCTTTTCATAAATAACAACTCTATCACTACATGTTGGTATCAAAAATCCACTTGGTCTGGACGCTATTTAAACTACCATTCCTATCACCCCAAATCTACCAAGATTGCATCCATCATCAACTTACTAGATCATGCCATCCTTCTTTCTCATCCATCACATTGGGAAAAAAATATTAATTTGATATATTCTACTCTTCAAAATAATTCCTATCCACTACAACTTTTACGCTCAGTAATAAATAATAGATTACCCTTTCTTCGTAATAAATTCCGTACAGCTTCCTTATTTACCTCCCAATCACAACAAAATAGTATCATTTCACAAAACCTTGTGAAGCCTCCTGAAAATTCACTATCTCTCAATTCCTTCATCTCATTACCGTACATTGACTGCCTTTTCCACTCATGGAAAAAACTTTTTTCATCCGTTGGTCTGAAGCTAGTGTGTTCGACTGGACACACTCTCTCAGACTTATACACTAATTTAAAAACTCCTACCCCTATTTCCCGCACTTCAAACATCGTATATGTCATTGATTGTAATGATTGTTCAAGCTGTTATGTTGGAGAAACTTCACAATTTCTCTCAAAAAGAATGCGCCAACACGAACTTAATAGTTTGAACAGAAAACAAAATAAAACCATGATCACCGAGCATGTCTCCAAATTTAAACATTCTTTTAATTTCACCAATCCAAGAGTTATTCATCGTGAATCTAACATTTTACGCAGGAAGTTCGCTGAGAGTATTTTCATACAAATATTACCTTCTATTAACAAACGATTTGATTCGGCCTCTCTTTGCAATATTTACCGCGATGCTTCAAATAATTTTTTCAATATGCCCAATACATCCTAACATTTCTTTTATGTATTCTACATATTCTTTTGTGTATGCATATATGTGTATGTGTATGTGTATACATATATTACATTTATTGTTTTGCGTTTATATATACATATATATGTTATGTTATAATTTTTTATGTAACTTTTATCGTTCCATAACTATTATCGTTTTTCTGTTAATATCTATACTTTTTCTTAATAATTTTCTCTTCATTCACATATTTTTGGGATTTGATTATGGATGTCTTGCACATGTATAAATTTTTTACTATGTTCCTACTGCGCATGATCGTTGAGAAAATCTTCGTAATATGGAACCACCAAATTTCTCTCTATCCCGTTCTCTCACCAATGACGATACAGTTTCCAGTATTTTCCGCAAACACGCTCGCACACATTTTACTCTCGTACACACTCGTAATACAACTTCCAAACTAACAACATGTTCGTTTGGAATAAGCTTTTTTATAATAAAATATATCATTCATTTTAATTTTACAATTTTTTTAAAATTTTTCATAACTCGACGTTTCATCAATTTTTTATTTCACTTTTATTTATTTTTCGTGCAATTTTGTGTTTTTGTGTTGTTTTTCAAAGTTTATTTGTATGGTGAGTTTCTTTACATTGTTTATTTTATGGTTGTTTTTCATATATACTTTTCATATACATTGTTTTACTTATTTTTGTCTGTTAATTATGTATTTTTTTATATTGTTTTAATTTGTAACCCTGAATTATTTAATTGTAGCACTGAAGATGGGTCAAATCCAGACCCGAAACGTATGTTCTCTATAAATAAAAACATTTTTCATTAAAACTGTTTTTTAATTACTGGATGGATGCCCAAGAAACAATTTTATTATATATATATATATATATATATATATATATATATATATATATATATATATGCATCTGCAAAATAGCTGTGATCTTCCGAGTTTTGTGAATAAATTATCACATTCAATATTACCAGGTAATTTATTATAAAAATCAGGTTGTCTTATTTGATGTAAGAGATATTAATGTGGTACCATATTTAGATCTCATTTTGTAATTTAAGTCATAACTTTAAAATAGTTTTTATTTGTGTAAAGTATTAGCAAAATCAATTTGTTTAAAATTCTATAATACACTTCTACTGATTTTGGTTTCAATTATTTTTATTTGTTTATATTAAAAGAGTGTTGGTCGTCAAACAGAGCAGCCTGTAGTTTTTTGTCTATTTGCAAATGTCAGAAACTACTGAATAATTAATAACTTTCTATAAGATAAGTTATATTAATATTCCAAAAATTGAAAATGAATTTTTTTGCATATCTTTACGCTTTAGAGGTTTCTGAATTGTGCATAGAACTTGACTTGGCGCAATTGTTTACACGCCGTATGGATTTATCTTTACACGCCTGTAAAGTAAATACCACTCCCTTATGTGTATAATTTTTTTTTTTTTTTTGTTACAATTTATTTTTGTTAATCAAGACTTTAATGTCTTATTTACAAAATTGATATAAGCAAATAAACAAAATACAAAAAACAACAAAAAATGCAATAAATTGAATATAAAATGAAAAAAGTTAAAAGAAAATTTAAATTAAAATAGTAATACAAAAATAATAACATAAATGAACGATGACGTGATGATGTATGCCGCGTACTACGTCAGGGCGCGTGCAGACATTGGGCTAGGTGTTTGGTAGATCGGAAGGCCATTTCTTGCTCAATCTTCTTATCGGTCTGTGAATCGCTTGAATTGTAGGATTTGTATGCTGGATTAATTTGTTGTTGAAAGATGAACTTCTAATCTTGATCATTTCGTTGACTGTTGAGATTTTCAAATCCTTATGTAGGCAAAAATTCGAAATATATCAAGGCGCGTTAGTAAGGATACGCAGAATTTTATTCTGGCACCTTTGAATGATGTTTATGTTAGATTTGCATGAGTTCGATTCCATAAGTCCAAATGGGCACTATGATAGTTTTGTACACAAGATGTCGCGATTTTTTATGGTTTTTAATATGTTTTTATGTTTTGATTCTTACAACAACATTTGCAGTGTTCCGCGGCCAAAACTGCAAAACTGAGATCATGTCTAAAAAAACTGTAAATCCACGGTTAAAAATGTGGAGTTCGCAACACTGGTTCGCACTGACTGCGAGACATAAAAGCAAGTATAGTTCAAGGTGCAAGGTTCAAGTAGCATAGTATATTCAAGGTACGGAGTGCAAAGGGTGCCAAAAGTGATCTAAAGAAAGGATGATCTATAAATATTTTCATTGTGTAGGCTGTGTTAAAAATAATATGTTTAGGGAGAAGCAGTAGTCCTGAGTTTCAAAATTCTAAAATTAAAAAAAAAATCAATTAGATTTTTTCAAACTTTTGAAACTCTTCAATCATCCACCATTTTACCTGTCAACAAATTTACCAATGTCTACCAATTAACATGCCAAACTGTTTATCTGTCTACATATTTGCCTAACTACCAGTTGTCCTGTCAACCGTTTTAATTATTCTCGAATTTACCTGTCCACCAAAAAAATAAAAATTAACCGAAAAAATAAAAATAATTAGGAGCGGCCAATCCTTATCACTTATATCAAAACTTGTCAGGAAATTTACCTAACAATTTCCCAGATATTCATGGCAATCGGATGTATGGTTTGTGAAAAAAGATATAAATACTATTAAATTTTTGTTGGTGGACAGGTAAATTGGAGGATGTAAAATGGTAGACGGTACAACTGATATATAGACCAATATGCTGACAGATAATACGGTAAATTGGTAGACATGTATAACGGGTTGACAGGTAGATTAGTAGACATGTAAAATGGTGAATTGATAAACAGGTTGATAGGTAAATTGGTAATCAGGTAAGTTGATAGACAGGTAAATTGTTGAACAGGTAAATTGGCGGACAGCTAAATTGGTTGACAGCTGTACTGGTGGATATGCTTACTGGTGGACAGATGAATTAATGGATAAGTAAATTGGTGGACTGGTAAATTGGTTGACAGGTAAATTGGCAGGTAAACTGGTAGAGAGGTTGACAGGTGGATTGAAAGACAAGAAAACTCGTAGACTCAATATAACAAATATGAATTTTTGTTCGAATTCAAAGTAAAACACAGCGAAGTAGTTTCATAATATGTATTGTTAATTTTAAGTTAGATTCAATAGATGTTTTCATCTAACCTCTGAAAAGGACCAACTGAATCTTTATTCTGGCAAAGGCCTAACTAAACAATATTAATTAAATATGTGAATTAAGTTCAAAAAACAATTTTACGAGAGATAAATTAATAAATTATAAATGCTTATTCCAACTCTGCTGATGAATATTTTTGACTAAATACCAGGTCAGGATCATATACAGTATTATACCTGTGAAAAATGTACCCATAAAATTTATATTTTGCTTTGGTTGAATAATGTAGCTATTATTTCTTGAATAATGTAGCTATTAATTCTGTTAAAATTAAATATAAGACATTGCACCCGTGTGCCTCCTGACCGTCTCATTTTACCCGCAAAATTTTTGAAAAACAGCAATAAAGCACATTTCTATAATAATGTAATAGCAAGTAGTTTTACTGATCATAGTCAGATAGTTGTTTGTTTGATATGTGTTATTTGTTGTAGTATAATTGATTTGGATTTCACAAAATACAAATCAATTATCGGGGGCACAAAGTCAAATTGTACTTTTGTGGCCCGCCCTACTCTATAAATGCATCCATTTGTATGTGAATACGAATCATTCGAAATATTTTTTCTTCAACTATATCTATATAATAATTGTTTTATTAAAAAACGAATCTTCTATATCATTTAAGGTGTACTTTTTTGTATTGCTTTCATGAAAAATATGTCGCTTCAGATAAAGCGTAAGTATATATGAATGCAGATCAATATCGATATGAATTTTTAATTTTAAATTTAACAGTCATGGTTCCTTTAATTGGTCTCATTATTATAAAAAGAATTACGACTTCCGATATTTATTGAAATAAAAGTTTGTTTGTATAAACGAGAATACGTGTTCTAACTTTGTGTGTAAATCGATCATATAATTGTTAATATTTCATATAATAGAAGATATATGATGTTATAGTAACATTGATTTATGTATTAAGGATCAAATAGTTATGCAAGTAATATGGATAGTAATCTTTTGTTTAGCAAATCATTTCTAACACTCATTTTCAAAATAAAAGAATTAATTTCAGTACTTATTAATTGATAGGTATAGTAGCAGGTGCAAAATGAATAATCATTTTATAATTCCCTTTAAGATTTTTTTTCGGTAAATTGATTTTTTCGGGGTCACAGGCGATAAACAAAATGCTATAATTGTCAAATTTAACTCAAAATTAATAATACGCTTTACAAAACTAATAAAAATAACGTATTCCTAAAAATATGATTAGGGTCTCTTAAACTAAACCCACAACCAAACCAAACCAAAAAACAACTAACAAGGAAAGAAAATACTTTTGTTATGAATTTTCAATCATTGCTGTTTATCTTCTGATAGCGACGTAGTAAGAATCAAAGTGATGGCTAGATTTACATCTATTACCCTTTACTTTCAAATATTGTTGTTAAAAAAATCTTAACAGTACTTTTATATATAATAGTAAATAATAAATAGTAGTCTTCCCGAAGACAGGTCCATATTATGAGAGCATCACAAAATCAACGATTATTATATTGAATATATTATTTATCATCTCGATTTATGTCAGTGAACGTTTTTGAATGAATTTTCATTGAGATTTTTCAAAGTTAATAAAAAAGCTTACATCTTTATTACCTGATTGCGTCGGTTTTTCTCCATGCCTCGCGTCGGTACCTGGACCACCAATCCTCATCTACTTCCTAAGACTTTTCACAAAATCAGTCTCACTACAACTGGTCTCTTGGGTTGGTACCCAAGCAACATGGCTCCCGGTAATCTCAGAGTCTCGCCATATGGCATCTCAGCAACGGTCGCCTAATTAGTTTTTGGCATAGGCTAGTCTAGCCGTTTCGAAGATACGGGGCTAAAAGTGCCACAAACGGTAAATTAGTTTTTGAGGGAACGGAGCGTCCGATTTTAATAATTCAAGAAGCATTTTATTTGTATTGACAAGATGAACAATAACTGATTAAATTTTCATGAAGGCAGGTTTAGCGGTTTCGGAGATCTAGTGAAGAAAGTAAAAAAAAGCCATTTGTCGGTCAAAACTGATCATTAGGCATATGCACATCAAATTATCAGATATTTTATAGAGATTTTAACAATAAGTATAAATTTTGCTTACATTTCGACGGATTCCGTATCAATATTTATCCGTTAGACGGCGACGCGGCGCTTACGCGCTTCCATGTTTCGTCTCTATGCAGTTAAACCAGTACGAATGCTTTGAAAAAAAATTCAGAATTTCCAAAATATTTCAAAATAAAGAAAACATTTTTTTCCCAAGAGTTTTTTTTTTCTAAAAAAGTAAATTTTTGTCAAAAATTTTTAGTTTCTCAATAATCTATTTTTTTTCAAAATTGTTAATCTTTAAAAGAAAAAAACTTTTGGTACGGAAAGTTTCAGCAATTTGCCTTAAAACACGATGCCATGCGCCCCACTAGTTGAATTATTCAAATCGGTTGATCTGTGCACCCGAAATCTTAGACGAAAAATTGTATCCCACATTCGTATTTTCTAAAATGTTCAGAAACCGTCGAAACATAAAGATATGCAGATATTTTCAAATTAGATTTTTGGAGACTACAATAACTTACCCTGCGGAAAGTTAAAATAAATTGTGTAGGCAGAAGTATGAAATAAAAAGAAATACATGTAAGTGCCAAAAAATTATCATTTTTGGACTATTCGCAAAAAAAATTCAAGGCTATTGCAAATATGTTGCAATAGACTTGTCACACGTTGTTATATAACCAACTGAGCATTTTATAAAGATATTAACATAAAAAAGATAACTAATGGTGTATGGCATTGTGCCTTATGGCAAATATTGGTGGCATTTTCTGTACCGTAATGAAATATTTGAAAAATATTGAGTTATTTCAAATGTATTATTATAAGTGATATTACAACTATATATAATAAGTATATAAGAATTTCAGCTAGAATTAATATTAAAATCCGAATTATTTTAGATTATCCAAAAAAATTCTCATAGAGAAAAAATTAAATAAAAAAAAATATTTCTTTGCTTCTGCCGCAAAACGCTTTGTCAATACAAGCAAAAGTTTTTTTAAAGTATTCAAATCGGATGTTTTGTACTCTCAAACACTCATTTTTTTTGCATAATTAGCTTCATACTCCATACTTCTTTCCAACAACATAAATTTAATGTTTTTTGAATCATTGAAATCGGATGCTCTGCACTTTCAAAAACTAGATTTTTGTTTTCTGCATTGTTTGCTTTGAATCTTCAAAAGGGCTAGACCTAAAAATTAATCAGTACGTTTTTCCATCAGTGGAAATCAGGTGATCTATGCGCTCGAAATCGTGGACAAAAAATTGTATCCACAGGAAACACACACACACACACAATTACGCCTTTGATGAAATATATTTAGTGGATTTCAATAATTTTTTTTTTTTTTTGTCGATCAAAACCTTATTCAAGTTTTATAATACAAAATTGTTGAGTATATAAACAAACAAAAAACTAAACCTAAATACAAAAATATAATGTAAATAATAAACAAAATATTAACAAAATAAAGTTGCAAAATATTGAAACAATAATCTTAACATTAACTATGGCAGGAACTGAGCATTAACTACTCTGTCGAGTGGTGAATGCTTCTATGATGATAGATGAGGAAGGTCATCGGGCCATTTCTTCTTCAGTCTTCTTGTTGGATTGGGCAGAGATTTGATGATGGGATTTGTGTAGAGTTCTAATTTCTTGATGTGGGATATGCTTCTTGATTTTATATATTCTGCAACGGTTGGAATATTTAGGTCTTTGTGAAGGCAGTAGTTGGATATATACCACGGTGCGTCAGTGAGGATCTTAAAATTTTATTTTGACATGTTTGTAAAATTTTGATGTTGGAATTGCATGCGCAACCCCACAGTTCTATACCGTAAGTCCAAATAGGAATAATTATGGTTTTGTAAATGAGTACTTTGTTCTCGAGAGAAAGGTCTGATTTTCTTCCTATAAGCCAATACAGCTCCTTGATTTTTATTTGAATTTGTTTTTTCTTATATTCAATGTGGGTTTTCCAATTCAGTTTTGAGTCAATATGTAGTCCGAGGTATTTCACACTATTGGAGGAAGGAATTATTTTGTTATTTAAATGAAGAGTTGTATTATTATGATGTTTTAAGGAATAATGAGAAATAATGAGGGATTTATCGGTATTGATTGTAATATTCCATTTTGCAAACCATTCTTGAAGTCTTAGTAAGTATTTTTGGACCTGTAAATTGGCTAATAAAATATCTTTATGTTTTGATATTAAAGCTATCAGCAAATGTGTTGATAGTTACTAACTCATCAGTAGGCATATCATGCGTATACAGGAGGTATAATAATGGGCTTAGCACACTGCCCTGTGGAACACCGCATTCTATATTTCTGATGGCAGAGGTCTCTCCTTTTATTTTTACACGAAATTTTCTGTTATGTAGGAATGATTTTAGGATTTTGAAGTAAGAAGGAAATGTTAAAAGGATTTTGTATAAAAGTCCGGAATGCCACACCTTGTCAAACGCCTTGCTAACATCTAAAAATACAGACACACAGTGTTTCTTTTTATTTAAGGCTTCCAGGCTGTAAGACACGATCCTGTTGCATTGTTGTGTAGTGGAATGTTCTCTTCTAAAGCCGAACTGATGGTTCGGTAGCCAGTTTGTATGAGGATAATCTTCGAGCAATCTGCGATGTAGAAGTTTTTCCATTAGTTTGGAAAGAATTGGCAAAAGGCTGATTGGTCGATATGAGGAAGTGAAGTGAGGGTCCTTGTTTGATTTCGCTATCATAATGATTTCGGCTGTCTTCCAAGCAGTAGGCCAATAATTAAATTGTAATATAGAATTATAGATATTAGTTAAAAATAAAACTGATTTAGTGGGCAACTCTTTTAGCATTCTTGGCGTTATTTTATCTAATCCTGGAGCAGACTTATTTTTTAAATTCTTAATTTCTTCAAAAACATCATTGGGTGAGAAGTGTCTTATCGAGGATGATTGGATATTTGATTGCAGTAGTTGTTCTATTTATGAATAGCATGAATAGAAATCATATACCGACATACTATTATTATATATGAATAGAAATCATATACCGACATACTATTATTATGTATATATTTTATCAACCTAATTTTTATTTATTTAGTGATAATTGTATAAAATATCAATCATATAGTATGCTTGTGCAATATATAAATAATATATATTTAATTATATGTAAGTATAATTATTATTATAGATATACATATAAATATATAATTATTAATTATAAAAATGTAAATATCTTATGTTTTATTAAAAATGTTTTACAAACAAATGTTTCCATAATTATATGCAGAGTTTATCAAGACGCACGGCGAGCAGTGCTGTTGCTAGTCGTTGCAAATCAGAGACGACTTAAACGGGTGTTATATGAGCGTGAGCGTGTACTTGCTCTGGTTTTTTCTACTTTTGAATATGTTCTACCACATGAAATACAACAAAATTTTGGACAGTAAAAGAAAATTGAATACCCTTTCGAATGATGCTAATTAAAAATTAGTCCAAACAACCGCACTACCCGAAAATTCAAAACAAAAAATTATTTTCACTTTTTCATGCACTTACTAATAATTATTAAACAATATTTGTTATTAATAACATAGTCTATACCGATGTGAATAGATTGGCGTTATTGGTTTGTCGTTATCTTTCACAGTTGCGATACAAAACGACTTTGAAAAAAGGGGTCACTTTCACACATTTTCAATGATATCTCGGCCAAATGATGAGCTAGGGATTTGAAATTTGGTATATCGAATTTTCTCAAAAATACCTATAAAATGGCATCAAAATTATTTAAGTACCAGGGTAGGACCAATTCTGTATGGAAACACGCCCATACCCTTTGGAGTTATGTTTTGAGCACTGAAAGTGATTCTCAGGTGATCAGTAAATGCTTCCGCTTTTTCTTTTGTACTCTTCGCCCATTTAAAGCTGTTTTGATGTGGTATTTTTAAAGGATAATTTAATTGAGGTGGTTTGCCCTTTTGTTTAATAGGTTGCCAAATTGAGTTGTCGAATCTATTAAGTTCCATCAGATAGGATTTGAATGAGAGATTTTTCCATTCTTTTATTTTTTTCCTCAAGATATTATTGAGATGGTTGAAAGAAGTCTTATCTGAAGGCTTATGCGACTGATGCCAAGTGCGTTTCGCTTTTCTTTTTTCTATTAATAAATTTTTGATCTCAATAGGAATTGTTATTTTTTCTTTTGTTGCCTTTGGGGTCGGAGTAATTTGTTCTGTTGTTGTGCATAAGATTTCTGTAAAAAATTGTAGTTGAGTTTCTATATCGGTCATGTTTTTTGGCCTTATATTTGGAAGTGTTCTAGAGTTCAGAATTTTTTTGTAATGCACCCAGTCAGAGAATTTATTATGTAAAAATTGAATGGAATGGACAGGAATCGGTAGCGTATTAAATGTTAATAGGATAGGGGAATGGTCTGACGATAAGTCATAGCTTGGTTCAATATTCATTTGAAATTTGGAAATGCCTTTGAAGATAAAAAAATCTAAGAGATCTGGGAATTTACTTGGATCTGAGGGCCAATATGTGGGACAGTCTGTTGATATGAAAGATAAATTGTTTTGTTCTAATGCTGTATAAAGTTCTTTGCCTTTAGCAGTAGTTAAACGTGAACCCCATGCAGAATGCTTACAATTGAAATCCCCTCCAATAATAAATTTAGATCCGAATTGAGAAAAAAATGATGTATACTCTGAAGACGAAATTTTGAATTTAGGTGGACAGTATATTGCAGATAAATGAAGATCATAAAGATTGGTTACAATCGCAATTTGCGTTGCTTGAATAAATCCTTCTTCAATATTTGGAAGAGCATAGTGGAAATTATTTCTTTGGTCATTTATTTCTTTGTAGTATTCGCAACCGCGATAATTAGCAGTGTGGGCCCCTCCGCAGAGACAGCAGCACGCTGGAGTTTTAGGATCTTTGGGGCAGATTTTAGTATTGTGGTCATCTCCGCACTTTAAACAGGCATATGGTCTGTTGCAATATCGCTGGGTATGATTATATAATTGGCAGCGTCTGCACTGTATGATATTATTATTTTGCTTCGGAGGCTCAATTCGGATTATATTGTTTGATATTTTATAAATGTCATAAATTTTTTTATTGTTGCTTGCTGATTCGAGGTCGACGAAGAACATATTCAAAGGTTGTTTTGATATTCTATGCCTGATGTTTGTTACGTTCCTAACTGTGTGACCTTGCTTTGCTAATTCCGATTTGATAGTGTCGATGTCAGTGGTAAAGTGTAGGTTTCTTATCACAATTCTATAGGCTTTTTCTTCTTTCAATTGATACGTATGGAAGACTACGAAGCTTCTTTCATGTCGTTTATTTTATCGACGCTATACACATAAATAGGTGGAGGTTTGTTTACAATCGGTTGAACTGGACTGTCATTGTCCATATTGATAGATGATAAAGCCGAGAATCGGTTTTGAGTTATGGTAATTGAATCTAATGGTTTCGGTGTTATTTTACGTTTTTTGTTGCTAATTACCTGCCAATAAACGCCGGTTGTGTTCAGAATTGCTGCATTGTTTTGTTGGGAATTATTGCTAAATGTACTTGCAGTTTGTAATGCGCTGGTGCTCGGAACTGGGCTACTTGGAGTATTAATTGTTTAATTTTCATCTAATGTATCTATATTGTTGAGAACATTAAATGTTTGTACTATTAGACCGTTGGTCTCTCGGTCCCCACCGACGGGGGACATTTCACTGAAACTTATACCTGATAAAAGGTTTTGTTTACACTTTGTCACAAAATTATTTCAGATAAATACTAATTTAATTTACTTTAAATATCGAATGTTTTGCTTTGCTCCGATGTTATCGGTACCGTGTCCGAAGACTGAATGATTTCAATAAATGCAACAGCAAAGCATTGCCGTGTATTGGTGTAAAATGAAATAAAATTACCTTATTTTTTGAATATCAGAACATAGTTAGATTTGAAAAAATGTTCAAATATTTATATGAATATCCTATCGAAGATTTCAAAGAAATTACAAAGAAAACGATCTTAAATGAAATGTCAAAAAATAAAAAAGGGAGATATCTCATTGGAGATAAACTCTTTAAACGCATTGCTTTATCAAAACGTATTGTTTTGATTGGCAATAAATATATGCAAAAAAACTAGCTGTAAGTGGAATTCTGCCTTAAGGCAATTAAGGCATCGTGCCTTAAGGCAAATTGCTGGAACTTCCCGTACCAAAAATGATTATTTTTTTAAAAGCGATTAACTTTTTTGAAAAAAATTTACTTTGAAAAAATTCGATTTTTGAGAAACAAAAAAAATTGTTTGAAAAAAAAAGTTTTCTTTATTTTGGCATAGTTTGGAAAATTCTGAATTTTTTTCAAAGCAATCGTACTGCTTTAACTGCATAGAGACAAAATGTCAAAGCGCGTAAGCGCCGCGTCGCCGTCTAACGGATAAACATTGGTACGGAACCCATAGGAATGTAAACAAAATTCATACTTATTGTAAAAATCTCTATAAAATATCTGATAATTTGATGTGCATATGTCTAATGATCATTTTTGACCGCCAAATGGCTTTTTGTTTTACTATTTTCATTAGATTTCCGAAACCGCTAGACCTGCCCTTATGAAAATTTGATCAATTCTTCATCTTGCCAATACAAGTAAAATGTTTTTTGAATTTTTGAAAGCGGACACTCCGTTCTCTTAAAAACGGTGTTACCGTTTTCCGTGTCTTCGGAACGGCTAGACCTGCCTCTACCAAAAACTAATCAGCACGTCTCCTTATCAGTATGAATCGAATGTTTTTTAAATTATTTAAATCGGTTGATCGGTGTTCTCGAAATCGTCGACGAAAATTTGTATCCGAACACACACACACACACACACACACATACATTCATTTTTTCTAAGGTATGCCAAAATATTCAGAAACCTTTGAAACGCCGAGAAATGCAAAAATTTTCATTTTCGATTTTTTTGCGATTACTATAACTTACCCTACGGGAAGTTAAAAATTATATAACTATTTCTGATAAGTCTTGCAATAGAAATGATGTTTTGTGATAAGTGAATTAAAATAAAATCCTCATAGTTTTTCGTTTCTTCGTGTAAAAAAAATGTATTTGTAAACTGGTACCATAAATAAACATATTGATAGCTTGGTACAATTTTAAAGAAATATATAACCTTGTTCAAAAATCTGAACTAACTTCTCTTATACGATCAAATTTTATAAATTACAGATGTATATTGCTTAGTAATTGTTTGCCGTACTATTACGGCTTCTCCCTCTATGAACGGAGATTTCTTCTATAATATTTGGGGGAGAACGCATATCCGTATGTATTGTCGACAACAAGAGAGCATTACAAAGAATGGCAATGCCTCACTCAGCCTACATCATATAAACCACTTAGCCAGCCAATAATGACTCAAATTGTAGCAAATTGTATTAAGTTGATAGTTAATTGCTTTATTGTAGCTTGCAATGGGGTTGGAATTGCAGGGGTGTTTATAGATATACTGACTAATCTAAAGTAAGGGTTTATTTTATGTAACGCTTTCGAAGCAGAGTTGAATTGTAATTGAACATGAAAACTAGTGGTGCATGGCATCGTGCCTTAAGGCAAATTGCTGAACTTCCCGTACCAAAAAAAAAAAATTTTAAACAACCTTTAAAATTTTTAAAAACTGAAACAATGAGATTTTTGAAATTTTTGCAACAAATTGATTTTTAAATATTTTTTTTATATTTCGAATTTTTTTTATACTTTGAATTTTTATAAAAATTTTGACCTTTTGTTTAAAGCAATCGTGCTGCATATCTGTTTTAGAGAAGAAATATCGAAGTGCATAGGCGCCGCATCGCAGTCTTACGTATAAACATTGGAACGGAACCCATAGAAATGTAAACAAACTCATACTTATTGTTGAAAATCCTATAAAATATCTGATAATTTGATGTGCATTTGTCTAATCATCATTTTTGATCGCCAAATTGGAATTTTTTACTTCTTACGAAACGAAACCTCCTTTTGTTAATACAAATTAAATGTTTTTTGAATTTTTTAAATCGGACGCTCCGTTCTCTAAAGAACTGAATTACTATTTTTGTTTTTTTGCCCCGTTAGCTCATTTATTTCGAATTAATTTTAACTTTTCAATTCAGTTTATGTATCTTAGAAATATGAGATACGTTCCTTTATTCTAACACCGCTTGATCAAGTATTTATTATTCACATTTTCTTATAAACGTCGTCATCCAATTTATAAGTAATGATATTTTGTCTATAACATACGAATAATGAATGTTACAATACATATATAATAATCTATTTAAAAGCATTTTTTTTGAATATTTCATTACGGTACGGGAAGTTTCTGCACGGTGCCATGCACTACTTACGTTAAATATATAGATTTAGTAGTTTCACATAAGAAGTTTTTTTGAAGTTTTGAAAATTTGTGATTTTATAGATTTTGATGTGAACTTTACGAATTTCAACTTTGCGACCTCGAATTTTTGCCGTTGCCACCGCCATATTGGAAAAATCTGTTTTTAGCAATGTCTCATTTCTGACTCATGTTACAATTAAATACGAAATTCAACTAGACAAAATTTCCTATAATTTATTCAATAACGTTATTTTCTGTAAAAGCAACGGGCGGCCATCGGGACCTTTCGGTATTTGACCGATCTTTGCACTTGAACGCATTCCCTCTAATAAATGAATAATTTCAGTGTTAAATTAAGATTTTCTGCTTAGGCCTTGTCTAGAAATAACAAAATTTAATTATTTTTGTTTTTCATTTTTATTTAGGCTGATGATTGAATATTTTAAATCATACAATTTGATGCATATTTTAAATTTTTTGTAAGAATAGCTTTATACTAAATTAAACTAGATATTTTTTAACTTCCCGTAGGTAATCGGGTAATACTATAATAATAATTATAGTAATCGCAAAAAAATCGAAAATGAAATTTTTTATATAACTTTACGTTTCAGAGGTTTCTGAACATTTTGGCATACTTTAGAAAAAATTGATGTATGTGTGTGTATGTGTGTGTGCGTGTGTGTGTGTGTGTGGATACAAATTTTCGTCGACGATTTCGGGAACACGGTTTAAGCGATTTCGATTATTCAAAAAACATTCGATTGCTGTTGATAAGGAGACGTGCTGATTAGTTTTTGGCATAAGCAGGTCTAGCCGTTCCGAAGATACGGGGCAAAAAGTGCCACAAACGGGAACTCAGTTTTTAAAAGAACGGAGCGTCCGATTTTAATAATTCAAAAACATTTTACTTGCATTAAAAAGATGAATAACTGATCAAATTTTCACGAAGGCAGTTCTAGCGGTTTCGGAGATCTAGGGAAAAAAGTAAAAAAAAAACATTTGGCGGTCAAAAGTGATCATTAGACATATGCACATCAAATTATCTGATAGTTTATAGAGATTATAACAGTAGGTATAAATTTTGTTTACATTCCTATGGGTTCTGTACCAATGTTTATCCGTTAGACGGCGACGCTGCGCTCACGCGCTTCGATATTTCGTCTCTATGCATTTAAAGCAGTACGATTGCTTTGAAAAAAAGTTCAGCATTTCCAAAATATTTCAAAATAAAGAAAACATTTTTTTTCAAAAAGTCTTTTTTAAAAACGGTAAACTTTTGTCAAAATTTTATAGTTTTTTAAAAATCTAATTTTTTCAAAGTAAAATTTTATCAAAAATGTTAATCTTTTTAAAAGAAAATATTTATTAGCACGAGAAGTTCCAGCAATTTGCCGCAAGGCATGATGCCATGCGCCCCACTAGTTTTATAATTCACTTATTTGACTTCTTACCACCAGTTTAATGTTCTCGATGGGTCAGACGTTATTAGTTAATCGTCTTCAGAAACGATCGAAATGTACGCCATGGTATTATCGTTGTCATTGTAAAGTTATTTCAGCTATCATTTCATTGTGGTGAAACTTGTGCATTAATACAGGTTTCACTACAATTCGTGCAGATAATGGAGCACTTCAATCCAACTTTTCTGCACCCACAGGCTTTCTGATATTCCTTTTTGTATTTGCAAGAAATCAGTTTTAACAAGGTGTCCGGAGCTGGGGGCTGGATTGTGGTCACAGGAATTAGGCCATTCTTGCTTTTTTTCATCCCCGTTGTTCTGCATTCAGCTCATTCCCATACCACTGCTGAACTTAATGATACGTTCGGAATTAATGTTGTCGTGCTGCTGCCCGCGTTGGTGTAACTTCAGCAATTTTTAATCAAGGTAAAATAAAATATATCAAGGCACTATGTAAAAATCAAGATCTAAAAGAAGTCCATATATTTATGCTGATCTAGAGATCATTACCACAGCTAGAGAACGCTTTCTTTTTGTACGGTAGTGATGAGAATACCAAAAAAATATATCTTTAAACGTCTTTAGATATGCGTGCTTCACAAAATCGGCATGCAAAATTAAATTTCATGACTACTATCAACGCAGGCAACAGCACAACAACATTCATTCCGAACCTATCACCAAGTTCAGCAATGGTATGGGAATGAGCTGAGTGCAGAACAATGGTGATGGAATATATAATATAATAATAGGGAGATAATGGATAATGGATCTTTTCCTTGTGAATTTTCATTATTATATAAAATTAAAAAAAAAAGTATGAAAAAACATATTGGTTGTAGTTTTTTAACCTCTTTATTTTCCAGAATTTTTATAACTTAATCGTAATCACTAAATAGTGTACGAAATTATGGCGTGAGTCAAATACGTGGTTTAGTAAAATACTGATAATTTATTCTACGATTGAAACATATTTCCTATGATTATCCTACAATTTCAGTTTACAGAATATGACAGTTTTATTTTGTTTACTCTAAAAATCATCTTTAAAATCATAATGTTTCTAATATACGCAGTATATGATATAAATGTGACATACAACATACAACTGTACTTTTTATTTGATGTTGTGCTTTAATCTAATTGTAAAGATGAGAATAAAAGTTATAAACACCGATACGATAAATCCATTAATTGAAAATGTCATACAAAATATAAAAAATATATAGACATATCAAAAAGTGTGATCACAAATTTGTTCCATTACTGTTTTACTTCAGTTTAAATAACTAAATTCTACATGCAGTTAATTCATTCGAATGGCTAAGTTATATACGATTTTAATGCAGGTGCTTTATTTACTGCGAAATAACTGCATAGTTATTTTGCAATATGTACAACAATAATTCGAATATTTATTATTAAATAGATCAGGTAACTATTAAGCAGACACTTCATTATTACAAAAGCATTTGTATATTTTTATATGGTTTAAATATCGATCATTATTCCCTTCGATTATTAAGAAAAGCATTCTACTTCTCTTTCAATTATGATTATAAAGTATACCTTCTAATGTACCATAACAAATTTCTGAAATAACCTTGTTCAATAAGCCAGAAAATATAAAATATTAAAAGAGGGTCTTACTCTTTGTTAAAACTTTATTTCACATTGTAGACTAAAATAGGTGTGAACACAATGAAAACAGATCAAATATGAATGGGTATTGATATTGGAAGCGTTAATTCGTAATTCATATGAAAAGGCTGTATAATAATCAAGTGAATCCATCATAGTTTTTGTTGAGAGAGGAATTAATTTGAAAGGACTCTTCAGATACTTTGTGCGTTAAAGTTAATATAAATTTATTTTGAAATGGTAGCGCAAAAATAAATTATTTTAAGTTTTGGAAGACAGATTGATATTTTTATTTGTATATAACAATTAGGTAATATTAACTTCCCGAAGGAGAAGTTTATGTTTTCATCAAAAAATTCGATTCGCTAATTTTATGTTTTCTCGACGTTTCAAGCTATTCTGAATCGAATGAGAGTAAATCGACGTTTTCTCGAAAACGGCTGGGCCGATTTCAAGAATTTAAAAGCCATTTGATGTATCTCGATGAGGACTATCGTTTGTCAGTTTTGTGAGACGATCGGCCGAGACGTTTCTTTATAAATAGCAGAAAAGTGAAAATTTTTTCGTCCACGTTTTAGCCCGCAATTCTGAACCGATTATGAAAATTCAAAAACCGTTCCAATGATATTAATTGGGAATCGTGGTGATTAGTTTTCTTGTAATAAAGTGTTAAAATTTTTTTTTTCGACGATTTTTATCATTATTTTTTTGGCGGTAGATACTATAGTCTTCTAGATCATATTAAAATATTACGGCCCTACAACAATTAGTTTAGCTTTGAAAATTCGTCAAAGTTTGCAAAAATTGGTATCGTTATTTTGGCATTTGTCAAAATTAGACCTTTCATCGACGTTTTCTCAAAAACGCCTGAACCGATTTCAGAAATTTAAAAGCCATTTGATGTATTTCGATGAGGACTATCGTTTGTCAGTTTTGTGCGACTATCTGACAAGCCGTTTCTTCGTAATTTGAAAAAAAGTGTTAAACTTTTCGTCCACATTTAAGCTCATCCTACCGAACCAATTTTAAAAAATCAAAAACTGTTCGAAAGATATTAGTTGGGAATGGTACTGATTAGTTTTAGGTGAAAATCTACCGAGTCGTTTTCTTGTAATTAACTGTTGAAAAAAAAAAAATTAAGTCGATTTTTATGGAATTTTTGTAGCGATATATATCATGGTCTTATAGAACTTACGGTAATATTACGGCCTTACGACAAGTAGTTTAATTTTAAAAATTCATCAAAGTTTGAGAAAATGAGTAGTTTTTTTGACGTTAGCTCAAATTAAAATTAGACGATTCACTTGCTATAACAATATAATACTTGGTCCTAATAAACATACTAAACCATTAAAATTCTACGGAAACTGGTTCAAATATAATAATTGTTGATTTTTGAAAAGTTGCTTTTTGAAAATACTCCGAGTTAACGTGTTCGTTCGTTTTCAATTATGTGTAATAAATCCACCCATAAGTTAATTTATTTTTTATTGATTAAATCGATTATTTACACATATCGGGAAGTTCATGTAACTTGCCTCAAGGCTAAATACCAATACCAACTAGTTTTGAATATCATTTTGAGTAATAATTTGTGTAGGTACTACAATCCGTATGCAAATATTGCAAATAAAATCATTATTATCATAATGTTTTCTTTCAATGTATTTTAATTATAATAAATTTATGTATAAATTCATAATATTTCAGTAATTTTGCAATCATTTACCTGAAATGTGAACAAAACTATTTTTTCTTATAAAATTATTTTGCAACGAAATCTAACATAGTTCATCTTGCTATACTATATTACAGTTAAATATTAGATCTTATAATTGCACCAGCAAATGTTATTTGTTTATATGATGTACTTAATATAAATAGAAGCATTATTGTTCAAAATTAATTGCACTGAGTGTTCAACCGCGCGTCGAATTTCGCTCTCCGTTCTGCTGATGGACGCTATTGTGGCTTATAATTCTCGTGGCTATAATAAATGATTATTATATAGAAATTCAGAAGAGTGCTCCGATTCGATGCGCATATTACTCTTTGAGACGGTCCAACGCGACCCTTTAAAGTAATGCCTTTCACAATAGGGATGCATTAAACTAATTCGGGCTGAATAAAATATTTTAACAGTTTGGGAAAATAAACTACTAACCGATAATTATCTACACACTATGAAATATTTAAAAAAACTAAATTTTTGGCACTTGTAAAATGAATGCATAATTGTTCATTTAGTGCTTTTTTATGCTTAATAATTTTGAAATCTATTAGTAATGACATGACATTGTGCTTTCAGACAAATTGCTGTACCGTAATTTAAAATTTCTATAAAGATCCATCTTTTAACATCCCGTAGGGTAAGTATTTGTAATCGCAAAAAATCGAAATAAAAAATTTGTATATATTTCTACGTTTCAAAAGCTCCTGAACATTTTGACATACCTTAGAAAAATTGATGTGTGTGTATTTATGCTTGGATACAATTTTTCGTCTACGATTTCGGGCGCATGGATTAACCGATTTGAATGATTCGAAAAACATTCGATTTCTACTGATGGAGAGACGTGCTGATAAGTTTTTGGCGAATATAGGTCAGCCGTTTCGAGAATAAGGGGAAAGAATATATATGTTCTTTAATATATATGTATGTTTATAAAAAATTCGTCCATTTATTTTTAAATTTAGATTATTCTTCAAAATATTGAATTTTTTTTAGAAATTTAAGAATTTAATTTTTTGTTTTAAAAAAAACATTTTTTTAATTTTTTGATAATTTGGAAATTTTTGAAAATATTCGATTTTGTCGAAATTTTCGAAGTCGAAGTCGCCGTTTCAAAAATTTAATAAGTTCTTCAATTCGGACGATCCATTTTTTCAAAATATGAATTACCATTCTTGGCACTTTCCTTTCTTGGCCCCGTATCTTGGACACGGTCTTACCTGCATTTGCCAAAAACTAGTCAGCACATTTCCTTATCAATAAGAATCAAATGTTTTTTGAATCATTGAAATCGCTTGATCCGTTTTTCTGAAATTGTCGACGAAAATGTGTATCCGTACACACCCTCACGCACACACATACATCAATTTTTCTAATGTATGCTAAAATATTTAGAATGTTACCTTTGAAACGTAAAGATATATAAAAATTTTCATTTTCGATTTTTTTGCGATTACAACTTGCCCTACGGGAAGTTAGAAATCGTCAATTTTTTTTACCAGTTAATTACAAGGAATTCCGCTAACGAATTTTTACCAAAAGCTATTCAGGTCGATTCCCAACCAATATTTTTCTAACGGTTTTCGAACTTTGAAAATCGATTCAAAACGTGGTCGAATTTTCCACTTTTTTGTCTTGCAAAACTAACAAACGCTATCTTATATCGAGTTCCATCGTTTTTGAAATTGGCCCAATAGATTTTGGAAAACGTCAACAAAAACTCAAAAATTGGCTCGCATACAAACAGACACATAACACATTATTTTTTCTTGTTTGGCTCCCTCGATTCAGAATGTCTTGAAACGTCGAGAAAACATAAAATTAGCGAATTGGATTTTTTAATAAAAACATAAAACCATTTGGAAAGATGAAAAATTTTGCGATAAGTTAGGAAATAAAAACAATAAACTAATTAAACAATAAGGGAATAAAAACAATAAACTAATTTAGGGAATAAAAACAATAATCTAACAATAAAACTTCTAACCAAAACTAACTTATTTAGGGTCGCAAAATTATATTTTTGTTACTTACGATATTTGTAAGAAATTTTTATTGGCATTCATCAAACAAAGAATACGCATCTCGTATACGGAAAAAACAAACCTTTCAAATAAGCGCGAGGGCTGTCCCTTAAAGTCATCATCCCCGAGACTATTGAGAGCGGTGATAATATGACACGCCTTCGCGCGCACGCGAAAACCCAAGTAAGATTATTGAGCTTTAAGCACTTACTAAGCTTTCACGGAGCTCGTAAAAGCACAGCAACCGTTCTCGTTTTTAAGTTCTCTCGCGCTTCTCTTTAATATTGTGGTAAATATACGCCCTCGTCGCACGTTGCTTGAAGAGTGTTAAAGCTCGATTTAAAATTCTCTTTGTACCAGAATATTTCATAAAACTGGTGAAATAACAAAAATTATGCTAATATTTCTGTTATGTAACTGACAAAACTGAAATATAACTTTTCTTTTATAATGATTTTTATTGGGTATACGTATTCTCAATCAACTTAATCAAATATTCCCAAGGAATACCTTTCAAACAATTTTTGAATCTTTAAAAACGATTCAAAATTGTGGACTAAATGTGAAAAACGTGTAAAATGGTCCAGCCGTTTTTGAGAAAAAGTCGATGAATAGCCAAAATTGTCTCAGATTTTTTAGCGAAAACACTTCTCGTTCAGATAAAAAGTTGAATGAATTAAGAGAAATTTTATAAGATATGAAATGAATTATTACTGATGCTAATGCTAATGATAAATTCTTCTGACTAAGTTTTGCGAGAATTGCATGCAGCGTGATTTTCATAAAAATTGTTTCCTTGAAATATGAATATCATTGGTAGTTATTGTGTTTTAAGAAAAAATGAGTCTGATAATGAAAAATTGAAGAAAATTTTTTACCAAAAACAAAATTTATGATAGCAGTGGGAGTTGATTAATATTTTTGTTTATTATGTTTAAAAATAGGTTAGGCGGGGCACAAAGATCTAATTTGACTTTGAGTAAATGTACTGCAAAACTCCCCACTAACTCATTATTATAGAAATGTGTTTTTTGCTGTTTTTCAAAAAAAAATCACCTGGTACTTTTTACTCTATATGCGAAGTAAAATGGGACGGCCAAACGCAAACGTCTTATTTCTAATGCTAAAGGGATTATCGAAACAATAGCTTTATTATTCAAATAATAAAAAATATAAGTGTCATCTTATAGAACTTACTGAAATATTACGGCCTTACGACAAGTAGTTTAATTTTAAAAATTCGTCAAAGCAGTAGTTTCTAAAGCAATTTCAAAATGTGCTTCTCCTGATGGATTTTTAAAGTAAATTTGAATAGAAGACATCTTCAACAGAAATTCTCTAAATTGACTCTCAGCCTTAAAAAAATAGGGAGTACATTTTTGTACAGAAATAAAACTGCATATATCTTTCATTTCATTAGAAATATTAATCAGCAGAGTTGGAGCAACTATTTATTTAATTTATCTCTTGTAAAATTGTTTTTAACAAATGAATCTAACTTAAAATTAACAATGCATCTTATAAATAACATATATTTTAAAATTATATATATATATATCTTATATATAAAATTCTTCTGTAACAATGTAAGTTTCATTAATCCTCCTAAACTATAATTCGGATTTTCAAGAATCTTCCTGAAGTTTGTTTGGGACATTTTTTAGAATGTTTTGATTCATAGAAATATAGTTAGATTGTAGAAATAAATGGAAAAAATTACAAAAAACCGCTTATCATTGTTTGCCCTTAAAAACATAGTTTGACATTAAAAACAAAAGACGACTGTCATTTGCCAAACATTTCCATTCACTTATAGGCTAAGACAATATTAAAATATAATATATTTATGAGTATGAATAAGAAAAATGTACTACATTATTATTGCCAAAAAGAAGCTGAGATGTGCTAAAAATTAAAATAATATAAGATTTATTATAAGATACAGTCAACATCTGGCAGGTGATGCAGTCTGCGCATGCGTCTGTCAGTGATCGTACATAAAACTTAGCCTACAATTCACTTTGACTAATTATTATTTTTTAACTTTTAAATGCAGTAGTGTTTTGCCTTACTTTACTAATCCACGATACAAAAATAATTTATTTATTCAAACAATTATTTAGAAGTTTCATTGTGTCAAAAATTCATATGTTTGGCATTGGATACGAAATATTTACTCAAGACAATGGAGCATTTTGGGTCTGAATATTTTTAATGTGCTCCAATTTGCATGAAATTTTGGAATTAGGTTCATCTTACTCTCAAGTTTAAAAGTAAAAATAATTTAGAATCATTTGCCACTTCCCGGGGGGATGACATCTCTTTTCAGTGGTTCAATTGTATCTCTTTCAAACTAACGTCGGATATCGATAGAAGAACTAATTAGAATAGAAATATGTTTAATAATGTTTTTCAAAAAAGAAATTACTTTTCAAGTTACTGGCTACTGAAAATTTGTTGTTTTTGCGTTTTTCATCGTTTTTGGCAATTATTTCTAAAAATATACATTTAAACGAAAATCATGTAATGAACAAAATTATATCAATCAAAATCCTAATAAATCAGTGTTCTATAAATTGTTCTAAGGACAATATTAAGCTAGATATGAAAATGGGTTTTATAGTACTCAAAATAAGCTTTAAAATTAATACTACTGCGTGTAATATGAGTGAGCTATCAAGCAGATAAAAGACGCATTCAATATTTTTTTCCTTTAAAGCAAATAGTTTTTGAGTGCCATTTCCACCAAAATTAAAAATAATCGTATTCCCTCTGGAATCAACTTGGTTTAAGAGATCTTGATGGATTCTAGAAAATACCAAAACTTTAGTGCAAAGGATTTACAAAAAGCTCATGATTTCATGAAAAAAAATCTATTTAAAAAAATAAAAGATACGTATAAAGGTATATAAATGAAAATCCAAGGTCTTTTACTGACCAATGGTTGTGTACACATCTTTAGAATTTACTTACTCATATATAAACGATATATAAAAGAAGAGCATATAAAGAAGAACAGTCTGCGCGTGCGTTGAAGGTTGTGGACTGTCCACTATGTGAAGTGATTGCACATATAATTGCACAAACATAGCCTATATATTACAATTTGACAGATTATTATTTTTCAACTAATGCATTCGTGTTTTGCCTCACTTTACTAAATTACAATACGAAAATTACTTATTCAAAAAATTATTTAGCAGTTTTAATGTGTAAAAAATTCGTATGTTTGGCATTTGATACGGAATATTTACTCAAGTCAATGGGGCGTTTTGGGTTTGATTTTTTTTACTGAGCTCCAATTTGTATAAAATTTTGGAATTAGGTTCATCTTATACTCAAGTTTGAAAGTGAAAATAATTTAGACTCCTTTGCCGCTTCCCGGGAGGATGACATCTCCCCCGTCAGTAGTGTAATTTTACTTTTTTCAAAATATCGTCGAATATCGATAAAGAAACTAATTATAAGAGAAAAATGTTTAATGATGTTTTTCAAGCAAGCAAATACTTTTCAAGTTACTGGCTACTGAAAATTTGTTTTTATTTGACGTTTTTCATCGCAAAAATCTCCAAAAATATACATTTTAATGAGAATTATGTATTGAACAAAATTATAAATTCATTTTTTATTTTGTTCAAAATTTAATTATTGTATTTGAACCCGTCTAGCGGCGAGGTGTACATTTACTATATTTCATAAGATTTAATAGTGCTCAAAAAAAGCTTTAAAATGTAATGAGTAGTGTTAAGGATCCGTTTTTTTATTTAAATCAAATAGTTTTATGAGTGTCATTTCCACCAAAATTACAATTAATCGTATTTTATCTACAATTAACTTGGTTCAAAAGATTTCAAAATATCATGCAAATTGGAGCACAGTAAACAAGTTCATAGGTTACACTCTTTTTCCTCTCTATTTACTGCACTAATTTCGTTGATTGTAGATAGAATAGTGCACATATGAACAGAATTTGACCAATATGAACTTAAGTAATAATGTATATTTAATTATTATTAAGAAATTTAATTTAGATATTATTATTACTGAAAACAATTAATACATAGTGCGAGATTATAAAAATTATGGGCAACATTATTGAAGGAAGTCGATATTGCACCGTTACCGCGGATACTATATATTAATCCTTTCTGAATTCGTTATACTGTTTAAAAGATTTCCAATACGTATAGACAGACGATGAATCTTTTTGTGATAAATTTGGAAAATCGGTGTTTTAGTCGCGAATAAACAAAAAATCATTTATTTATACATCTACATCTACAGGTATGAAAAATATTGGACAACCCTTAGCATTAAAATAAATTGAGTCATTGGAAATAAATTTGATGAATAAATTGTAGTATATATTTCTACTACATATTTCATTGAACATATTTAAATATTTGCTTGTTTGATGGTCTTACGTGGCTGACTTGAATTTCACAGTATAATTAAAGAGTTGAGTTAAGTGGGAGTTCTGAAACTCACAATTTTATTCGAATTAGTTGTACATTTAAGATCACCTATATGAATGTATATACATTTTGGTATACACTGTGATGTAAAAAACACAATAATTTTTAATTAATTGGTAAATTACAGTATAGATTATCAAAAAAAAATTGAACTTTTGAATTGTAGATATGGGTACAGGACAACGTTTGTCGGGTCATCTAGTATATATAAATGTGTGTGTATGAGTGTAAATAGAATAGAAGGTGCAAAAGTACGTAGTGTTACATTTTACTGTTCATGATTTTATCTGCATAACGAATCAGGCGACGCCAAAGTCGAGTCGTAGCGGGCGATATTCTACTAATTGGATTGAGCGTGCCACCCCTTTTTATGGTGCTTTGTTTAAAATATGAAAATTGCTTATAGTAGCAAGAGCATTACTAAATTGAGATGCTTTAAAATAACATGTTGTGCCCTCAGAGTCTCCGTCTACAAGTATTAGCTTGTGTATATAGTCGACATTGCCACAAAGCAATTTTTTCAGTGTAATGATGCGGTTTTAGACAATTGTTTACTAATTTATAGTAGTAATCGCAAACAACTGGTTTGTGCATTTAAATTCGAGGCATATTTAATGTTTGCAAATAGATTATTATAAATACTGTATACTTCATTATTTGTAATTTACAGACAAAATATAAGAGTTCATACATTGGACGATGATTTTATATATGTTTACATAGAAATTATTAAATAAAACTTGATTAAGCACAATCAGAATGAAGGAACTTATCTCATATTTCAAATAATTATAGAAACTGAATTGCAAAGTCAAAATTATTTATTTTAAGTATATATGTGAGCTTTCAAATTTTAGCTAAAACTGAAAATAAAATCATTATCCAATCGATATTCAAAAAAAAAAAAAAAATATTTATTGAAAATTAAAAAAAAAAAGAAATTTTGAAATAAAAACAAAAAATTTTTTTTGCTGCTTTCAAAAACTAATCGTAACTTTGGTTGGATTGCGGACTATCTTAAAGTTAATAATAAAAGCTGAAACTTTCAGATAATTTTATTTTCAAGAAATTTTCCATTGCCATTTGCCCGAGTTGGGCTTATTTTCTAATGGAAACATATTTTTAACTTCCCGTAGGGTAAGTTATAGTAATCGCAAAAAAATCGAAAATGAAAATTTTTATATATCTTTACGTTTCTGAGGTTTCTGAATATTTTGGCATACCTTAGAAGAAATGGATGCATGTGTGTGTATATGTGTGTGTATGTGTGTGTGCATGTGTATGTATGTTCGGATACAAATTTTTGTCGACGATTTCGGGAACACGGATGAAGCGATTTGAATAATTCGAAAAACATTCGATTTGTATTGATAAGGAGACGTGCTAATTAGTTTTTGGCGAAGGCAGGTCTAGTCGTTCCGAAGATATGGGGAAAAAAGTGCCAAAAACGGTAACTCAGTTTTTAAGAGAACAGAGCGTCCGATTTGAATAATTCATTTGAAGAACTGATCAAAATTTCATCTAGATCTAGCGGTTTCGGAGATCTAGTAAAAAAGGTAAAAAATGCCATCTGGCGGTCAAAAATGATCATTAGACATATGCACATCAAATTATCAGATATTTTATTGAGATTTTAACAGTAAATACACATTTTGTTTACATTCCTATGGGTTCCGTACCAATGGTTAACCGTTAGACGGTGGCGCGGCACTTACGCGCTTCGATATTTCCTCTCTATGCAGTTACAGCAGTACGATTGCTTTGAAAAAAAGTTCAGAATTTCCAAAATATTTCAAAATACATTTTTCTTCAAAAAGTCTTTTTTTCAAAAAAGTAAATTTTTGTCAAAAATTTATAGTTTCTCAATCTAATTTAATCTAATTTTTCAGAGTAAATTTTTTCCAAAAATGTTAATCTTTAAAAAAAAAAAATTTGGTACGGAAAGTTCCAGCAATTTGCCTTAAGGCACGATGCCATGCCCCCACTAGTTCATTTATATTTCCAAGTGAAAACGGACATCGCTACTGCACTCTGATTTTGTGTGGACTTGGTAGTGAATTCTAGCCCGCGTCCTGGAAGTCCTAATGTATATTATATATTTATATATATATAAATATATATATATATATATATATATATATATACGTATATATATGAACAGGATTCCGACAAATTAACTAACTACCTTGAGTGCGTCACATGCGAAAAATACGACCGCACGCCTTAGGGGGCGATAACCTAAAATTCGCATTTGAAAATTTCAATATAGTTTATTGTTTAATATAATTTTAGAAATATTATATTTTTTGCATTTTTAACTAATCTTTGCACAATATTTTTAAATACGTTAAAATTTTACTTTAAAACAAAAATTAAAAAACAAATGGGAAAGTAAAGATGAATACCTACAATTCGGCCTTTACGATATCAATTAGGAGAATTTTAAAATGCAACAAAGTACCAGTGTTATGTTATGGTTATGTTTAATAATGAAAAGCTAGAATTTTTTTGCTCTCAATAGAATAAATCGCATAAATTACCAAAAATAAGTAAAATTGTTTAAAAAGCCAATATTAATTTAATAATAATAATTTTGATAATAAACTGTTAAAACAGTGAAATAATAGGGGGAGGGATCGCTCGAAAAAAAAATGGCTCGCGGGCGATGAGGACTCCAGGAGCGTTATGATAATAATGTATATTAAATTATTACTAGGAAAAATGTAAATTAGTTATTATATTAGTTAAAATATGATACGATATTATAAAAATTATACTTGAAATATTGTACTTACACCGCGGATACTATATATATTAATTTTTCTGAATTTTTTCTGAATTTGTTTCTACCTTTAAAAGACTTCATTTTCCAATATAGTGTGAAAATTGAAATATTTAAAGCAGTTTCTGCATTTAACATCGCTCGTAGTGATGTCTATGCATTTAGGTGTAGGGTAGAGCGGGGCTAGTTGAGCATAGGGGCAAGTTGAGCAATCAAAATATCTCGAAAACTATTCACCG
>NW_020537758.1:58383384-58461128 GCF_003426905.1 Ctenocephalides felis
TTTTTTTTTTTAATTTCACGCCGTTTTGGAAGGTGATAAATGTTATTCAAATTATTTTTATATTTCCAAAAGGACGTGCTCAAGTATTGTGAAAATGCAAAGGCAAACTTATCTATATGTCACGTCGTCAATCATGCAATGTGATGTCTTAAAAACGAATTATAAACAATATTTCTGCGAAAGCCAATAATTTCCGGAAATAGTATTTTTGTTTGAAATATACATATGAAAAAAAACTTGAGTTTAAACTTGCTGTAAGACGACCCATACAACAATAAATTCTTGAAGTTTTGATACTAAATAAGTTTTATATTTAAAGCAATCCTTGTTTCTGTATTCGATACTTTTCTCAACCAGCTTCATATCAAGCAGTAGTAATACCTGATATTTATTTGAAGCCATAGATAAACTAGTGGTGCATAGCATAATTGCTGAAACTTTCCGTATCAGAATAAAATGCTCCAGGAAAAAATCAGTAACGATAAATATTAATCAGTAATTAATAATAATTGTTTTAATTATTTTCAAATAGATAATTATAATATATTTATTATATATTTATCGCTCATATTATATAGCGACGATCTTATCGCTCTAAACACTTGCAAATGTTTACATTAAGAAGAAATGTGAAATTAATCTGTCTGAGGATATATTTCTTTTGATTAGACTAACGCATATGAAATATATACATTTTTAAACTGACTTGTAAATTTAAATTTATATTAACTTTAAAACTTTGTACATTTTTAAAATTTTGGAGATTTTTTTTTTCTGAAAATTTTGATATTTTTTTGAACCGTACAAGTAAACTTTAAAAATTGAATTCTTTGTACGGAACCCAAAAAAGGGAAGAAAATTAGTATTCATGTTCAAATATAATAAAAATATTTGATAATTTGACAAACATATGTTTAAGGATCGTCTTTGACCGCCAAATATCTTTATTTTTGCTTTTTTTTCTTATCTCCGAAACCGCTAGACCTGCCTTTCCAAAAATTTAATCAATCCTTCATTTCGTCAATATAAGCAAAATGATTATAATTTTATCATATATATATATATATATATATATAATATATATATATATATATATCTTTGATCATTCAAATCGAGCGCTCCTTTCTCTCAAAAACTGAATTACAGGTTTTGGAACTTTTTGCCCCATATCTTCGAAACGATTCGACCTGCCTTCGCCAAAAAGTAAACAGCACTTTTCCTTATCAATAGCAATCGAATGTTTTTTTAAACATTCAAATCGGTTGATCTGTACGCCCGAAGTCGTCGACGAAACATTGTTTCCCATTAATATTCCACTCATAACACTGCAAAATTGATGGAGGCTTGTCATCGGGTAGGAATAGTAAGGCACCGAGATTAAATGGAATTCCTAAAATCGTCTTAAAAAATCAATTATGACATCTCGAAAATGTTTCCTAATGTCTATAATACATGTCTAAAAGAAGGGGTTTTTTCCACAAAAATGAAAACATCAGAGATAAGTGCTTCTTCCCAAAGCAAGAAAACTACCAGATGAACCATCATCCTACCGTCCATACTGGATACAACGGGTAATATTGTTGAAAAATAATTTGTCAAGAATAGATGCAGTAGTTGACCCACTCATAGCAGATAATTAGTATGGTTTTTCGCAAAAGGCGATCAACTATCGAGGCTATAACTTGGTAGTTGATACCGCCAAGGAATCAATTGTTGGAACCAGATGGAAGAGGGGTGCAAAAGTTACTTTATAGTAGCTACATTGGATATCAAAATGCTTTCAATTCTGCAAACTGGGATTGCATTATGCATTCACTCCGTGACAAGCTACTTTACTGACAGAATTCTAATGTACGATGGTATGGAGAAAATATAATATAACAGGAGGTGTGCCGCAGAGCTCTGTTCTATGCCCTTTGCTGCGCTTGAATATTTGGCCTTTTGAGACTTGAAATTCCAGCATGTGTGAAACTAGTAGCAAACGCAGACGATGTAGTCATATTAGTTGTCTAAAACAAATTGATAAGATCGTATGTCTATTTGACATAACATTCAGATAAATGAATCGCTGGATGGGAAAATGAACCTAGAATTAGCAACAAAAATGTGAAGGCGTTTTTATCATGAATAGAAAAATAATAGAGACCATCAAGCTGAAGTTTGGAAATTTAGAAGTCACATCAAAACCTCACATCTGTTACCTTGGCGTAATGCTAGATGCTCGGTTAAATTTCAATCAACAGGTAGAACACGTTAGTGCTAAGGCGTCAATAGTTAGGACGAGACTTGCTCGACTGATGCCTAATAGTAGAGTCCCAAAACAAACCATAAAAATATTACTATCATCAGTGGTTACTTCGGTGGTTACATATGGTATCTCCATATGGGCTGATGCTTCCAAAACTCAAACATCGAGGAGAATGGCAGGACTATATATCGTCTGAGTGCTTTAAGGGTTGCTTGGTCATTTTCATAATATAGGAGGAAGCAGCGTGCATCATCTCAGGAACTCTGCCTCTCTTAGTCTAAGCAAAGGACAGACGGAAAATTTACCACAAAAGACATGAACAACTGAGTCCTGATAAGTTGAGAATAGAAGAATTTCAGAACAGCATTGACGGATGGCAGCAACTGTGAGATGTCGCAATGAAGGGAGATGGACGCATCGTCTCATTCCAAATATCAAAGTCTGGCTAAATCACAAGCATGAAGAAGTGAATTATTACACTACGCAAATGCTATCTGGCACAACAAAGCAAATTTTGTAAACAAAAGTAATGGTGTTACCATTAGCTATTAGGTATTCATAGTATGGTGGTCCATTTGACAGGGGATCAAAATTTTCTAAAACTAATTTTATTTTATTTATCAAAATAAGTTTTGGAGATTATCCAGCTGAAGATAACCCAAATGTGCACGGACCATACGATCCAGCTCGCTATTATAGCAAAGCCTCTTTGAGTCAAGTAAAGTTGAGTGAACTTGGAGCATGGTTTGGACGCTGGAATAAGTTTCCTCAAGCTATGGCTGCTTGTGTCAGTCGTGCTTGGTGGCGTTGGCAAGAAAGGCTCGAATTGCAAAATTCATCAATTGACTGTTGGATCAATGATTTTGTTCTATGCTTTGAATTACTGCAAAATCACTGCTCATAGAACTACAAATACCACTAAAACCAAACATTTCACGATGGTAGTGTGACTGTTGATGGCAGAATAAACTTCTAAATATAAAATCTGTATCAATAAACAATTCAACATACCATATAAATTCTTTCAAACAGCACTATTCTAGTTACTATTTAACAGCGAAAAAAATGAAACTACATTATGGGTGTCATTTTGAATGATATTTTGATAGATAAGACACTTTACAATACAAAAATGAAGTAACTGATAGTTACGGCAAAATTAATTACCAATACGTTCAGATTTATGTCAGAAAAGGATTATTGTTAACGTTTTTTTATTTATATAATTAGGTAACTTTATATTCAGTTATTACAAGTTATAATATTTTCATAATAATTTATGAAAATTGAAGCACTCATTCTGAACTAAATCCAGCATCAATTGAATAGATAAGTGGATAAAAATCAATTTGATCAGTTAATTTGTCACTATCAAAATAAAATATCTTGAAAGTTGACCCTTTATATTATTAAAATAGTTGGTGAATCTCAGGTACTTAAAATCCAAGTAATCATCAGTAAAATGATTTCCAAATTTTCTTTGTTGCTGCGAATTAAATGCTAAAATACATAATATTGCCATTGCCATTAATTATATTTAGAGCCGGAAGCTGCAAATATTTTTTTTTGTAATAGTTATATTTAGCAATCAGAAAATTACAATTTTTCTATAAGCTAAGCTGCAAAGTATGTAGGTGTTAAAATAAGATAGGATCTACTGATCTATCTTACATTATGTTACTTAATATATTTATATATATATATATGTATATATATATATATATATATATATATATATATAACTAATGATTGTACTTAAATACTATGTAGAGGCCACTTTCTCTTCAATCTTGAGTTTTGTTGAGGGCGCAGTAAATCCTTTATCGATTCATTTGGGTGCATCTCCAATCTGTTACGGTATTTAGATGATAGTTCTTTATATGTCTCGTGCACAGTCAGCATTTTTAGGTCGCCATAGACAGTTTTGTTAGTGACATACCAGGGTGAGTTGAGGATGGCTCTTAAGATTTTAGTTAGTGTTCTCTGCATAATTTCCAGATTAGATTTGGAGGCGCATCCCCATAGCTCTAGACCGTAGGTCCATATTGGCTTAATGATGGCCTTGTATAGCAGTAGTTTGTTTTCGACGGATAGTTTGGACTGTCTGCTAAGTAACCAGTTCATCTCCTTCATTTTTAGTAGAATTTGTTCCTTTTTCTTTTTTATATGTTTTTTCCACGTGAGTCTTGTATATAGATGGAGTCCCAGATATTTTACTACTTGTACTTGTGGGATCATGATGTTGTTTAAGTATACAGGAGAACAAGTTTTTTGAAACAACGTGAATGTTATGTGAGCAGATTTGATTCGTTAATCCGTATGTGCCATTTGTTTAGCCATTTCTCTAATATACAGATATAATTTTGAGTCAGTTGAGATGCTAATAGAGGATTTTGATTTCTGAATAAGATAGCAGTGTCGTCTGCAAATGTAGTTATAATAGAGTTAGGAGGTATTGGTATATCTAATGTAAATAATACATATAATAATGGTCCCAGGATGCTGCCCTGCGGGACACCTGACCCTATTTTACAGAATCTGACAGTTCAGCGTTCACTCTAATCTGGAAAGATCTGTTTTCTAAATATGATTTTAATAACTTGAAGTATTTAACTGGAAAGTGTTTTTTTAATTTTATATAACAGCCCAGGATGCCAGACCTTATCAAAGGCCTGACGAACGTCCAAGAAAATGCCACTGCAATATTCCTTATGTTCAAATGTTTTTATTAATATTTTCAACAATCCTATGGATTTGTTGAGTCGTTGAGTGCTTATGTCCGAACCCGAACTGATGTGACGGCATCCAAATGTCTGTCGGTAAATCATGATTAATTTTTTTTATATATTTTTTATATATATTTTTTCCAGTATTTTGGAATTATAGGAAGCAAGCTGATAGATCTGTATGACGAAACATCCGTTGGATTTTTACCTGGTTTGAGTATCATTATAATTTGTGCCTTCTTAAAGTGGTTTGGCCAGTAACCAATCCTGAGTATAGCGTTGAATATATATGTAATTGCAATAATTGTTTTTCTTGCAATTTCTTTAATGACTTTACCACTTATTAAATCATAGCCCGGAGACTTTTTTGCTTTTAGATTTTTTATTTCATAGCTGACTTCCTTTGGTTTAACAGGGGTTATAGCTTCCACCATTTCTATTGATTTATGTAGTTCTTCTGCTATTTCAGTATCCATAGAATTGTCAAAAGGCTGAAATACTGAAGTTAAATGTTTGGCAAAAAGCAGTGCCTTTTCGAGATCACTTCTTGCCCAAGGTTCATTTATATCTTCTCTAACTGGTGGTGCTGGAATTTTTGGTTTTTTTAATATTCCGAATTGGCTGCCAGATAGTATTGTCCGTTCTAGACAGGCTTAGAATATATTGTTCAAAATTTTCGGAAGTGGCTAGTTTTAATTTTGCTTTGAGCAATCGGCATAATTTATTAAATTGAGTTTTGTCTTCTGGCCTGTGATAACGTTGCCATTTTGCTCTTGCCTTCCTTTTCTCCTGTATTAGATTTTTTATTTCCAGCGGGATATCTTGTACTTCACGAAAATGTAATTCTGGAGTTGCTTGTACCACTGTTTCCTGAATGTTAAGAATTAAGTCGTTTATTGATTTATCAATATCTTCTTAATTTTTCAATCGCATTTTAAGATTTGTTCGTTCATTTAGTGTGTTGCGAAATTTTTCCCAATTTGTGAATTTATTATAAAGCATTCTATTGTTTTTTATAGGAATTGGTGCAACTCCTATTGTTAGAATGATTGGAGAATGGTCGGATGATAAATCAAAAGATGGTTTTATTTCCATGTATTTTTCGTCAAAATCCTTTGTAATGAAAAAATCGAGCAGATCCGGTATTTTATTAGTATCGCTCGGCCAGTATGTTGGGCTTCCAGTTTATATGTAAGAGAGATTGTTTTTATCTATTGCATTTAATAATTCCTTGCCTTCAGATGTAATTAATCGAGAACCCCATCTTGTATGTTTGCAATTGTAATCTCCTTCTACAATAAATTTTGGGCCTAGTTGTGAAAGAAAATTTTCGAAATCAATCTGTTTAATTTTATCTCGTGGCGGACAGTAAACCGCTGACAATGTATGTTATACGACTGTAACTTGACTTTTATTGAGGTTGCCTGCAGGAGATCATATTGATAATCTGGTAAAGGATAGTGGTCAATTGTATTTTTAATTAATATAGCTGTTCCACCATGAGCTGTACTGTCAGGATGATTGCAGTGTTGCATCGTATATCCAGGTATTTTAAAATATGAAAAATTGTGAAATGCGTTTCACTAATTAATAAAATGTCTATTTGGTGCAATTCTTAAAAATTTAGCCATTAGTGTTGTCTTTTATTTACTAAGGTTGTAAGCATACTGAGCACCATAGTGTTCTGTTGAATCAGTTGATTAAACATATTTTTAAATTCTAGAAGAAAAGCTGTGAAGTTCGGCCCTGAACTTGTTATGTTTTCAATACTGTTGTTATTGTTTATTACCTGGGAGTAGGTTCGGTTATGATCTTTATGTGAATTCGTCATTGTGTTGTCGGAGCGAGAAGTGGCGTTTCCATTATTTGATGTGATACAATTATGTAATGTTGTTGGATTATTTTTGAATTTTTGATTGTATAGTTTTTGATAAATTGGGCACCCACGGTAATGAGCACTGTGTTCCATAGAGCAGTGATAGCAGCGGTTCGGTGCTTCGTTCGATTTTTTACAGTCGGCAGTACTATGGTTATCAGAACATCTGGCACAAACGTGGGGTCTGTTGCAATATTTTTTCGTGTGACCAAATAATAAGCAACGTTTACATTGTATTACTGTTTTATTATTGTTAGGGGGTACTACACGAATAATGTGATTTAAAATTTTTGTTACCAAGTAGACATCTTTATTATTTTTATTCGGTTTTGAATCTACGTAAAGAAGATTGAGCGGTGATTTGGTTACTCTGCTAATAATATTTGTAATATTTCTGACTTTGTGACCCAATGAAGCAAGTGCGTTGACAATTTGACTTACGTCCGTTGTATGGTGCAGGTACCTAATGACTACCCGATACGCCCTCTCCTCTTTCAATTGGTATGTATGGTGTGTTACTTTAGTGTTCCTAAAGTGTTTTGTAAGTGTACGAAACACTTCAGAATTCTCACATAATATTTTGATTGTGTTATTGTTGACAGCGCGCAATGTGTATTGTTTTGGGTCGATAATTGTGTTTAGTTCATGAATCATTTTGTTCATGTCATCAACGTCATAAGTAAATATAGGTGGCGGCTTTTAGATTGTTTGGTTAGGTATGTTTTCTTGAAAATTGCTACCGGTACTTTTCTGAACTTCTTTAATTGTTTTTAGAGGTTCGTACCTGTTTTGTAAATTAATTGAGTACGGAGAAATTGTTCCGTGTATTTTTCGTTTCTTTGGGTTTGGAGCCAGCTGCCATGGATGACCCGGATTGTAGTCACTATCTTCGTTCATTTCTGAATCTTGAGAAATACTAGGTTGTGGAGTTATGTTATTTGCATTATTAATTAGAAAATTTTTAACGTAATTAGCATCAGTCATAGAAGTATCTTGAAGCACATTTTGTGATTCTAGTATCGGCGGGATGTTATTCATTTCCCCGAAGGGAATGAATTACTACACGTATTGACACTACACTATAACAAATGTTTTTATTTTTCACAGTATTAATTTAATTTGAAATACAAAATCAATAGTACATTAACACACTTGTGTTCTTCACAATAACAACTGTATAAATAACCGGTTTGTAGGTAAAACTATTTGTTGACCTTTAGACATGTTATCGCCTCAGCGGTTGCAGGTAGACTGTGAGCTGCAAATTTATTTAAATACTAACTGTACCTAATGACCTGATGCTTTGTTATGAATATAATATAATATAATTTGAACAAAAGCACAGCTTTTTCACAAATAGTCATTATAGCAGCAAAGAACAGATGTATAGACTTTTACATTGCCCATATAAATCAATGAAAATAAAATACTTTTATTGGATATTTAAATATTTTCGCGATGATATATTCATAAAGAAACTTTTAGATCTCTTTTTAGTTTTAGGAGCATTTAAATATCTAAATTTAAATTTAGTTTTTTGTTTTCAGAGATTTATGTAAATTATTTTATAGATTTTAACTAAATTATTTATAATTATTATATTATAATTCCATAGAGTATCCTCCAAAACAACTCTTTTAAAAAAAATTAAAACTTGAATCTTTTCTTGAATTTTGTTGATGCAGCATTGTAATTTATTATTGCATTTTATGTGACATTTTTTCATCTGCTTATCTGTTGAATATTAGTTCTCTCTTCTCTGTTGAATATTATTTCTCTCTTTGTGCATCGTGGATATGAACAAATCTATAAAACCAATTCAGACTTTACATTCTCCATAGAAAATTGGAATTTGGAATTTTTATAGCTGTATTTATAATATTTTCTACTTTGCAATACTTTAAAATATTGTTCTTAAGTTTACAGGTTTTTCAAACATCGTAGATCGGTGGTAGACTGTTTTAACGACGGACCTTTTAGACCCGCAAAAAATACGGATAATTACCAGCTTATCTAGTCGCCTCACTATATTGCAAAAAAAGAGACTAAAATGTATTTGTAAATAATAAAATAGAGTGTTTGTAGATAAAAAAAATTGTGAAAAGTTTGTAAATAATTTTTCAAATTCTCTACAGAAAGGGTTAAAAAAGCGCAATGCATTTCACTCCAAATTATTTTTTTCCTTTATTAAAGAACAAGTTTTATATATCAATATATTTCGATCACTTGTGTTAAAATCAAGTATAATAATTACCACTAAGTGAAATTTAACAAGATAAAGAATTGATTAAATTTTCATGAAGGCAGGTCTAGCGGTTTCGGAGATCTAATGAAAAAAGTAAAAAACTAGTTGGTTTGGTATTTAGCCTTGAGGCAAGTTACATGAACTTCCCGATATGTGTAATTAATCGACTTAATCAATAAAAAATAATTTAATTGATGAGTGATTAGAAGTATTCCGAGTGGATTTATTACACATGATTGAAAACGAACGAACACTTTGACTCGGAATATTTTCTAATAGCAAATTTTCAAAAATCACCAGTTTTTATAATTGAACCAGTTTCCATAGGACTTTAATGGTTCACTATGTTTATTAAAACCAAGTACTCTGTCATTATACCAAGTAAATCGTCTAATTTTAATTTTAACAAACGTCAAAAAAACTACTCATTTTCTTAAATTTGATTAATTTTTAAAATTAAACTACTTGTCGTAAGGCCGTGATATTTCTAGTTCTATAAGACCATGATATATATCACCAAAAAAAGTTCCATGAAAATCGGCTTTAATTTTTTTTTCAACAGTTAATTACAAGAAAACGGCTCGGTAGATTTTCACCTAAAACTGATCAGTATCATTCCCAAATAATATCCTTCGAACAGTTTTCGATTTTTTAAAATCGATTCGGTAGTTTGAGCTTAAATGTGGTCGAAAAGTTTAATACTTATTTTCAAATTACAAAGAAACGGCTGGGCAGATCGTCTCACAAAACTGACAAACGATAGTCCTCATTGAGATACATCAAATGGCTTTTGAATTTCTGAAATCGGTTCAGACGTTTATGAAACGTCGATCAAAGATTTAATTTTGTCAAATGTCAAAGAAACGATGCTAATTTTTGCAAACTTTGACGATTTTTCAAAATTAAACGACTTGTGGTAGGGCCGTAATATTTTAGTATCATCTACAAGACTATGGAATCTACAGTCAAAAAAAATCATAAAAATCGTCGATTTTTTCTTTTTTAAACTTTATTACAAGAAAACGGCCCGGCCGATTTTTACCAAAAACTAATCAGCACGATTCCCAATCAATATCTATTTTTGAACGGTTTTTGAATTTGCAAAATCGATTCAGAATTGCGGGCTAAAACGTGGACGAAATTTTTTTCACTTTTCTGCGATTTACAAAGAATCGGCCCGGCCGATCGTCGCACAAGACTGAGAAACGCTAGTCGTCATCGAGTTACATCGAACGGCTTTTAAATATTTGAAATCGATCCAGCCGTTTTTGAGAAAACGTCGATTTACGGCAAAAAAAACCGGTTCATACACACACACACATACACAAACACACATACTTTTACCAAATTTGGTCTCATTCGATTCAGAATGGCTTGTAACGTCGAGAAAACATAAAATTAGCAAGTCGGATTTTTTTACGAAAACATAAACTTCTCCGTCGGGAAGTTAAAAAACACAAAATTTTACAACAATATATCTTTAACAGTTTGAATTCTGTGCTTTGGATTGATGTGTTAGAATACGTGTCACTTGAAAAATATCAAGCAAATCTAGTTTACCAATTATCCGGAATAATCTTTACAGAAAATTAAAAATATCGATTTTTTTGTCAAAAATAAGGCCCTGAAAATAAAACGCTTCGCTAATTCCATGATCAAAGCGATGCATACCGATGACGGGTGCTGATAAAACTTTTCTAATTTGTTTTATATAGATGCGTTGGAAATATAAATAACTTTGAGTTGAGATTAAAAGAAAAATAACCGCAGTTCTAGAGAGATAAAAGGCAAACATTTGATGATTTTTATGATCAGAAAATATTTCGCAAAATGGGGTGGCCCATTTAAAAATTGGAATTTATTGTTTGCAACTTGCCTGTAGGCCACACCGTGCGGAACTCAAAGTTGCGATATATGGGGAAAAAAGTAAGAATTTTGAGACCTTTCTAACGATATATAATACTTTATATGTTTGCTTTGCAGAAATATCTAAACCGTAAGATCACTAGATCACTAGGACCACTAGATGGACCACCCGTTAAATAATAAACTGTTTATTCGTCATGAGTTTTTTATTTTAATATATATATTTCACGTTGTTTTTTTAATATTGCGCATTGAAATTCTTTGCTAACTTCCCGTAGGGTAAGTTATAGTAATCTAAAAAAAAATGAATTTTTCTATATATCTTTACGTCTCAATGGTTTCTGAACATTTTGGCACACCTTATAAAAAAATTAATGTATGTGTATATATGTGTATGTATATGTGTGTATAATAGGATACAAATTTTTGTCGACAATTTCTTGAACACGAATCAACCAATTTGAATAATTCAAAAAATTGATGGAAAAACACGCTTGCAATTAGTTTTTGGTTAAGGCACGTCGTTTTGAAGATACGGGTCAAAATGTTAAAAATGGTAATACAGTTTTTGAGATAATGGAGCGTCGGATTCGAATAATTCAAAAGAAACATTGTATTGATGAAATGAAGAGTTGAATAAATTTTTCGGTAGGCGGGTTTATCGGTTTAGCATAACCAATGATTAAATGAGTAATTTGACGGTTAAAAATGATCATTAGACATATGCACATCAAGTTTAAGGTATTTTATAGTGGTTTTAATACAAAATACAAATTTTTGTTTACAGTTCAAATTCAGTAATAATGTTTATCTGATTTATCTCTACGAAGCTAACGCAGCGTAATTGCTTTTACGAAAGTTTTAATTTTCGGTATGGGAATTACGGCCTACAATTTGCCATAAAGCACGATGCCATACACCATTAGTTAAAATTTATATTTATATAAATAAGCTACAATTAAAGGACAAACGAACAAGTGTCTAACTATAACACATTTTGGGAAGTTCATGCAATTAGCATTAGAAAAATGTCACTTTCAACTAGTTTATTAATGTATTATGTAATGCTTTATCAGTTTTAATATTCTTGCATCTGATTAGACAGAATGAAATATATTTTAACATCGTGCATCGGTCCCTTTGAATTTAACATATTACTGCATTTTCAAATGAACCTAAAGCTGTGTTTCTTCCCTTAAATTGTACGTCGACGCTGAAACGTGACAATTAGATTAAGTCGTTTTCTTTCATTCGCGGATTATATTATTTCGCGTTTCTATAATTCATGGGATTTGTCGATGGGGTGTCGGTAATGTGTCATAATGCGTCTCTATCAACGACTCCATATCATCAATTATTTCACAAAGAGAACACAGAGGAAATAAGGGGAGGGCTCTGATCGACAGAAAATACATAGATGCGCTTTGTTAGGCCCGAATACTCAAAAAATCATTATGAAAGCACTATAGTACTATTTTCTGGTCAAGTACTATTAAAATATTAATTTATATATATATATATATATATATATATATATACATATATATACGATATATATATACGATATATATATATATATACATATATACTAGATGATCCGAAAGACGTTGTCCTGTACCCACGTCTACAATTTTTAATATTCTATACTAATATTTACCGTTTACTGAAAAATAATAATTATTGTTTTTTAAATTACTCTTTAGGGTAGGGCGGGGCTAGTTGAGCAAATTTTTACTTAAACGGATGTAGCTCCTCAATGAAAAGTCTCAATAAATTCCTATACGGCTTAATGGATTTGTTGTTTATCGCTTAACAAAAATGTTAATACTATTTTTTGGTAATAAGTAAAATTTAAAAGCTACAGCTGTTTAAATGCAAAAAGTCAAGTATGCTCAATGTGCCCCTTAGGTGGGGCAAGTTGAGCACTAAGAAAATATAATGAAATCATAGGTTCAATGTCGATTAGTGATGAAATAAACTAAGTTTTTAATAACCAGGTCTATATTTATAGTCTTTATTGACAGAGAAAACAAAACTTATAGTAACTTGCCTTGAATAATTAACGAAAAGTAGAATCAACAAAACAATATCGTATCTTAGGAATTATTTTACCATTATATTCAGTATTTTTGTTTAAAATCATTATTTTTTATATTATTACATAGACTTAGCTTAAATCTTAAAAATAATAATTAATTTCTGGAAGTTAATGGTAATTGTCTTAGTGACAGAACAAGTTTAGCAACTATGCTCAACTAACCCCAACTCGGAATTTTAAAATAAAAGTGACTTTATAAAAAAACCGTGAGAATTATACACAGAAGCTCTGTGCATATTAAAAGTACTATAATTATAGGAAAGAATAGCATTTACCTGATTAAAAATAAATAACATTTGACTAAACCAGACGAAAACTCGTGATGAATGACTTTTTTACTTTTTGGTCTCAAAATAAACAAAACGGCCGTGAGCCTCACTCATTTGTCCAGCGCCCACTAGCGATCGCGGGATGTTTATTTCTCCCAAACCTCTATCTTTCCGCCATATAATGCCTAAACACACGGTGAATAGTTTTCGAGATATTTTGATTGCTCAACTTGCCCCTATGCTCAACTAGCCCCGCTCTACCCTACACCTAAATGCATAGACATCACTACGAGCGATGTTAAATGCAGAACTGCTTTAAATATTTCAATTTTCACACTATATTGGAAAATGAAGTCTTTTAAAGGTATAACAAATTCAGAAAAAATTCAGAAAAAATTAATATATATAGTATCCGCGGTGTAAGTACAATATTTCAAGTATAATTTTTATAATATCGTATCATATTTTAACTAATATAATAACTAATTTACATTTTTCCTAGTAATAATTTAATATACATTATTATCATAAACGCTCCTGGAGTCCTCATCGCCCGCGAGCCATTTTTTTTTCGAGCGATCCCTCCCCCTATTATTTCACCTGTTTTAACAGTTTATTATCAAAATTATTATTATTAATTAATATTTGGCTTTTGAAACATTTTACTTATTTATTTTGGGTAATTTATGCGATTTATTCTATTGAGAGCAAAAAAATTCTAGCTTTTCATTATTAAACATAACCATAACATAACACTGGTACTTTATGTTGCATTTTAAACTTCTCCTAATTGATATCGTAAAGGCCGAATTGTAGGTATTCATCTTTACTTTCCCATTTGTTGTTTTAAAGTAAAATTTTTAACGTATTTTAAAAATATTGTGCAAAGATTAGTTAAAAATGCAAAAAATATAATATTTCTAAAATTATATTAAACAATAAACTATATTGAAATTTTCAAATGCGAATTTTAGGTTATCGCCCCCTAAGGCGTGCGGTCGTATTTTTCGCATGTGACGCACTCAAGGTAGTTAGTTAATTTGTCGGAATCCTGTTCATATATATACGTATATATATATATATATATATATATATATATATATAAAATATAATAAATTGTTTTCTTGGGCATCCATCCAGTAATTAAAACAGTTTTAATGAAAAATGTTTTTATTTATAGAGAACATACGTTTCGGTCTGGATTTGACCCATCTCAGTGCATACAAATAAACTTTGAAAAACAACACAAAAACACAAAATTGCACGAAAATATAAAAGTGAAATAAAAAATTGATGAAACGTCGAGTTATGAAAAATTTTTAAAAAAAATTGTAAAATTAAAATGAATGATATATTTTATTATAAAAAGCTTATTCCAAACGAACATGTTGTTGTTGGAAGTTGTATTACGATGTCCACTTCCAAACCAACAACATGTTCGTTTTGAATAAGCTTTTTTATATAAAATATATCATTCATTTAATTTTACAATTTTTTTTAAATTTTTCATAACTCGACGTTTCATCAATTTTTATTTCACTTTTAATTTATTTTTCGTGCAATTTGTGTTTTTGTGTTGTTTTTTCAAAGTTTATTTGTATGCACTGAGATGGTCAAATCCGACCCGAAACGTATGTTCTCTATAAATAAAAACATTTTTCATTAAAACTGTTTTTTTAATTACTGATGGATGCCCAAGAAACAATTTTTATTATATTATATTTTTATATATATATATATATATATATATATATACGTATATATATGAACAGGATTCCGACAAATTAACTAACTACCTTGAGTGCGTCACATGCGAAAAATACGACCGCACGCCTTAGGGGGCGATAACCTAAAATTCGCATTTGAAAATTTCAATATAGTTTATTGTTTAATATAATTTTAGAAATATTATATTTTTTGCATTTTTAACTAATCTTTGCACAATATTTTTAAAATACGTTAAAAATTTTACTTTAAAACAACAAATGGGAAAGTAAAGATGAATACCTACAATTCGGCCTTTACGATATCAATTAGGAGAAGTTTAAAATGCAACATAAAGTACCAGTGTTATGTTATGGTTATGTTTAATAATGAAAAGCTAGAATTTTTTTGCTCTCAATAGAATAAATCGCATAAATTACCCAAAATAAATAAGTAAAATGTTTCAAAAGCCAAATATTAATTAATAATAATAATTTTGATAATAAACTGTTAAAACAGGTGAAATAATAGGGGGAGGGATCGCTCGAAAAAAAAATGGCTCGCGGGCGATGAGGACTCCAGGAGCGTTTATGATAATAATGTATATTAAATTATTACTAGGAAAAATGTAAATTAGTTATTATATTAGTTAAAATATGATACGATATTATAAAAATTATACTTGAAATATTGTACTTACACCGCGGATACTATATATATTAATTTTTTCTGAATTTTTTCTGAATTTGTTATACCTTTAAAAGACTTCATTTTCCAATATAGTGTGAAAATTGAAATATTTAAAGCAGTTCTGCATTTAACATCGCTCGTAGTGATGTCTATGCATTTAGGTGTAGGGTAGAGCGGGGCTAGTTGAGCATAGGGGCAAGTTGAGCAATCAAAATATCTCGAAAACTATTCACCGTGTGTTTAGGCATTATATGGCGGAAAGATAGAGGTTTGGGAGAAATAAACATCCCGCGATCGCTAGTGGGCGCTGGACAAATGAGTGAGGCTCACGGCCGTTTTGTTTATTTTGAGACCAAAAAGTAAAAAAGTCATTCATCACGAGTTTTCGTCTGGTTTAGTCAAATGTTATTTATTTTTAATCAGGTAAATGCTATTCTTTCCTATAATTATAGTACTTTTAATATGCACAGAGCTTCTGTGTATAATTCTCACGGTTTTTTTATAAAGTCACTTTTATTTTAAAATTCCGAGTTGGGGTTAGTTGAGCATAGTTGCTAAACTTGTTCTGTCACTAAGACAATTACCATTAACTTCCAGAAATTAATTATTATTTTTAAGATTCAAGCTAAGTCTATGTAATAATATAAAAAATAATGATTTTAAACAAAAATACTGAATATAATGGTAAAATAATTCCTAAGATACGATATTGTTTTGTTGATTCTACTTTTCGTTAATTATTCAAGGCAAGTTACTATAAGTTTTGTTTTCTCTGTCAATAAAGACTATAAATATAGACCTGGTTATTAAAAACTTAGTTTATTTCATCACTAATCGACATTGAACCTATGATTTCATTATATTTTCTTAGTGCTCAACTTGCCCCACCTAAGGGGCACATTGAGCATACTTGACTTTTTGCATTTAAACAGCTGTAGCTTTTAAATTTTACTTATTACCAAAAAATAGTATTAACATTTTTGTTAAGCGATAAACAACAAATCCATTAAGCCGTATAGGAATTTATTGAGACTTTTCATTGAGGAGCTACATCCGTTTAAGTAAAAATTTGCTCAACTAGCCCCGCCCTACCCTAAAGAGTAATTTAAAAAACAATAATTATTATTTTTCAGTAAACGGTAAATATTAGTATAGAATATTAAAAAATTGTAGACGTGGGTACAGGACAACGTCTTTCGGATCATCTAGTATATATGTATATATATATATATATATATCGTATATATATATCGTATATATATGTATATATATATATATATATATATATAAATTAATATTTTAATAGTACTTGACCAGAAAATAGTACTATAGTGCTTTCATAATGATTTTTTGAGTATTCGGGCCTAACAAAGCGCATCTATGTATTTTCTGTCGATCAGAGCCCTCCCCTTATTTCCTCTGTGTTCTCTTTGTGAAATAATTGATGATATGGAGTCGTTGATAGAGACGCATTATGACACATTACCGACACCCCATCGACAAATCCCATGAATTATAGAAACGCGAAATAATATAATCCGCGAATGAAAGAAAACGACTTAATCTAATTGTCACGTTTCAGCGTCGACGTACAATTTAAGGGAAGAAACACAGCTTTAGGTTCATTTGAAAATGCAGTAATATGTTAAATTCAAAGGGACCGATGCACGATGTTAAAATATATTTCATTCTGTCTAATCAGATGCAAGAATATTAAAACTGATAAAGCATTACATAATACATTAATAAACTAGTTGAAAGTGACATTTTTCTAATGCTAATTGCATGAACTTCCCAAAATGTGTTATAGTTAGACACTTGTTCGTTTGTCCTTTAATTGTAGCTTATTTATATAAATATAAATTTTAACTAATGGTGTATGGCATCGTGCTTTATGGCAAATTGTAGGCCGTAATTCCCATACCGAAAATTAAAACTTTCGTAAAAGCAATTACGCTGCGTTAGCTTCGTAGAGATAAATCAGATAAACATTATTACTGAATTTGAACTGTAAACAAAAATTTGTATTTTGTATTAAAACCACTATAAAATACCTTAAACTTGATGTGCATATGTCTAATGATCATTTTTAACCGTCAAATTACTCATTTAATCATTGGTTATGCTAAACCGATAAACCCGCCTACCGAAAAATTTATTCAACTCTTCATTTCATCAATACAATGTTTCTTTTGAATTATTCGAATCCGACGCTCCATTATCTCAAAAACTGTATTACCATTTTTAACATTTTGACCCGTATCTTCAAAACGACGTGCCTTAACCAAAAACTAATTGCAAGCGTGTTTTTCCATCAATTTTTTGAATTATTCAAATTGGTTGATTCGTGTTCAAGAAATTGTCGACAAAAATTTGTATCCTATTATACACACATATACATACACATATATACACATACATTAATTTTTTTATAAGGTGTGCCAAAATGTTCAGAAACCATTGAGACGTAAAGATATATAGAAAAATTCATTTTTTTTTAGATTACTATAACTTACCCTACGGGAAGTTAGCAAAGAATTTCAATGCGCAATATTAAAAAAACAACGTGAAATATATATATTAAAATAAAAAACTCATGACGAATAAACAGTTTATTATTTAACGGGTGGTCCATCTAGTGGTCCTAGTGATCTAGTGATCTTACGGTTTAGATATTTCTGCAAAGCAAACATATAAAGTATTATATATCGTTAGAAAGGTCTCAAAATTCTTACTTTTTTCCCCATATATCGCAACTTTGAGTTCCGCACGGTGTGGCCTACAGGCAAGTTGCAAACAATAAATTCCAATTTTTAAATGGGCCACCCCATTTTGCGAAATATTTTCTGATCATAAAAATCATCAAATGTTTGCCTTTTATCTCTCTAGAACTGCGGTTATTTTTCTTTTAATCTCAACTCAAAGTTATTTATATTTCCAACGCATCTATATAAAACAAATTAGAAAAGTTTTATCAGCACCCGTCATCGGTATGCATCGCTTTGATCATGGAATTAGCGAAGCGTTTTATTTTCAGGGCCTTATTTTTGACAAAAAAATCGATATTTTTAATTTTCTGTAAAGATTATTCCGGATAATTGGTAAACTAGATTTGCTTGATATTTTTCAAGTGACACGTATTCTAACACATCAATCCAAAGCACAGAATTCAAACTGTTAAAGATATATTGTTGTAAAATTTTGTGTTTTTTAACTTCCCGACGGAGAAGTTTATGTTTTCGTAAAAAAATCCGACTTGCTAATTTTATGTTTTCTCGACGTTACAAGCCATTCTGAATCGAATGAGACCAAATTTGGTAAAAGTATGTGTGTTTGTGTATGTGTGTGTGTGTATGAACCGGTTTTTTTTGCCGTAAATCGACGTTTTCTCAAAAACGGCTGGATCGATTTCAAATATTTAAAAGCCGTTCGATGTAACTCGATGACGACTAGCGTTTCTCAGTCTTGTGCGACGATCGGCCGGGCCGATTCTTTGTAAATCGCAGAAAAGTGAAAAAAATTTCGTCCACGTTTTAGCCCGCAATTCTGAATCGATTTTGCAAATTCAAAAACCGTTCAAAAATAGATATTGATTGGGAATCGTGCTGATTAGTTTTTGGTAAAAATCGGCCGGGCCGTTTTCTTGTAATAAAGTTTAAAAAAGAAAAAATCGACGATTTTTATGATTTTTTTTGACTGTAGATTCCATAGTCTTGTAGATGATACTAAAATATTACGGCCCTACCACAAGTCGTTTAATTTTGAAAAATCGTCAAAGTTTGCAAAAATTAGCATCGTTTCTTTGACATTTGACAAAATTAAATCTTTGATCGACGTTTCATAAACGTCTGAACCGATTTCAGAAATTCAAAAGCCATTTGATGTATCTCAATGAGGACTATCGTTTGTCAGTTTTGTGAGACGATCTGCCCAGCCGTTTCTTTGTAATTTGAAAATAAGTATTAAACTTTTCGACCACATTTAAGCTCAAACTACCGAATCGATTTTAAAAAATCGAAAACTGTTCGAAGGATATTATTTGGGAATGATACTGATCAGTTTTAGGTGAAAATCTACCGAGCCGTTTTCTTGTAATTAACTGTTGAAAAAAAAATTAAAGCCGATTTTCATGGAACTTTTTTTGGTGATATATATCATGGTCTTATAGAACTAGAAATATCACGGCCTTACGACAAGTAGTTTAATTTTAAAAATTAATCAAATTTAAGAAAATGAGTAGTTTTTTTGACGTTTGTTAAAATTAAAATTAGACGATTTACTTGGTATAATGACAGAGTACTTGGTTTTAATAAACATAGTGAACCATTAAAGTCCTATGGAAACTGGTTCAATTATAAAAACTGGTGATTTTTGAAAATTTGCTATTAGAAAATATTCCGAGTCAAAGTGTTCGTTCGTTTTCAATCATGTGTAATAAATCCACTCGGAATACTTCTAATCACTCATCAATTAAATTATTTTTTATTGATTAAGTCGATTAATTACACATATCGGGAAGTTCATGTAACTTGCCTCAAGGCTAAATACCAAACCAACTAGTTTTTTACTTTTTTCATTAGATCTCCGAAACCGCTAGACCTGCCTTCATGAAAATTTAATCAATTCTTTATCTTGTTAAATTTCACTTAGTGGTAATTATTATACTTGATTTTAACACAAGTGATCGAAATATATTGATATATAAAACTTGTTCTTTAATAAAGGAAAAAAATAATTTGGAGTGAAATGCATTGCGCTTTTTTAACCCTTTCTGTAGAGAATTTGAAAAATTATTTACAAACTTTTCACAATTTTTTTTATCTACAAACACTCTATTTTATTATTTACAAATACATTTTAGTCTCTTTTTTTGCAATATAGTGAGGCGACTAGATAAGCTGGTAATTATCCGTATTTTTTGCGGGTCTAAAAGGTCCGTCGTTAAAACAGTCTACCACCGATCTACGATGTTTGAAAAACCTGTAAACTTAAGAACAATATTTTAAAGTATTGCAAAGTAGAAAATATTATAAATACAGCTATAAAAATTCCAAATTCCAATTTTCTATGGAGAATGTAAAGTCTGAATTGGTTTTATAGATTTGTTCATATCCACGATGCACAAAGAGAGAAATAATATTCAACAGAGAAGAGAGAACTAATATTCAACAGATAAGCAGATGAAAAAAATGTCACATAAAATGCAATAATAAATTACAATGCTGCATCAACAAAATTCAAGAAAAGATTCAAGTTTTAATTTTTTTTAAAAGAGTTGTTTATGGAGGATACTCTATGGAATTATAATATAATAATTATAAATAATTTAGTTAAAATCTATAAAATAATTTACATAAATCTCTGAAAACAAAAAACTAAATTTAAATTTAGATATTTAAATGCTCCTAAAACTAAAAAGAGATCTAAAAGTTTCTTTATGAATATATCATCGCGAAAATATTTAAATATCCAATAAAAGTATTTTATTTTCATTGATTTATATGGGCAATGTAAAAGTCTATACATCTGTTCTTTGCTGCTATAATGACTATTTGTGAAAAAGCTGTGCTTTTGTTCAAATTATATTATATTATATTCATAACAAAGCATCAGGTCATTAGGTACAGTTAGTATTTAAATAAATTTGCAGCTCACAGTCTACCTGCAACCGCTGAGGCGATAACATGTCTAAAGGTCAACAAATAGTTTTACCTACAAACCGGTTATTTATACAGTTGTTATTGTGAAGAACACAAGTGTGTTAATGTACTATTGATTTTGTATTTCAAATTAAATTAATACTGTGAAAAATAAAAACATTTGTTATAGTGTAGTGTCAATACGTGTAGTAATTCATTCCCTTCGGGGAAATGAATAACATCCCGCCGATACTAGAATCACAAAATGTGCTTCAAGATACTTCTATGACTGATGCTAATTACGTTAAAAATTTTCTAATTAATAATGCAAATAACATAACTCCACAACCTAGTATTTCTCAAGATTCAGAAATGAACGAAGATAGTGACTACAATCCGGGTCATCCATGGCAGCTGGCTCCAAACCCAAAGAAACGAAAAATACACGGAACAATTTCTCCGTACTCAATTAATTTACAAAACAGGTACGAACCTCTAAAAACAATTAAAGAAGTTCAGAAAAGTACCGGTAGCAATTTTCAAGAAAACATACCTAACCAAACAATCTAAAAGCCGCCACCTATATTTACTTATGACGTTGATGACATGAACAAAATGATTCATGAACTAAACACAATTATCGACCCAAAACAATACACATTGCGCGCTGTCAACAATAACACAATCAAAATATTATGTGAGAATTCTGAAGTGTTTCGTACACTTACAAAACACTTTAGGAACACTAAAGTAACACACCATACATACCAATTGAAAGAGGAGAGGGCGTATCGGGTAGTCATTAGGTACCTGCACCATACAACGGACGTAAGTCAAATTGTCAACGCACTTGCTTCATTGGGTCACAAAGTCAGAAATATTACAAATATTATTAGCAGAGTAACCAAATCACCGCTCAATCTTCTTTACGTAGATTCAAAACCGAATAAAAATAATAAAGATGTCTACTTGGTAACAAAAATTTTAAATCACATTATTCGTGTAGTACCCCCTAACAATAATAAAACAGTAATACAATGTAAACGTTGCTTATTATTTGGTCACACGAAAAAAATATTGCAACAGACCCCACGTTTGTGCCAGATGTTCTGATAACCATAGTACTGCCGACTGTAAAAAATCGAACGAAGCACCGAACCGCTGCTATCACTGCTCTATGGAACACAGTGCTCATTACCGTGGGTGCCCAATTTATCAAAAACTATACAATCAAAAATTCAAAAATAATCCAACAACATTACATAATTGTATCACATCAAATAATGGAAACGCCACTTCTCGCTCCGACAACACAATGACGAATTCACATAAAGATCATAACCGAACCTACTCCCAGGTAATAAACAATAACAACAGTATTGAAAACATAACAAGTTCAGGGCCGAACTTCACAGCTTTTCTTCTAGAATTTAAAAATATGTTTAATCAACTGATTCAACAGAACACTATGGTGCTCAGTATGCTTACAACCTTAGTAAATAAAAGACAACACTAATGGCTAAATTTTTAAGAATTGCACCAAATAGACATTTTATTAATTAGTGAAACGCATTTCACAAATTTTTCATATTTTAAAATACCTGGATATACGATGCAACACTGCAATCATCCTGACAGTACAGCTCATGGTGGAACAGCTATATTAATTAAAAATACAATTGACCACTATCCTTTACCAGATTATCAATATGATCTCCTGCAGGCAACCTCAATAAAAGTCAAGTTACAGTCGTATAACATACATTGTCAGCGGTTTACTGTCCGCCACGAGATAAAATTAAACAGATTGATTTCGAAAATTTTCTTTCACAACTAGGCCCAAAATTTATTGTAGAAGAAGATTACAATTGCAAACATACAAGATGGGGTTCTCGATTAATTACATCTGAAGGCAAGGAATTATTAAATGCAATAGATAAAAACAATCTCTCTTACATATAAACTGGAAGCCCAACATACTGGCCGAGCGATACTAATAAAATACCGGATCTGCTCGATTTTTTCATTACAAAGGATTTTGACGAAAAATACATGGAAATAAAACCATCTTTTGATTTATCATCCGACCATTCTCCAATCATTCTAACAATAGGAGTTGCACCAATTCCTATAAAAAACAATAGAATGCTTTATAATAAATTCACAAATTGGGAAAAATTTCGCAACACACTAAATGAACGAACAAATCTTAAAATGCGATTGAAAAATTAAGAAGATATTGATAAATCAATAAACGACTTAATTCTTAACATTCAGGAAACAGTGGTACAAGCAACTCCAGAATTACATTTTCGTGAAGTACAAGATATCCCGCTGGAAATAAAAAATCTAATACAGGAGAAAAGGAAGGCAAGAGCAAAATGGCAACGTTATCACAGGCCAGAAGACAAAACTCAATTTAATAAATTATGCCGATTGCTCAAAGCAAAATTAAAACTAGCCACTTCCGAAAATTTTGAACAATATATTCTAAGCCTGTCTAGAACGGACAATACTATCTGGCAGCCAATTCGGAATATTAAAAAAACCAAAAATTCCAGCACCACCAGTTAGAGAAGATATAAATGAACCTTGGGCAAGAAGTGATCTCGAAAAGGCACTGCTTTTTGCCAAACATTTAACTTCAGTATTTCAGCCTTTTGACAATTCTATGGATACTGAAATAGCAGAAGAACTACATAAATCAATAGAAATGGTGGAAGCTATAACCCCTGTTAAACCAAAGGAAGTCAGCTATGAAATAAAAAATCTAAAAGCAAAAAAGTCTCCGGGCTATGATTTAATAAGTGGTAAAGTCATTAAAGAAATTGCAAGAAAAACAATTATTGCAATTACATATATATTCAACGCTATACTCAGGATTGGTTACTGGCCAAACCACTTTAAGAAGGCACAAATTATAATGATACTCAAACCAGGTAAAAATCCAACGGATGTTTCGTCATACAGATCTATCAGCTTGCTTCCTATAATTTCCAAAATACTGGAAAAAATATATATAAAAAATATATAAAAAAATTAATCATGATTTACCGACAGACATTTGGATGCCGTCACATCAGTTCGGGTTCGGACATAAGCACTCAACGACTCAACAAATCCATAGGATTGTTGAAAATATTAATAAAACATTTGAACATAAGGAATATTGCAGTGGCATTTTCTTGGACGTTCGTCAGGCCTTTGATAAGGTCTGGCATCCTGGGCTGTTATATAAAATTAAAAAAACACTTTCCAGTTAAATACTTCAAGTTATTAAAATCATATTTAGAAAACAGATCTTTCCAGATTAGAGTGAACGCTGAACTGTCAGATTTCTGTAAAATAGGGTCAGGTGTCCCGCAGGGCAGCATCCTGGGACCATTATTATATGTATTATTTACATTAGATATACCAATACCTCCTAACTCTATTATAACTACATTTGCAGACGACACTGCTATCTTATTCAGAAATCAAAATCCTCTATTAGCATCTCAACTGACTCAAAATTATATCTGTATATTAGAGAAATGGCTAAACAAATGGCACATACGGATTAACGAATCAAAATCTGCGCACATAACATTCACGTTGTGTCAAAAAACTTGTTCTCCTGTATACTTAAACAACATCATGATCCCACAAGTACAAGTAGTAAAATATCTGGGACTCCATCTATATACAAGACTCACGTGGAAAAAACATATAAAAAAGAAAAAGGAACAAATTCTACTAAAAATGAAGGAGATGAACTGGTTACTTAGCAGACAGTCCAAACTATCCGTCGAAAACAAACTACTGCTATACAAGGCCATCATTAAGCCAATATGGACCTACGGTCTAGAGCTATGGGGATGCGCCTCCAAATCTAATCTGGAAATTATGCAGAGAACACTAACTAAAATCTTAAGAGCCATCCTCAACTCACCCTGGTATGTCACTAACAAAACTGTCTATGGCGACCTAAAAATGCTGACTGTGCACGAGACATATAAAGAACTATCATCTAAATACCGTAACAGATTGGAGATGCACCCAAATGAATCGATAAAGGATTTACTGCGCCCTCAACAAAACTCAAGATTGAAGAGAAAGTGGCCTCTACATAGTATTTAAGTACAATCATTAGTTATATATATATATATATATATATATATATATACATATATATATATATAAATATATTAAGTAACATAATGTAAGATAGATCAGTAGATCCTATCTTATTTTAACACCTACATACTTTGCAGCTTAGCTTATAGAAAAATTGTAATTTTCTGATTGCTAAATATAACTATTACAAAAAAAAATATTTGCAGCTTCCGGCTCTAAATATAATTAATGGCAATGGCAATATTATGTATTTTAGCATTTAATTCGCAGCAACAAAGAAAATTTGGAAATCATTTTACTGATGATTACTTGGATTTTAAGTACCTGAGATTCACCAACTATTTTTAATAATATAAAGGGTCAACTTTCAAGATATTTTATTTTGATAGTGACAAATTAACTGATCAAATTGATTTTTATCCACTTATCTATTCAATTGATGCTGGATTTAGTTCAGAATGAGTGCTTCAATTTTTCATAAATTATTATGAAAATATTATAACTTGTAATAACTGAATATAAAGTTACCTAATTATTATAAATAAAAAAACGTTAACAATAATCCTTTTCTGACATAAATCTGAACGTATTGGTAATTAATTTTGCCGTAACTATCAGTTACTTCATTTTTGTATTGTAAAGTGTCTTATCTATCAAAATATCATTCAAAATGACACCCATAATGTAGTTTCATTTTTTTCGCTGTTAAATAGTAACTAGAATAGTGCTGTTTGAAAGAATTTTATATGGTATGTTGAATTGTTTATTGATACAGATTTTATATTTAGAAGTTTATTCTGCCATCAACAGTCACACTACCATCGTGAAATGTTTGGTTTTAGTGGTATTTGTAGTTTCTATGAGCAGTGATTTTGCAGTAATTCAAAGCATAGAACAAAATCATTGATCCAACAGTCAATTGATGAATTTTGCAATTCGAGCCTTTCTTGCCAACGCCACCAAGCACGACTGACACAAGCAGCCATAGCTTGAGGAAACTTATTCCAGCGTCCAAACCATGCTCCAAGTTCACTCAACTTTACTTGACTCAAAGAGGCTTTGCTATAATAGCGAGCTGGATCGTATGGTCCGTGCACATTTGGGTTATCTTCAGCTGGATAATCTCCAAAACTTATTTTGATAAATAAAATAAAATTAGTTTTAGAAAATTTTGATCCCCTGTCAAATGGACCACCATACTATGAATACCTAATAGCTAATGGTAACACCATTACTTTTGTTTACAAATTTTGCTTTGTTGTGCCAGATAGCATTTGCGTAGTGTAATAATTCACTTCTTCATGCTTGTGATTTAGCCAGACTTTGATATTTGGAATGAGACGATGCGTCCATCTCCCTTCATTGCGACATCTCACAGTTGCTGCCATCCGTCAATGCTGTTCTGAAATTCTTCTATTCTCAACTTATCAGGACTCAGTTGTTCATGTCTTTTGTGGTAAATTTTCCGTCTGTCCTTTGCTTAGACTAAGAGAGGCAGAGTTCCTGAGATGATGCACGCTGCTTCCTCCTATATTATGAAAATGACCAAGCAACCCTTAAAGCACTCAGACGATATATAGTCCTGCCATTCTCCTCGATGTTTGAGTTTTGGAAGCATCAGCCCATATGGAGATACCATATGTAACCACCGAAGTAACCACTGATGATAGTAATATTTTTATGGTTTGTTTTGGGACTCTACTATTAGGCATCAGTCGAGCAAGTCTCGTCCTAACTATTGACGCCTTAGCACTAACGTGTTCTACCTGTTGATTGAAATTTAACCGAGCATCTAGCATTACGCCAAGGTAACAGATGTGAGGTTTTGATGTGACTTCTAAATTTCCAAACTTCAGCTTGATGGTCTCTATTATTTTTCTATTCATGATAAAAACGCCTTCACATTTTTGTTGCTAATTCTAGGTTCATTGTTCCCATCCAGCGATTCATTTATCTGAATGTTATGTCAAATAGACATACGATCTTATCAATTTGTTTTTAGACAACTAATATGACTACATCGTCTGCGTTTGCTACTAGTTTCACACATGCTGGAATTTCAAGTCTCAAAAGGCCAAATATTCAAGCGCAGCAAAGGGCATAGAACAGAGCTCTGCGGCACACCTCCTGTTATATTATATTTTTCTCCATACCATCGTACATTAGAATTCTGTCAGTAAAGTAGCTTGTCACGGAGTGAATGCATAATGCAATCCCAGTTTGCAGAATTGAAAGCATTTTTGATATCCAATGTAGCTACTATAAAGTAACTTTTGCACCCCTCTTCCATCTGGTTCCAACAATTGATTCCTTGGCGGTATCAACTACCAAGTTTATAGCCTCGATAGTTGATCGCCCTTTTGCGAAAACCATACTAATTATCTGCTATGAGTGGGTCAACTACTGCATCTATTCTTTGACAAATTATTTTTTCAACAATATTACCCGTTGTATCCAGTATGGACGGTAGGATGATGGTTCATCTGGTAGTTTTCTTGCTTTGGGAAGAAGCACTTATCTCTGATGTTTTCATTTTTGTGGAAAAACCCCTTCTTTTAGACATGTATTATAGACATTAGGAAACATTTTCGAGATGTCATAATTGATGTTTTTAAGACGATTTTAGGAATTCCATTTAATCTCGGTGCCTTACTATTCCTACCCGATGACAAGCCTCCATCAATTCTTGCAGTGTTATGAGTGGAATATTAATGGGAACAATGTTTCGTCGACGACTTCGGGCGTACAGATCAACCGATTTGAATGTTTCAAAAAACATTCGATTGCTATTGATAAGGAAAAGTGCTGTTTACTTTTTGGCGAAGGCAGGTCGAATCGTTTCGAAGATATGGGGCAAAAAGTTCCAAAACCTGTAATTCAGTTTTTGAGAGAAAGGAGCGCTCGATTTGAATGATCAAAGATATATATATATATATATATATATATATATATATATATATATATATATATATATATATATGATAAAATTATAATCATTTTGCTTATATTGACGAAATGAAGGATTGATTAAATTTTTGGAAAGGCAGGTCTAGCGGTTTCGGAGATACAGAAAAAAAGCAAAAATAAAGATATTTGGCGGTCAAAGACGATCCTTAAACATATGTTTGTCAAATTATCAAATATTTTATAATTATTTTGAACATGAATACTAATTTTCTTCCCTTTTTTGGGTTCCGTACAAAGAATTCAATTTTTAAAGTTTACTTGTACGGTTCAAAAAAATATCAAAATTTTCAGAAAAAAAAAATCTCCAAAATTTTAAAAAATGTACAAAGTTTTAAAGTTAATATAAATTTTAAATTTACAAGTCAGTTTAAAAATGTATATATTTCATATGCGTTAGTCTAATCAAAAGAAATATATCCTCAGACAGATTAATTTCACATTTCTTCTTAATGTAAACATTTGCAAGTGTTTAGAGCGATAAGATCGTCGCTATATAATATGAGCGATAAAATATATAATAAATATATTATAATTATCTATTTGAAAATAATTAAAACAATTATTATTAATTACTGATTAATATTTATCGTTACTGATTTTTTCCTGGAGCATTTTATTCTGATACGGAAAGTTTCAGCAATTATGCTATGCACCACTAGTTTATCTATGGCTTCAAATAAATATCAGGTATTACTACTGCTTGATATGAAGCTGGTTGAGAAAAGTATCGAATACAGAAACAAGGATTGCTTTAAATATAAAACTTATTTAGTATCAAAACTTCAAGAATTTATTGTTGTATGGGTCGTCTTACAGCAAGTTTATAACTCAAGTTTTTTTTCATATGTATATTTCAAACAAAAATACTATTTCCGGAAATTATTGGCTTTCGCAGAAATATTGTTTATAATTCGTTTTTAAGACATCACATTGCATGATTGACGACGTGACATATAGATAAGTTTGCCTTTGCATTTTCACAATACTTGAGCACGTCCTTTTGGAAATATAAAAATAATTTGAATAACAATTATCACCTTCCAAAACGGCGTGAAATTAAAACAAAAAAAGTTTGAATACGTATTGTGGACAGTTTACTAGAAGCGTGGGTGATACACTTTTACTATTTTTATTACTGTGAGTCATATTATAATACGCTAATTCATCAGTTTTGAATAAAAAATAGAAAACGCCACAAATAAAATAATAATACATTATACAGTTCTGTTCGAAAATCTACCTGCATTATTATTAACAAAGAAAACGTTCAATCACGTACAAAGCAGATGTGGCTTGCAAACGCTCATTAAATATAATAAAACACTGAATGAAACTCACACATCCAAAATATAATTTACGACTTATTTCAGTTACATACTTGTTAGCGAATATTTTTTAGTTTAGACTGCAATAAATAAATTGTTGAATTAAAATTGTTTCAAATTTTCGTTTTAATACAAATGTTAGTATGCCGCCAAGAAAATATATATCGTTATTTGCACAAAAAAAACATATTTGTGTAAACAATTTTTTTATATACTAGCTGCACCCTGCCACGTCTTGCTATGACACATTGTGTCAAACTGGAAATTAGAATCTTCTGTATTTGTCGGGATATTAAGGCTAATCGAGTAACGCCAACATTTTCACCTTTCAAAGGCCGCGTTGAAATCATTGGTTCTAACAAGTACATATTAAATTTTTAGCAGCAATTTGCTTGCCGCTGCAGAGTTTTAACTGATTAATATTCCGCGAAAAGATAATTGGCATACTTATTTTCAATTTTAATATGTGTAATGTCAATCCTAGCAAATCAAGTAAGTTTAAAAATATCGTTGGATAATTACCTACTTTATCAGTTTCCTCAATGGTTTTATATATAATTTTATCACTTTGAATACCGGATTGAATCGTATTATTAATATACATTAATTTTTTGGGGCAAATATAGGTTCACCAAGCCAGTCGTAATTTCTATGAAAATATGATTTATTTTTATGTATAATCATTATATATCGTGCAGATTATCAATCGGTGCAGAACTTTCTGAGTTTTTGACAGATAACATACCAATGTAATCTTATATATAAAAATGGAGCTCTCGATCAAATGATTTGATAAAACTCGAAAACGGCTTAACCGATTTGGCCAGTCTTAGTCTTGAAAAATTCGTGCCAATCCAGACATGGTCGGAAAGGTGAGATAATATTTCAAAATCGCGTAGAAACTTTACATTTTTAGTTTAAAAATTTTTGGTAAACAGCACTTGATCCAAAATGGCTTCCTACACAATATTATTCAAATGGCAGATGAATACTACTCATATGTCTAATGGTTATGACAAGTTAAAACAGATTATGTTCAGTGTTATGCATAAAAATTTCAATTATGTGTACATACAAATACAAGATCTTCGGAAACAAAATTCTTTGAAATTTGCTTATAAAGATCGCATTATGACATGTGACATCAACATAAGTACAGTTTAATTAGATATGGAAGTAATCATTACAAATATTTACAGTACAATCTATTTACAATACAAATTCTTCATTACAATACTAGAATGAGTTTTGTAGTTATATGGTCTATGACATTTATATTTTTAGAGTTTGACAAATGTCACAGTTCACAAAAAGCAACAAATCTCACAGAAGAATTGAAAGTATCAGCAGTACGAACTTGCATTAAATTACATGATTTTATCATCCAAATAGGCCTTCTAATGCATAGAAAAAAGTTTTTTCAGCATTCCAATTTGCAATGAAAAAATTAAAATAGTTAAAAATTTAAAAGAAGAAATATCCATTTTATAAAGCTATATAATAATCCGGGGTAAAACGTTAAAATGGCTGTACGGATTGGGCCCAGTCTTAGTTGCATAATGTTATATTCATTAGTATTTATAAAACATTTTCCAGATTATAACCTTATTATGGCATTTAGAATCGATCAAAGGGGACATTTTGTCGAATAACTTATAGCTAGATATAACAGACCAATACTTAAATAAGAAGATTAGGTTAATAATATAACTTTGAAACACACACCTGTAAAAATGTCAATGCACAAAATTACAAGTTCTCTGGAATAAAATATTTTGAAAATTGATTATAATGCTTGCATTCAATTAATAAATGTATCGACAGTTCGGATACTAGAACAAGTATATCAGAAAAAAGATTCACTACAAATTTGAAGACCTACAATTTTGAAGGAATTCCTACCAAACGATATGTCAAAATCCATGCATTTTAGACACAGTCAGGTATCGTTCATGTTTTATTAAATCACTTAAATCATTCCCGTTTAATTGCCTTAACAGAATATGGACAAATGAATATTGTTATTATGAATTATATTAATAATTATTATACAAGTAGACTTTGGGGTTAATTGTGTTTATAATACCTCATTGTCTGTACTATTCAAACAACACATCCTTACACTCCTAAAATAAAGTATTATTTTTTTTATTCTTTAGAAATTGTTTAGAAATACCTTACTTAGCAAAACAACGTTTGCCGGGTCAGCTAGTATTTATATATATACAGAAGATTTACAATTACTACAACATTGTCCATTCAAAAATTTAAGCTAATCTTTTGAATGTGAATCAAACTTTATTGAAAAAATAACTACCAGATGTTAAGTCTAGTTAATATTTCAAATTTTCAGAATTAAAAATCATTTTTCCCGATTTTTTATGCCATTCAATTTGTGACTCGCAATATTTAATCAACTATTTATGTCGCAAATGTAAAAAGCATATTTTTAAATTTGGTCAATGTACCATGCACCATTAGATTTATTTTTTTAATGATGGCATCGATCATTAATTTAGTCAAATTTATTTATTTCAATAATTTCATAGAGTCATGTTTACTTCACAAACTATTTCAAAATCAGGTAATGTTACTGTTTGGGTCAACCTCATATGTATGAATGCGTTTGTCTATATATTTTTCAGAACTTAACTAATAATTAATAACTAGTGGTGCTTGACATCGTGGCAATTTGCTAGAACTTTCTGTATCATAACCTAAAATTTTTAAAAACTTTAATATTTTTTAGAATTTGGGAAAAAAGAAATCTCAATTTATTTGTTTTCTTTTTGTCAGTTTTAGCGATGAATTATTGAAGCGCGTAAGCGCCGCGGAGCAGTCGGTAACATTATAAATCTTGGCACGATTATATCTTATTATATATTTTTTTAAATCTTTTTTTATTGGGTCCTTGATGCCGTTGAACCCGCCTTATTAAAAATTTAACCAATGCTTCATTTTGTCATTAAAAACAAAATTTTTTGAAGCATTCATATTTTTTGTACTTATTGTCCCAAATCTTTGAAGCGGCTGGACCTGCCAAAAACTAATAAGTATGTTTTCCAGTCTGTATGAATCCAATGTTTTTTAAATTATGTAAATCGGTTGATCTGTGATTTTGAATCACATTTTTCAAAGGTATGCTAAAATGTTGGTATGCCTAAAATGTAAATATGCCGTTGGACTTCCCTCACCAAAAATTTAACCGATGCTTCTTTTCATCAATAAAAAGAGTATTATTTAAATCATTCAATTTTTTTGCAGTTTTTATCCCATATCTTTGAAACGGCTGGACCTGCCAAAAACTAAACGCGTTTTTCAATCAGTAGGAATCAATTCTTTTTCAAATTATGTAAATCGGTTGATCCGTGCTTTCGAAATCGTGTACAAAATCTTATCCGCGTGCGCATACGCACGCGCACACACACGCCGATGAATTTTTTTTAAAGGTATGCCAAAATGTTGGTATGGTATGCCAAAATCTTGGTATTCTCATTTTCGATTTACTAATTCAATTTTTTGTGATTACAAAAACTTACTATACAGGAAGACAATTATAACTTAAAAGCCAATCGTTTTGTGTTGAAAAAATTGAAGAAAAATTGTTTCTGTGAATGATATAAAAAAATTGACAATTTTTAAAAACTTTTGAATACTTCGACGAAGAAATTGAAAATTTTGTACAAAATCACTAGTTACAAAACATTTCAGAAAACCGGTTTTCGAATTTTGATTTTACTAAAAAAACGGTTTTAACCGGTTTTCGAATTTTATATAAAAAATAAATTTTTGTTCGAATATTCTGTAATTAATCCGCAAATTTAGTGTAATTTAGAGCAGTATTTGACTGAATTGATTTATTGTTCAATTTTATAGATAATAAACAAAATTGTTTTAATTTTAATTAGTAGAACTAAAAAATAATAGTTGATCTTGATTAAATAACTTTGAAAATAATTATTCGTTATTCATGCATCATTTTCACATATAAGAATGAAAATATTTTTATGATAGTGAAAAGAAATTTTTCGAATGAATAAAAAAAAACATTTAAAAACATTTTTAAATAAAAAAAATCATTAAATTAAAATAAAATAAAAAATTATTAGATACATGTTGATACATACTTACAATTATAGCTTTAAAAACAATTAAGCTAAACTCGGTTAAAATTGTCTGTTCCGAGCAATTTTAATTAATTGATTTTAAACATTCTAATTGTTAACTTCCCGTAGGGTAAGTTATAGTAATCGCAAAAAAATCGAAAATGACTAGCTGTAAGTGGAATTCTGTCTTAAGGCAATTAATGCATCGTGCCTTAAGGCAAATTGCTGGAACTTCCCGTACCAAAAATTATTTTTTTAAAAACGATTAACATTTTTGAAAAAAATTTACTTCGAAAAAATAAGATTTTTGACAAACAATTAGACAAAAAATTACTTTTTTTTGAAAAAAAAATTTTTTTTGATTTTTTTTTAATTATTTTTTTTTGAAAAAAAATTGTTTTCTTTATTTTGACATATTTTAAAAGATCTGAACTTTTTTTCAAAGCAATCGTACTGCTTTAACTGCATGAAGACGAAATATCAAACCGCGTAAGCGCCGCGTCGACGTCTAACGCGTAAACATTGGTACGGAACCCATAGGAATGTAAACCAAAATTATACTTATTGTTAAAATCTCTATAAAATATCTGATAATTTAATGTGCATATGTCTAATGATCATTTTTGACCGCCAAATGGCATTTTTTTTTACTTTTTTCATTAGATCTCCGAAACCGCTAGACCTGCCTTTATGAAAATTTGATCGGTTCTTCATCTTGTCAATACAAGTAAAATGTTTTTTGAACTATTGTAATCGGACGCTCCGTTCTCTTAAAAACTGAGTTACCGTTTTCGGCACTTTTTGCCCCATATCTTCGGAACGGCTAGACCTGACTTCGCCAAAAACTAATCAGCACGTCTCCTTATCAATACGAATCGAATGTTTTTTGAATTATTCAAATCGGTTGATCGGTGTTTCCGAAATCGTCGACGAAAATTTGTATCCGCACATACATACACACACGCACACACACACACACACACACACACATACATCCATTTTTTCTAAGATATGCCAAAATATTCAGAAACCTTTGAAACATCGAGAAATGCAAAAATTTTCATTTTCGATTTTTTTGCGATTACTATAACTTACCCTACGGGAAGTTAAAAATTTTTATATATCTTTACGTTTCAGAGGTTGCTGAACATTTTGGCATACCTCAGAAAAAATGGATGTATGTGTGTGTGTGTGTGTGTGTATGTATGTATGTACGTGTGTGTATGTATGTGCGGATACAAATTTTCGTCGACGATTTCGGGAACACGGATCAACCGATTTGAATAATTCAAAAAACATTCGATTCGTAATGATAAGGAGACGTGCTGATTAGTTTTTGGCGAAGGCAGGTCTAGCCGTTCCGAAGATACGGGGCAAAAAGTGCCGAAAACGGTAACTCAGTTTTTAAGAGAACGGAGCGTCCGATTTGAATAATTCAAATAACATTTCACTTGTATTGACAAGATGAATAATCTGTAAAATTTTCATGAAGGTAGGTCTAGCGGTTTCGGAGATATGGAGGAAAAAGTAAAAAAATGAGCCATTTGGCGGTCAAAAATGATCATTAGACATATGCTCATCAAATTATCAGATATTTTATATAGATTTTAACAATAAGTATACATTTTGTTAACATTCCTATGGGTTCCGTATCAATGCTTATGCGTTAGACAGCGACGCGGCGCTTACGCGCTTTATATTTTGTCCCTATGCAGTTAAAGCAGTACGATTGCTTTGAAAAGAAAGTTCAGATCTTCTACAATATGTCAAAAAAAAGAAAAAAAAATTTTTTCAAAAAAAAAAAATTAAATTTTTTTTTTTTTTTTAAAAAAATTTTTTTTCAAAAAAAAGTAATTTTTTGTCCAATTTATAGCTTCTCAAAAATCTTATTTTTTCAAAGTAATTTTTTTTCAAAAATGTTAATCGTTTTTAAAAAAAATAATAATTTTCGGTACGGGAAGTTCCAGCAATTTGCCTTAAGGCACGATGCCTTAATTGCCTTAAGACAGAATTCCACTTACAGCTAGTTTTTTTTTGTTTAATAAAATATGATTTCAAAAAGCTGAGAACGTCTATCGAATTGCTACTTAGACGTGTCCTTTGTTTACTCACAAAATTTCCTGAAATAGAAAATACTCTCATACTTGCGACCAAATTATGCTTAATTGTTTTTAAAGCCTGATATAATAATTCTAAGTTTTTTGTTCTTTGTGGCTTCTAGAGTTTAAAACTTTTTTTCTGAGTTAGAGTAGAAGTAGTTACTTCTTCAAGAAGAAGTTTGAAAACGGTACTTTAAAAGCATTTATTTAAAAAAAACTAGTTAAAGATTTATTTTTAATAAATCACAATAATATTCACATAGTAGCTGCTCGTACAAAAGTATTCCCGGTCATATACTCTTGTTGGCATAGCGATGTTTGCTCATTCCAACGCAGCCGCAGTTTTTCATTTTGTCTGCGGTCAAATACATCGATCACGTACGATTCATGAACCGACCGGCCAGTCATCAGCAATAGCAATTTAAATGGTTTTCTTTTATTTAATGCGATATTATTTCTTCACTAAAAAGTTTTAAAGTATAAAATGCTATTAGTTATTATCGTGAAATGGTTGATATGTATTAATAAAATTTGTGAACATAGTTATTTTCTTGAAGTGCATTGATTTATGACCCTTCAGAACTGTTGATAGATAAAGTGGGCATTAACATGTGAATTGATTAGTTCAATATAAAACCTTTTTATTCCAATGCCAACTTAGTCCTTTTTGAGCTATTGTTTAGATGTCAAATCTTTATTTTTATTGTTATAAAGAAAAATGATAAATAATTATGTTGGCTGAAAATAAACGGCAGGCTATAATTTGCTGTATTTTGCTGATGTCGTGCAGTAAAAATGTTTCCGTTTGAAAACTAGTTGGTTTGGTATTTAGCCTTGAGGCAAGTTACATGAACTTCCCGATATATGTAAATAATCGACTTAATCAAAAAAAAAATGTGTGAATAATATATTTCATCAATCATACTTTAAAAAAAAAACGATAATTTTAGCAAAGTTTGACGAATTTATAAAATTAAACTACTTGTCGTAAAGCCGTAATATTCCAGTTCTATAAGACCATGATGTATATCGACAAAAAAAGTTCCATGAAAATCGGCTTAAATTTTTTTTTCAACAGTTAATTACAAGAAAATGGCTCGGTAGATTTTCACCTAAAATTAATCAGTACCATTCCCAACTAATATCTTTCGAACAGTTTATGATTTTTTAAAATCGGTTCGGTAGGATGAGCTTAAATGTGGACGAAAAGTTTAACACTTTTTTTCAAATTGCAAAGAAACGGCTTGGTAGATCATCGCACAAAATTGACAAAAGATAGTCCTCACCGAAATACATCAAATGGCTTTTAAATTTCTAAAATCGGTTCAGGCGTTTTTGAGAAAACGTCGATCAGAAGTCTAATTTTGACAAATGCCAAAAAAACGATACCAATTTTTGCAAACTTTGACGAATTTTTAAAGCTGAACCAGTTGTCGTAGGGTCGTAATATTTTAGTATGATCTAGAATTCTAGAAGACTATGGTATCTACCGTCAAAAAAATAATCATAAAAATCGTCGAAATTTTTTTTTAAAAAACTTTATTACAAGAAAACGGCCCGGCCGGTCTCTACCAAAAACTAATCAGCACGATTCCCAACCAATATCTTTCGAACGGTTTTTGAATTTTCAAAATCGATTCAGAATTGCGGGCTAAAACGTAGACGAAAATTTTTTCACTTTTCTGCGATTTATAAAGAAACGGCTTGGCCGATCGTCGCACAAAACTGACAAACAATAGTTCTCGTCGAGATACATCGAATGGCTTTTAAATTTTTGAAATCGGCCCAGCCGTTTTCGAGAAAACGTCGATTTACGGCAAAAAATCTGTTCACACACACACACATACTTTTTCCAAATTTGGTCTCATTCGATTCAGAATGGTTTGAAAAGTCGAGAAAACATAAAATTAGAGAATAGGATTTTTTTATGAAAACATAAACTTCTCCTTCGGGAAGTTAATAAGCTCATCTCGGCGGCCGCGGTGTAAAATCGCAATGAGAAATCTCTCACACTATTCTTCTCTGACTCGAATTAGAGTTTAACGCTAGAGCAGTTCTACCCATTACTATCTATAGCCTATCACGTGCTATTGCATATAATTAACAAGTTGGGCGCAAGGCATCGTGCCTTAAGGCAAATTGCTGGAACTTCCCGTACCAAAAATTATTTTTCTTTAAAAAGATTTTTTATTTTTGAAGTTTTATTTGAGATCGTATGGCTATTTTTTTTTAATCTACGTGTGTGATATTCCTCGCTCAATTCTTCTAAATATTTGTTAGAGTGACCTGGTAGTTTTTCGTGGTATTTTTTGCTCCTTTCTTTTATCATCTCATTAATAGTTTTTATTTTTAGGTCTTTATGTAGGGTGTCATTTGTAACATACCAGGATGCGTTTACAATGCATCTTAAAATTTTCAATTGCACTACTTGTATTGTTCTATATTTGAATTGCTATCGCACGCCCATAGCTCAATGCCGTATGTCCAGATTGGGATAATCATTGTTTTATATAAAAAGAGTTTGTTTTCATAGCTCATATTTGATTTCGTACCAATTAGCCAATACAACTCTTTGAACTTCTTCTCCATCTATTTTCTTTTGATTTTGATGTGCGTTGCCCAGCTTAACTTTCTATCGAGATGAATCCCAAGGTATTTTACACTCTCATATTTCGGTATTTATATATTGTTTATTTTTACACTTGGGCAGTCCAGGGTTCTTGTTATAAAGGTTATATGGCTAGATTTTCATTTCTAGTTTCATTTATTTTAATCTTCCACTTATTGAGCCACTTTTCAAATTCGGAGACATATTGTTGAACTTTTGACGTTGCGACGGATGCATTTGTATGAGTTCCCATGACAACTGTATCATCGGCAAAAGTTCCAATTATGACATTGTTATCAGTTGGAATGTCGTGCGTATAAATGAGATCTAATAGTGGCCTTAAAACACTACCTTGTGGAACCCCCGACTTGATGTTACATAATTCTGATGTTTCTGTTTCAACTCTAGTTCTGAATAATCTGTTTGTTAAGTAACTTTTCAATAGTAAAAATATCTTGTGCGGCAAAGAATTTTTTATTTTGATGAGTAGGCCTTCGTGCCATACTTTATCAAATGCCTGTTTGATATCGATAAAGATTGTTGAACAATATTCCTTTCTTTCTATTGCCTTTTGAATGCTATTTACTATCCTATGGCATTGTTGAATTGCGGAGTGCTGGGTTCTAAACCCGAATTGATGATCAGGTATTATATTTAAATACTCTTTTATTCTTACTAATAATAGTTTTTCCAACAATTTTGATAGAATTGGCAGTAAACTGATTGGTCTGTAAGATGTAACATTTGAAGCTGGTTTTCCTGGTAAAATCATTATAACCTCTGAAATTTTAAAACATTTTGGCCAATATCCCAACCTAAATATTGCATTATAAATATATGTCAGTAGAACAATTTCTTTTCTTGACAATTCTTTCAAGACCTTTCCTTTTATGTTATCTATCCCCGCACTCTTCTTATTGTTTATAAGTTTAATAAACTCTTTTATTTCTTTTGGTGTTACTTTTTTTATAATTGTAGAATCATCATGAATTGCTTTTAGAGCATTCCTTACATTGTTATCAATAATGTCATCATTTGGAGTGAACACATCTGATAAATAAATTGCAAACAAATTTGTCTTTTCTTTGTCACTTTTGGCCCAATCACCTAATGATGGTGATTCCATTCTTATTGGGGCGTTAAAATAGGTTGGTTTTTTCAAAGATTTTATTGGTTTCCATATCGAATAATCGTATCTATTAAGATTAGTAATGTATTCCGCTACACTGTTGTTTCGCATGACTTTCAACTTTTGTTTTAGTTCATTCGATAAATTGTTGAATACAGTTTTATCCCTTGGATTACGTGACCTTTGCCATATTTTCCTTGCTCGTCTTTTTTTCCTTATTAATATTTTAATTTCCATTGGGATATTAGACGTCGTATCGCTATATGTTATATGTGGAGTAGCATTTTGTACAGATTTTGTCAGAGTATTTATATAAAAATTTAAGTTATTCTCTATATCAGCTTCAGATTTCAATCTGACTTTAAGGTCTAATTTAGAATCGATTTCTTGTCTAAACGAATTCTAGTTTGTTTTACTATTAAAAAAAACATTAATTTTTTTCTCTCTTATTACTGTGGTGCTAATTGTTGCTATAATAGGTATATGATTTGATGATAAATCTGAATTATCTTCTATGTTTGTGTATAAATCAGAAATGCCATTTATTATATAAAAATCTAGAAGGTCAGGGTGTTTGTTTCTATCCGTAGGCCAATAAGTAGGTTTCCCAGTTGATAAGAATGAATAATTTTTGTTTAACAGCATTTGTGCCTACTGCTTACCTTTAGGAGTGGTAAGTCTAGAGCCCCATAATGTATTTTTGCTGTTAAAATCACCACCCACTACAAATCTGTGTCCTAATGTATCAAAGAATTTTTCATAATCAGCTGTTTTCATCCTGTGACGTGGAGGACAATATACAGAAGAGATAATGATATCATAAGGAAATGTATTAATGCATATTGTAGATGCTTGTAAGGAATTTTCTTGAAAATTTGTTAGTGTGTAGTGTAAAATACTGTTTTTAATCAATATTCCAGATCCAGCGTGTGTAGTATTGTCTGGGTGATTAGTATTATAGAGAGAATAGAAAGGAATCTTGAAATGTAGATTATTTATTAAATGCGTTTCACTGATTAGCATTACATCAATCATATGTTGTTGTAAAAATATTATTAATTTATTTTTATGGTTTATAATACCCTTTGCATTTCATTGAGCAATCCGAAGAAACTTGGCCATTAATTTTTAGCTAATTTGGATAACATGTCCATGACTAACCTGTTTTGATACATTAGTTGTTTGAACATGTCTTTAAAATCATTAATTAATGTGATAAGAGCAACGGTTACCTGTGTCTGTTCGTTTTCGTTATTTCGTTGTAACTTTAATACTTCTGAATAGCTTCTATGGTCACTGTAAGAATTAGCTAATGGACGTCTGGTTTCTTCTGTTTTTGATGTTTTATCTCTATCCGTGGTTCGTCTTCTTTCTAGAAAGTTGTAATTATGTTGTTTGTAATAATCCTTGTAGAAATGACAACCTTTATAGTTTGCCGGATGAGCACCACCACATAAAATACATGTTGCTGGAGTAGATCTTTCTTTCTTACATACTAAAGTATTATGAGGTCCACCGCATTTAACGCAGGTCTGTAACAATAATTTTTAGAGTGTCCATACATGTGACATTTTGTACATTGAATAACACATTTGCTTTTACGTGGCGGTTCCACCACAATCATATGATTAAGCAATTTTTTTAGTTTATATATTTCGCTATTGTTATCTGCAGGTTCTAAATCAACAAAAAACATGTTTAAGGTCAATTTGGTTTTGTGTTGTTTCACATTAATTATACACCTTACTTTAAAATTAAGTTTCTCTAATTCATTTTTTATTTCATTAGTGTCATATGTATGGTGTATATTTTTTATTACAACTCTATAAGACCGTTCTTGGTTTATCTGATAAGTGTGATATACTACATTTTTCATTTTAAAAAAAACTTGATAACTGCCCTGTATTGGCCAGGTAAATTAGTGTTTATTCTAATTATATCATTCGGCATAGATTTAAATATATAGTCATTTTCATCCATGATTTTAATTAAATCACTTCTCATATCCGGGAAGTCTGTAATGCCGTGCACAAATATTGGAGGGGGTCTTTGTATTTTAGTGGTAGACGTTGTGATGTTTTTATTCGTTTGATTAACGGTATTGGAATTTGATGTTTCAGTTGTCAAATTTAATATGTCAAATCTATTTGACACTTTTATTGAATTTTCAAGTGAATTGTTTGATGATGTGCGCCTACGCTTAAAAGTTTTACTTGAATTTACTACTTGCCATGAGACAGACGGCATAGGCGTTGCCCCGGTATCTTCAGTATCAATATTCATCATAGGATGTTCGGTCAAATGTATTTGATTGTGTGTTTCCTGTTTCGACTCTGAAGAAGCTGCTGTACCCCCAATCATGGGGGCACATGAACTTTACCTTTCAGTAAATTAATCTTAGAGAAATAATTACTTAACTTATGGTAATTTTTTAAATAATTAAAAACTCGTTTGTGTCAAATCTGATAATTTGATGCGCATATGTCTAATAATCATTTTTGACCGCCAAATGGCATTTAATTTTACTTTTTTTAATAGATCTCTAAAACCGCTAGACCCGTCTTAATGAAAATTTGATCAGTTCTTCATCTTGTTAATACAAGTAAAATGTTCTTCGAATTATTCAAATCGGACCCTCCGTTCTCTTAAAAACTGAGTTACCGTTTTTGGCACTTTTTTCCATATCTTCGGAACGACTAGACCCGCCTTCGCCAAAAACTAATCAGCACGTCTCCTTATCAATACGAATCGAAAGCTTTTTGAATTATTCAAATCGCATCATCCGTGTTACCGAAATCGTCGACGAAAATTTGTATCCGAACGCACACACATACATCCATTTTTTAAGGAATGCCAAAATGTTCAGAAGATTTTGAAACGTAAAGATATATAAAAATTTTCATTTTCGATTTGCGATTACTTACCTTACGGGAAGTTAACTAGTTGGTATTTGTATTTTGCCTTGAGGCAAGTTACATGAACTTTGCGTATGTAAATAATCGAATTAATCAAGAAAAACTAAATTAATTTATGAGTGCTTTAAAGTATTTCAAGTGGATTTATTACACATAATTGAAAAGGAACGAACACATTATTGGAATTATTTTGTAAAAACAAATTCTCATAAATCACAATTTTTATATCTGAACCAGATTTCGTAGGACGTAAATTTAGTATGTTCATTAAGACCAAGTACTCTCTCGTTATACCATGAGTTTTTGATAGAAACAATAATATAATGTCATGGCATTTTTTATAGTTTTAAAATCATAATTTTTAATGCATTTATTAATTAATAAAACATAAAAATATTTTTTTACTTATTTATATATCTCTATACTGGTGAACTACAACATCTACGATGAAGATTGAACATGGATACAAAATTTGAAAAAAGAAAATATTGACTTTGGTGCAACGCCCTTATCACTGGTCTTCCGTTGGTTACTTAAAAGGTAAGTCCAGTCCTCGGGTCATCTCGAGTTAACTGATTTACTCCATGACACCGAACTTCCGTTGGCATACTCATTCTGTATGTCCAGAACTCATGTTATCGCTGACACCAAAAAGTTAACTGGAATCGCAATTCAAACTCTCCTTGTCCTTTAACTCACTAAATCGTCTTTTGATGCTCAAGATTTTGGAACTGAATCTGTATTGTATGTTGTTTTTAGAACTGGATTTAGATACTTCATCCAAGTTGTTCTCATCGACTCATTCAAGTCATTCACACAGTAAGCTCTTATGAAGATTCAGGCAATTCAATCCTACACTATTGCTCTATCGGCACCTAGAAATTTTTTTACTATTTCTAGCATCCAATGGAGCGGGCAAATCGGACAAAGCCAATCAAGAAGCTGAGGATGCACTGATGCAGCCACAATCATTGAGCCTCCATCCAATATTACGAGAAACTGAAAATGTTTTTCAAACTCTTCGGAATTTAATTAAAAAAATTATAAAGAGTTTTTTTTATTTGTTTCTTATGGAAAATATTAATCCTTTCAGAGAACCAAGTAGAAATAGACTCGTTTCTAAAAATCCGACACAAAACCACAATTTCTTAGGCTGGATCAAGTGTTTAGATAGTAGTTTTTTGGAAACACCAAAGGCTGCATTTTGATAGAAAGTGAAGCATTAATGGAGACATAGTGCATTAGGAACAAGGTTATGAATTTTTAATAATATTGCAAAAATTTGTAGAAGTACTTGAAGGTTGAAATGAATCTGAAATCGAACCCATTATTATATAACCCATTTTTCACCTTATTAGTATAACTTTGTTAAAAACATCCCAATATGCTGTCACCTTTTTGAGCCAAATAAAACTTGGTGGTAGTTTGTGGTTGTTTTCTCAGGGTTTTGTCCACAATATATGCACACAAGGCAATTGATTTGGATTGATTGATAATCTTATGATGAAGGTAACCAATCCTATCACGTTTTGTGACGAATTTTTTAATTCAATTACTTTGGCTGAAACTGGTTAAACTTTCAAATTGGTCTTTCTACATCAAGCTAATGTAACAAAATTTTTATCACTTGCTGAATCAATTATAGTATCTAATAAAGTATTTTTCCTTTTGGTAGAAACCTCCGTTACCGCTGTCGGCAATATGGTTAGGCAATATGTTACGCGCGAGTATATAGTGCATGGTGCATAAAACTGTACTATTGGATTTTGAATTAAACGCATTATTTTGATTCTTATTTGTATGTAATAACGTATGATGCTGTTCATCACATATCAGATAAGCTCTATTCGATCGACAGATCTTGTGACCTAAACAATTTACGCATAGATTCAATTTCTGAATAATTGCTCGCCGATCAGGAATATTCATTTCAAGAAATTTTGAAGATGTTAATGTTAATGTTTATGACTTTCCCGACAAACAAAGCATTTATAATCATAATTCATAAATAATGACAGCCTAGATTTAGTATTTTTATCATTAGGTTTATCATATGCGTTATTGTTAGTCATACTCGTCATACAATATGGACTGAGAAATTATCAATACCGGACCCTCTAAAGCATCTTTTAAAAAATGATATTTAGTATATAAATTTGGTAGTTGTATATAATTTGGGAATTTCTATAGATCGTAAATGATGTTTGGGAACACTGTCCGGTAGTGAACAATTACACATATTTTTATTATCCAAAATTTTTTCATACGCTTGATGTTTGCAACTCTGGCACAAAACTAGGATCCTCTAAATGTTTTAAGTTAATTTTGTCGCTCAATTTTATGCATTGTTTTCGCAAGAAATTGTAACTTACCCGAAGTATTGATAATTTGTTGATAAATGTCGTAAGTTTCTTGAATTATAGCTTTTAATCGGTCAATCTCTGCACCAACGTCAAATTTAGGTGCCATCTTGTATTTTTATTTGCTAAATATACTCAATAAATTCTAATCCAAATTAGGATTCAACGTAGAATGACCAATGCTAAGGATGGGGATTGATTAGACCCTTTCGGAATAGCCAATTATATTTTATTCAATAGCTATTCCGAGGATTTTGTAAAATTGAGTATATTAAGGAAACAATTGATGCTATCTGCTTGGAAGGCGCCTAGTCGGATGGTTGCTTGAAGTCCGGAATTCTCAGATCGAGGAAGGAATTGACTATAGAAGCACGACAAGGAACACTGGTATACCATTAATAAAGTATTTATTCACGCAAATAACATATAGCACTCGGAAAATACCATAAACTCATTCGGAAAAACAATTGAACCATGTACATCAATAAACTAGCGAGAGCATAAAACGCTCATGATTAGCGTTTATGTGCAAATCTTCTACTTTCGGGATTGCCATAGGCTAAGTATTGCCCGACTCCGACAAATGCAGCTTGCTCGCGCCTTCCACTGTCGTTCTCCCGCAAACAGAGTATGTTCTATACCACCATGATATCAATCGCCAAAAAAAAGTTTAATACAAATCGGTCAGCATACAAGAAAATGGCTTGGTCGATCTTTACCTAAAACTAATCGGTATCATTCCCAACCAATATCTTTCAAACAGTTTGTGATTTTTTTTAAATCCATTCAGTATTGTGAACTAAAATGTGGTCTAAAAGTTTGACCTAATTTTGACAAACGCCAAAATGGGCCGGAATATATTAGTACGATCTAGAAGACCATGGTATCTATGGCTAAAATTCATAAAAATCGTCGATTTTTTTCAACAATTAATTACAAGAAATTGTGCCAGCGAATCTGTACCAAAAACAGATTAGGTCGAATATTCACCAATATCTTTCGAACAGTTTTAAAATTTTTAAAACTGATTTAAAATTGCGTGCTAAAACTTGGATGGATAATTTTTCACTTTTATGCAATTCACAAAGAAACGGCTTGATTGGCGCAAAGCTGACAAACGATAGTTCTCATTGAGCTACATCGAATGCCTTTAAATTTTTAAAATCGTTCAAGCCGTTTTTGAGAAAATGCCGATTTAAGGTAAAAAATATATTCCAACTTACACACATAATTTTTCCAAATTGGGTCTCATTCAATTCAGAATGTCTTGAAACGTTGAGAAATAAAATTTGCATATCCATGTTTTATGAAAACATAAACATGGATAATGGGTTAGATATTTTTTCATATACGATGCTGATCGATATAATCGACTTAAAATTTTAGATATGAGTTCATCAGTTTGAAAATTTACATTTTGAGCTTTTTTTTAAAACAATCGCGCAGCGTAGCTGTTTAGACAAAATATCGAAGCGCGCAAGTGCCGTGTCGCAGTCAAACGGATAAGCATTGGTACGTAACCCATAGAAATGTAAACAAAATTCGTAATTATTATCCGATCATTTGATGTCGGATGTCTGTCAATATGACAGAACTCAAAGAAATAAAAATCAACAACTCCTCTTGAAAAACTGTAAAAACTATAAGGTTGTTGGTGACTAAGTGCGACTTTTTTATAATTAGAAGGCTTCAATTGAATTTTTAGATTTACTGATGTACCCCAAATACAAAACAGTTCAATTGTTAACCAGTACAAAAAATTTTTGATTGGTAGTGTAGTTATCAATTGCCACTTTTGTTTTTGCGAAGGAGAAAACGCATCTTAAGCTAACAAAAGGTTATGTGCTGTTTATGGTGACAAAGTGCTCACCAGCACTTATGATAAAACGCTCTGGTCAAGTTCAAGTTATTGATTACTTCAAATCATTTAAATCAAAAATCGATTTTATCGTCAAGGTAGGGCTCGCCAGTAGGTAAGCGGTTAAGAGCGACGGGACTTGTTTCAAAGGTCCCGGGTTCGATACCCACTTCGAGCAGCCTGTTGTCAGAAAGCAGTGACAACGATTTTCACTTTAAAATATAGATAGCAATATGTTTCCAAGTGAAAATAGCTCTTGCCCGGCATTGCTGCACCAATAAAATGTCAGTCCTATTAGATTAATTCTAATAACAAAAAATCATCAAATATGGATGGATTAACCATTGGGTTGCCATCTTAAAAATACGAAGTAAGGAGAAGTTTGAGCCCAACAGCTCATAGGACGTAAGGTTCTGATTGCTGTTCAAAAATAAAAAAAAAACAAAAAAAAATCGTCAAAGTATTACATATGAGATCGTATAGAAACTTTTGAAATAATCTAAAATAATTTAGCTCTGTTTGATAATTGAATGAGGCAGGTTTAACGTAACGCATTATCAGCTACGACTTGTTAAAAAACTAAATGATTGCTTACAACGATATCAAGCGGGAAACTGCAAATTATCGAGAACCAGGTTAGGTGGAACTGCGCAAACAACAACAAACTTTGATAGTCATCTGAAGTGTATTTTAGTTATCAGTTTGGTGGTATTTCAAAATAATGTTCTACTATGAACTCTTACTGTCCAACACAAAGGAGCAATTCTGATTTCTACATTACACTACTAACATAATTTAGCTTATACTTTTTGAAAAAAAGTATATTCTATCTAAAAAAGAAAAAAGTATATTCTAGTAAGTAAAAAGTGTATTCTATCATGATAACTTATGGCCACACCTATTTTTGGTCTCGCCAAAAATTATTGGAGCTTGGTTGGAATATGAATATCTGGTCTGCATCAAGAAGAGGAAGACGAGGAATTTTAGAGAAAATATGTGCAGATTGGCGAATTATTTCTAAAGAAACAATAATTAATTTTAAAAACTATGATATCGATGATAAAAAATATAATAAAATAGCTCCAATTTGTTTGGGGCCCCCCTTAAGAAGAAATTTTTTATCAAAAAAATATAAAAATATATAAAATTAGAAGAATAGTTTTTTATCATTCTAATTATTTTTCTATCTAATTTTCTATAATTTTCAGAATTTTTCATAAATGATTTTAGATAAAGATATTCTCACCTTATCTTTTTCCGAAAAAACTGAATTATTAAGTGATCTTTAGATTTTCTAAAGTTTCTGTCTCCAGGAACAATAGTGACAGGCCTGGTAAAAATTTCTGTCATAAAGTGTTTACGTAATTTTTTTTTAGTTTTAATTTTGAATATCATCGTATTCGTGAAGTACATACAAAGTTTTAAAAACTTTTTCAAATATTTTGCAGCTGAAATAAATACTCTTAAAGCATTAGCTCACAAGTTGAAGTTCAAAACCGCTCGATAACTACATACAAGTTATTTAATTCTTTATAAATCATTGTTTTGCTTTAGATTTTTCATCAACTTCTGCTTACGCTTGTTGAGCCCTCCTGACCCGGGGTATTTTTGATACGGCGGATACGGCAGTAGCTACACTCCTGCTCAATATTCAAAGAATACATTATTGTTATAGTTAAATATCATTTAATATTAATCATTTAAGGGCTACGTGCATGAGCTGTATGTATATACAATGAAGTCAATCATTATATTCGATCTAAGCCTTTACTAAATAAAGAGCTACCTTAGGTTTTTTTATCGCAGAAAATACAAACATTATTTTTGGTTTTGAAAATTAAAAGTTTACCTTCAGAAGCAGATTATACTTCTGACATGTGGACTCCATTTTATTGATAATAATCGGTATATTGCTGATTATACTATTTGTTGCAAGCCTAATTTAACTTCCACTGGTTTCTTTATATCTTTTCGCGTTTTCTTTGAAAAGTTTATGAATTTTTAATTATTTTGGCCATGGTATGAAAAAAAAGATGGAATATTTTATCAAGATTTGAATCTTATAACAAAATAACATTAAAAATATTTAAGTCTACTAGATGTGCACGACATTCTGATGCCTTGCTTTGAAACTCCATTTTGTTGAAATCGAAAATGAAACTATTTCACATAAAAAGAAGTTTGCAAACTACAATTAGTTTATTATAGGTTTTAGTATTGTAAATTGTAATATTCTACTACAATCGACGCAGCGTGTAAAGCGCTATAATCTGAAACCACCGATCTTTCAAATGCTATAAACATTTAAAAATTTGTTATTATTGACATGAATTATTGACATGAATTTGGCAATTTAAAGTTAGACGCCACTAGTGTAGCAAAAAAATGATTTATCAATCATGAATATTTTAAAACTCGTCACAGGAAGGTAATACGCTATTTTGACAAGCTTTGGGAATTCATATTCAAGATACCGGAAGTTTGTTCAAAGCAACAAATTAAATCTTATTTCTTCCGATGAATTAATAAGTCCCAAATTTCAGTATTTTGCTGCAATATAAGTTTTCAATAATACTGATCTATTAAATAAGTACAGTTTAGATAAAAAAGACATATTAGAAATTCAGAATAAACAAATTTTAAAATCATTATTTAATAGATCAGTACCACAAAAAAAAACTTTTGTTCGGATTCTAAATGGCTTATTGAAGTTAACATTTTATCAGGTGCGTAGCGTGCCTGGGCGGGGCTCCGTATCAAAATTTGTTTGGGGGCCCCTTCAAGAAGAATTTTTCTTTACGAAATATAAAAACACATAAAATTAAAAAAATATTTATTTATCAATTATTTATCTAATTTTCTCTAATTTTCTGAATTTTTCACAAATTATTCCACATCCAAAAGGCTACTGAATTAACTTTAATTAAATTATCTAATTTTAAAAAACTGAATTTTTAAGTGATTTTTAAATTTAAATTATAAAGTTTCTGTACTAGGAACATAGATTTGATGTAATATTTAATTAGTTTTAGTTTTAAAATTTCTTTTAGCAGTTGCGATTGTAACTGGAAGGGTCAAGAATAAAATGTATACTCTTATTTCGTTGGGAAAACTTGATGCAAGCCTATTGCATCCCATCATTGTACCTAATTGAAATAAATTTTTTAGATTTCTGTATACAAACCTATTTCTAGAACCATCAATTGATCATGATCATATGAGATATTTTTACAGTATTTCTTTACAGTAATTCAGTCGACTGTTTTCCGGAAACGTTTATTAATTCTTGATTTCAAAAAGACAAATCTTACTACTTACGTTGCAAAGATTTTGAAATCTTTGTTTGGTTTATAAAATTACTATATTCAAACAGCAATAGTATTCATTAAAATAAAATTTTGGGTCAAAAGTTCTCCAAAATAATATAATCCTTCAATATCTTTGTCTTTTGTTCTTTAAAATAGTTATTGCAATCCATCTTTTTTGCATATTATTTGGACTTTTTTAGCTAATTCAATAAATCTTCATATCTTAATTCGCACAGTCTATTCAAAAGATTACTTAATAAAATACTAGTTTTTTGTATGTCGTTACTGGTATGTTGTAAAGTTTCAAAAATGAAACTAAAAATTTATACAGTGAGGAAATTTATCTGAAAATGATTTAGTTGATCATATTTATCAAAATCTAATTATTAATCTCACGCGTCATGCAGACAATTCAAGTAGTAACAAAAACAAATATAAAAATGCTATAAATATAATTATAAAAATTCCAAATTCGAATTTCGATGTAGAATGTACAAACTGGAGTAGTTGTATAAATTTGTTGACAAGAATATTAACTTTTCAGATGTACAAAAGATTTACTAATAGAATTGATTGCTAGGGCTTGCAGAAATATTGCAACAGAAATAAATTCCCTTAAAGCGTTAGCTTACAAGTTGAAATTTTATACCTCTCAACAACAAAAGGAAATGCAAACTACGGTAAAATTATTAATTTTTTTTTTAAATTGATGTTTTGCTTTCTGCTTGCTCTCGTTGGATGCCCCCTGGCCCGGGGGCCCCGTATTTTTGATACGGCTAATACGGCGGTAGTTACGCCCCTGCATTTTATTAACTTCCCGTAGGGTAAGTTATTGTAATGGGCCGAAAATCGGAATTGAAAATTTTTACATTTCTCGACGTTTTGAAGGTTTTTGAACATTTTGGCATACCTCAGAAAAAATGGATGTGTGTGTGTGTATGTATGTATGGATACAAATTTCCAGTCACGTTTTCGGGCGCACGGATCAACCGATTTAAATGGTTCAAAAAACATTCGATTCCTATCGATAGGGAAAAGAGCTGATTAGTTTTTGGCAAAGGCAGGTCCAGCCGTTTCGGGGATACGGAGCAAAGAGTGCAGAAAATACAAATCGACTTTTTGAGAGAACGGAGTATCCGATTTGAATGGTCTAAAAAACATTCGATTAGTAATGATTGGGAGAAGTGTTTATTAGTTTTTGGCAAAAACAGGCCTAGCCATTTCGAAGATACGGAGCTAAATATGTAAAAAATGGCAGTTTTTGAGAGAACTAAGCGTCCGATTTGAATGATTCAAAGAACTTTCTGCTTGTCTTAACAAAATAATTGATTTTGGAAAAAAAAATTTTGTTCCAATTTTTTTTTTTTTTTTAATTTTTTGTATATCGAAAATAATTCAGATTTTATTTTTAATTCTGTCTATAGTTCTAATATACTTTAAACAAATAATTTCAACTTTGGAATTCAGTTTATATAATTCTTATAAATATTAGACAATGTTACAATATTTATAATAATCTATTTGAAAACATTCAGTATTCCTCGAACATTTCGTTTCGGTACGGGAAGTTCCAGCAATTTGCCTTAAGGCACGATGCCACCCACCCCGCTAGTTTGATTTTGAACAGGTGGTGGGTTAAGTATTGTTTCTTCAAGAAAAAGCTAGATGACAAATGTCTTCATCCTCGTTAAAAAAATTTCAAAAAGTATTGAAACGGATTGGATTTCCGAAAAAATTAATAATTTTCAATACTGTTTTCAATCAGGGGGATTGTTTAAATCATATTTTTTTTATAAATATCGAACATCACTACTTAATCAATAAAATTAATTACAGTAAAAAAAGAAATTGTTAATGGAAAGTTATGTAATAATTAAATTTAAGAAAGTATTTTTTTTTTAATTTTTATTAAAAAAATACTTTTAATTTTAATTTCCATATTTACTAATATTTTATGTTTGATTTTCAAGAAAAATTAAGTTTTATGTATTGTTTGTTATATTTATATATAATTAATTACTTATAACTTTACCTCTAAATCAATACTTTACTTTTCTGCCTTTTGTGTAATTTCATAATTTAAAACCTTAAAATATAAATTAGTCGAAGTTGGTTTGCTAATTGTTTTAAAATTCATTAAAAATTGTTTTAGCCAGTAGTAAAACAGCGTGTAAATGACTATTAACGTTCTTTAAACAAAATTAGATAAAATAAAAATTGAGTACCACTACAGGGCCTCATCGGAAGACTTTGCCACGGGCCCCGGAGGGTGTAGTTACGCCACGGTTTATCAAAATTCGTTATGAATAAAAGTAATACAATCATTTTATTCACTTGAAATTAATTTCAAACAAAGTTTATTACATTAGATCTACAGATTAGTATGCCCTCTAAATTTAGAAAATGTTATTGAAAAATGAAAACCTGAATTATGTTCAGGATCAGTATTCGTTCAGACGTTGAGCTGTTAACATCGGTGAATAAATAATCATTACATAAATATCAAAAAGTACTAATATTTTATCTACCTGTCCAATAACCTGTGTTAGTGTCTGCATTGTGTACAAATAGATACCGTTAAACACGTGTCCCCTTGCCGGGGGCACGCAGTGTCGTATAAACATTGTGTATTTTATGTTAATATAAGTGGTAATTAAGTAAATTAATCGCATTTTTGTTGTGCTAATTAATTTAATGTCTTTATGGAGTCCGATACCGGACAATTAAAGGGCCGTCCGCCCGATAAAAATCCTCTGCCATGTTCGGAAATTGGCGTGACTGTTGCAAATGCAATGAATGTGTACTATGTCGGAAATGAAAATAATACAGATTTACGTAATTCAAATAATGAGGAGAGTATAATAAGAAGTGAACATATTCCAATGCAAATTAATAGTGCTGAAACGGTGATTGAAGAGTCAATTCGAATCGAAGATTCGATTAATATGGATAATGTGTGTGACAGAAGCAATGAAGCACAAAATATTGTAATGACTGAGTGATGAGAATACTAATCGAATTAACGTTGATGAAATTCATCTACCGAATCGTTTTGATATGTGCGATACTGGACCTTTTTACATTTACGTAGAATCTTTAAGTAAAAACATTGGACGTTTACACCCAATGGCACTCGGAAAATTACTACACAGATCACGATCGATTCCGAAAGAAGATTTGTTGGAGATTATCGTGATTGGTAACAATAAAGTCAAACTAGTTCTTAGGAACGGTAAAACAGCTAATAGCCTTCTTGACGATAGTTTTTTTACTGATAATAAATTGAAAGCTTACATCCCTAAATACCTATTAATTAGGGAAGGTATAATCTTTGATGTAGACATTAATCTCACTGCAGAAGAAATATTAGAAGAGATAGAATCAGTTATTCCGATAATAGATGTAAAGTGTTTTGTACCAAAAAACATCAACAAGCGCAGAATTAACTCGCAATGCGTGAAATTATCTTTCAGAGGTTCAATTCTGCCGGATAAGGTAGGCATACATTCTGTTCAATGTCCAGTCAGCCCATTTATTAAGAAGATTACCCAATGCCACAAATGTTGGCGATTCGGCCACGTTCGGGAAAAATGCCGGAACGACCTAACGTGTCCTAAATGTGCAGGTCCTCATATTAAAGACGTATGTATAGAAGATAACAACTATCTATGCTGCCTGTGCAAAGATAACCACGAGGCTTATAATAAAGATTGCAGAATATATAAAAGATATAAAAATATTAATGAATTAATGGCAACACAAAATTTATCTTTCTACGAAGCAAAAAAAATCTTTGATAACGATAAATACTCGAGAACAGTTAGAGTCAACCTTAGCAGCTTGAATAAAGATAAAAATTTCCCTCCAATGAAAATCAAGAACTCTAACCAGAGTGGGGCTTTAATAAACAATAAATTCATGGTTCTATCGGACCTGGAAGAGGAGGAAGACCAAGGTAATATTGCAAACTTCCAGACATTTAATAAACCTAAAAGGATTCATGTTCCACCCTCAACCAAGAGAGAAAAGAATGGGGCTGTAATCGGACATAGCATAAAACCTGTTTATAAAGAAAATATGGCTGACAAGGGAAATTTTATAAACCCTAGAAAAAGATTAAAAAACAAATCAGATTCTGATTCTGAAAATGAAGTGAGGAATAACAATAGGAAAAGTGAAGATCCTAACACATCAGGTGGCCTATATCATTTCATTAGGCTGCTAAAGGACGTCTATAATCCAAATGACCCCGTATTGAAAAATTTGTTAAGTGATGTTTTTCTCAAAATGGTAAAAATTAAACACAAAATTGATCCTGCAAGTTTAAAAAAGAAAAAATCTAATAAGGATTTACCTGTGAGTTCAGAAAAATAAATCAGTACTCCTTTCATTATGAAACAAATAAACATGTTACAATATAACTGTAGATCAATGTTAGCAAACAAGAGTAGTATAGAACATTATATGTGGTCTCATAAAATTCATGTGGCAGGTCTGTCTGAAACCTGGTTTAAAGAAGGTCACAAATATTTTGTCAAAGGTTATCGGATTTTCCGAGAAGACAGAGTTGACGGTTATGGCGGTACTGCCATTCTAGTCAAAGACAACATATTATGCGAGAAAATTAACCACCCATTTCAGTGCCATCTTATCCAAATGTGTGCAGTGATTTTAAAATTAGAAAACCCGGTATGTATTATTTCAATCTATTGTGCGCCGAACTCTAAGGAATATTTCAAGAACATTAAAGATTTAATTGAAACTATCTCCATGCCAATACTCATAATAGGGGATTTTAACTGCAAAAATTTAGCTTGGGGTAGTGCCTCCATTGACAGAGGAGGCGAGATTCTATACAACATAATTGAAGACCTAAACCTCACCATAATGAATGATGGAAGACCAACCACTATCAGCACGGCAAGTAGGAAAGGTACGCCAATAGATCTTACTTTTTGTTCCAATAATCTATATGATAAAATCCAGTGGGACATTTATGCGGGCAGCTTAGGATCTGACCATTTGCCAATTAACATTACATTAAAAACTAACTTTGATGTAAAAGATTATATATATCCCTCCAGAAAATGGAATACCAAAGAGGCCAATTGGAAGAATTACGCATGGGAAATAGAAGATAAGTTGAAGAAAGTGGTACTCCATGAGGATCATAAGTCAAAATATGATGCCATTATCGAGATCATAAACGAAGCAGCTGGTAAACACTTCAAAGAACGTAAAACAGTGGCAATTAAGCAATTTAAACCCGCTATCTGGTGGGACGAAGAATGTGAAAACCAGATCAGGCAAAGAAAAATAGCGTACAAAAAGATGGTAGACGAGTTTACTTACAACAATTTTATTGAGTATCAAAAAATAAACGCTATTACAAAAAAATTCTCAAATCCAAAAAGAGAAAAAAGTGGATGGATTTTACAAACTCACTCAATAGTAATATTAATACATCAAAGCTTTGGAATATAGTAAAAATTTTTAACAACAAAAATAACAGAAAATCATCTAAGCCTCCAGTCGCTAGCTCATTCTTCGAAGACATGCTAAAAATGTTCGTTCCAGACTTGGTCTCCAATGAAATCAATCTGAATTTTGCAAATAATCTCGGAAGAGATCCCGATGACTTAATTTCTCCTATCAGACTATATAAATTTGATAAAATATTAAAAAATAAAAAAGACAGCGTGCCAGGAATGGATAATATCTCATACATTATGTTAAAGAAGAGCCCCATAGCATTAAAATGTCTAATCATAGAGGTATTTAATTCAATTCTTTCTACATGCTGGATTCCAGAGGATTGGAAAAAAATTATAATTATTCCCATCTTGAAATCGAATAAAGACCCTTTGAAGATAGAATCCTATCGACCAATTTCATTATTATCTTGTTTGAATAAGACATTTGAAGCCATCATCAAGAATAGATTGGAGTGGTATATAGAAAACAAGTCTCTCTTCAATCAAAACCAATTTGGATTTAGACGAGGTCAAGGCACAAGTGATCTGTTAAGTACCTTATCTAATGACATTCATATATCTAATTCGAATAATAGATACCTCCTATTATTAGCGACGGATATACATAAGGCTTACGATAATGTTGATCATGGCATTTTACTGAACAAACTTAAGAAATTGAACATTCCTTCTAATATTATGAAAGTGATAATTCTTCTACTAACCAATAGGTTGCTATATGTAAAAAATAAAAATAAATTAACAGGTCCCAGAGTAGCTCTTACAGGCTTACCACAAGGTTCAATATTGAGTCCGTTATTATTTAATATTTATATGTCGGACTTTACTGAAGTTACCCAAGACGATGTTAAGAAACTACAATATGCTGATGATTTATTTTTATACATTTCTTGCAACACACTTGAGGAATGCATTCACAAAATGAAGTCGTCGATCACAGGTGTCTCAGAATGGATGAGGTCCAACCACCTGAACCTTTCCTTGGTCAAAACAAAGGGTATCCTGTTCACCAGGCATAGAAAATTCCTTTACCCTCAAGAAATCAATATGGGGAATTGGATCTGTAAAATATACGATAGTGTGAAAATTTTAGGGGTTACCTTTGATAAAAAGATGACCTTCCGGGTGCACGTTGAAGAGGTGATAAAAAAATGTGAAACAAGTAAGAATATCATTAGAAGATTGGTTGGAACTGACTGGGGAGCCCACCCAAGTTCATGTTTAGTTATCTACAAATCCATAATTAGATCACATATTGATTATGGATACTTCATTTACGGAGGAATCTCAACCAATATACAAGGATTACTAGATAAAGCTCAACTTTCGGCTTTAAGACTGTGCTTGGGAGCTATGAGGTCAACGCCTCGCATTGCCATTTTAGCGGAAGCCGGGGAAGCCCCATTAAACATTAGGAAACGAATACTAACTAATAGATTTCTAATTAAAAAATTCAACTCGGATTCTGAACGAATCCCGAAACAATTGGAACATTTAGCTGTTTTACATTTTAGGGTAAACTATTGGAAAAATAGACCGACACCTCCATTAATAACTGGATTTTATAATTTGAAACCTCTAGCAGATCGAATAATTACAAATAATAAACTACCGTATCATAGTCATTCTTGGAATTACTCATTTCCCAAGAAATATATAGCCTTGAATGATTTTAATTATATGACTCATCATTCCAATAAAAGTATAATAAACAGGCAGTTTGAGAATTGGTTTGACACGAAATGGAAAGATTTCACTGTTATCTACACTGACGGTTCCAAGATAGAAAATAAAGTGGGGTGTGCTGTCTATGTACCTAATAGAGAGAAAAATTTACAATTTAATTTACCGGATTTTGCCTCAGTCTTTTCGGCAGAACTTATAGGTATCAATGCTGCTTTAGACTTTGTTATACAAGAAAAGATTCCAAAAACCTTAATCCTAACAGATAGTAAATCCGCACTTCTGGCTCTAAACCATCCCAAAGAAAATTGCAATGATTTAATTTTTGACACCATCCATAAAATAGAAAGCGTCTTAGAAAATAAAAACACGATTAAATTAGTATGGATAAAAGGGCACTCCAACATTCATGGAAACGAATATGTGGATGGTCTTGCAAAAGAAGCCTGTTTATCAAATTTTCCTTCAAGAAAGGCTCCTGCGTCTGACCTGAAAAGCTGGGTAAGGAAACAAGGATTAAGGTTATGGCAAAACGAATATGATATGGAAGGCAGAAAAGGAACTTTATTTAAATTTTGCAAACCAAAAGTGTTTTTCAGTACATGGTTTGCCAAATCTAGGTTGAACAGAGACGAAATAACCGTTATCAATCGTATTAGATCGGCCCACACATTCTGCAAATCTCATCTTTTTAGAATTGGCATGGCAGAAGATTCCTTCTGTTCTTGCGGATTGGAAATTCACAATCTTGACCACATCTTTTGGAAGTGCAAGCTCTATGCTAATCAAAGAACATTCTTACTACAAGAACTGAATAAATATAACTTCATTTTTCCTATTAACACTACAATAGCCTTTTCTACTAATGATGAAAATTATATATAAAATTTTTCTGTTTTTCTTAAAAAAATGTAACATTAAAATATAGTTCTAAAAATAAAGTATTAGTTATTAAGGTTTTAAGAATTAAGTCGCAATATTATGTTGTAAATAATTTGTAAAATATGTATTTTTCTGGTATTTGTAATTTTGTAACATATTATTTATGTATTAAGAGGCTAAATGACCACACGGTCAAATGCCATAAATAAATAAATAAAAAAAAAATGTTCAGGATCTCCGGAATGTAATAAAATTCCGAAGATACGGGGCAAAAAGTGCCGAAAACGGAAACTCAGTTTTTAAGAGAACGGAGCGTCCGATTTAAATAATTCAAAAAACATTTTACTTGTATTGACATGGTGAAGAATTGATCAAATTTTCATAAAGGCAGATCTAGCGGTTTCGGAGATCTAATGAAAAAAGTAAAAAAAAATGCCATTTGGCGGTTAAAAATGATCATTAGACATATGCACATCAAATTATCTGATATTTTATAGAGATATTAACAATAAGTATAATTTTTTTCTACATTCCTATGGGTTCCGTACCAATGCTTATGCGTTAGACGGCGGCGCGGCACTTGCGCTGTGACATTTCGTCTCTATGCAGTTCAAGCAGTACGATTGCTTTGAAAGAAAGTTCAGAATTTCCAAAATATGTCAAAATGAAGAAAACATTTTTCTTTTCGAAAAAATTTTTTGTTTTCAAAAAAAAATTTTTCTTTTAAAAAAAAATTTTTTTTTTTCAAATCAAATTTTTTTTTTTCAAAAAAAATAATTTTTGGTCAAATTTATAGTTTCTCAAAAATCTAATTTTTTTGAAGTAAATTTTTTTCAAAAATGTTAATCGTTTTTAAAAAAATAATAATTTTTGGTACGGGAAGTTCCAGCAATTTGCCTTAAGGCACGATGCCCTAATTGCCTTAAGACGGAATTCCACTTACAGCTAGTTACTTCATATTTTTAAAGCCTAAATTTTAAATTTGTATGTTCCTGTGGGATTCAACTATGGGGCACCACATAAAAAAACAATATACAGATCATTTAGCGTGTGCAGAACAAGATCATACGACAGGCACTAAACGCAACCCAGGTACGTTCCCAACTGTTGATTCACCAGGACAGCAACATTTTTTTTATTTCACTTTATTTTAGCAATCAGAAATACAAAAATAATTTCTATGAGCTAAACTGTACATTTAAATAAGTATGATATTATATAAGATCAGGGGCGTAGCGTGCATTGGCGGGGCCCGGTATCAAAATTCTCTTTTGGGCCCCCCCCTGAGGTAGGGCAAAATTTTCTCACAAAAAAAACTATAAAACTAAAAGAATTTTTTATTTGTCATCAATATTTATCTATCCATTTTCCAAGATTTCTACAAACAATTCAAATTCAATATACACATTTATTAAATCATTTATAGCTTATGACGGCTGTAGTTTTTCTAAAGTTTATGCTACTATGAACAATGATTGACTGACTGCTGTTTCTATATCATTGAAAGATTTAACTTCCCGAAAAAAAGTTTATGTTTTTGTCAGAAAATATTCGGTTTTTCAATGATCCACCGAGCCGTTTCTTTGAAATTGGGAGAACGGTACTAATATTTTCGTCCTCGTTTCAAAATCAAAAACTGTTCGGATATATCGACCGGACCGCATTTACGTAATTAGTTGTTGAACAAAAAATTCGATTTTGATAAAACTTTCCATGATCATAACCATCATAATTACTAAAATATTATGAGCCTGTGAAGTCATTAATTTTAAAAATTCATAAAAATTTGGAATAAATCTGAATTTTTATGGATTGGGTCGATTATTTACACATATCGGAAAATACTCGCAAAGTTTTATAGCTTACAAATAGTTAGCTAATTTTTTAGCAGTTTTATTTTTGAAAATCTTCTTTCAGCGTTTGCGGTGGCAATTGGAAGGTTCACAGATAAAAGCATGTTGCTGATACTTCCGGAAAATTGTATTCAAGAATATTGAATTTGGTCAGCAATATAAATAAATACTGAATTTCATATGTTGAACATATTTTAAGAGCTTAGTTCACAATTTGTTATAAAAATTAACAGGGATGATCTTACTGTTTTCAGGCAAAAGTTTTGTGGAGATAGGTGTTTGTTTGTTAAATGACAGTCGAAGTCTCTGAAATCTTTGCATAGTTTGAGAAATTAACATGTTCATGTGCATGTTGAGTTTGAAATAAGATTACGAGTCGTTATACTTTGTCTTTTATTTTTAAAAACAATCCATTCATTTGCTAATTTTTAAACAAACTTCTAAATTGATTTTGATTTTTTAATTCCCACAATTTATTTAAGAAATAACTTGATAAAATGCTAGTTTTCTATTAGTCATTATTTGCATGTTATAGAGCTTTAGCAGTATTAAAGAAATCTGGAAAGCAATTAGTAGCACAACCTTCTAAAATTAAATTTTAACATTCGACACGCTCATGTTTTTTTTTCGAAATAATATTTAGTTGGAAGAAAGTGTTCATAACTTTTGTTTTTAGTGAAATAAAACAAAAATTCGTTGAATTTTACTAATTTTTCCGCATGTTTAAGGCGCCCGGGTGCCGGGCAAAATAAAACTCTTTGAAATAATAATCTTACATTTCTTGGGTACTTTTTTAACAACCTTAAATTTCATTGAACATAGTTTTCATGATTAATTCGCTTTTTGGGAAATAGTTTTTTTTATTATTAATGTTTGCTTAGGGACGTTGGGGCCCCCCTGGCTCGGGGGTCCCGTATTTTTGATACGGCTGATACGGCGCTAGTCACACCCCTGTATATGATAATCCAGTGATATATCTTACTTAGTTTACATAAATGGACAGCGACATGATGACAGTAAATGAAAAAATTCAACAAAAATCAGAAAACTATAAAAGAAGAATTGACGAACACCCAAATTGCTTGGCACAGAAACTATTTTCAGAAGCGCGCCCAGCCAGGCAAAAACGAAAAATTCCCAATGATCTCAATGATGATGATGATGATTATTATTATTATTATTATTATTAATATATTATCTTATTATTTCTAATATTGTTATTTTGTTATATTTATTATTATCTGTCACTTATTGTTTTTTATTCCACTTTATTGTTTTTCTAGTATTATTTTTATTATTCACAAATTTTATTTACTTTACTTATTAATTTTATTATTATTATAATTTGCGTTTATTTTATATGAAATCATCATAATACGGATATCATTTCAATGTGAATACTATCTATCATTAACTTCCCGAAGGGTAAGTTATTGTAATCGTCCAAAAATCTAAATTGAAAATTTTTTCATTTCTACCTCAGCATACCTCAGAAAAAATGGATGTGTGTTTGTATGTATGGATACAATTTTCCAGTAACCGATTTGAATAGTGCAAAAAACATTCGAATGCTATTGATAGGGAGATGAGCTGATTAGTTTTTGGCAAAGGCGGGTCCAGCAGTTACGGAGATAAAAAGCAAAGAGTGCAGAACATAGAAATCGAGTTTTTGATAGAACGGAACATCCGATTTGAATGATCTATAAAGCATTCAATTTGTAATGATTGGGAGAAGAGATGATTAGTTTTAGGCAAAGGCAGGCCCGGCCATTTTGAAGATATAGAGCTGAATGTGCAAAAAATGGCAGTTTTTGAGAGAACTAAGTGTCCGATTTAAATGATTCAAAGAACTTTCTGCTTGTTTTAACAAAATAATTGATTTTAGAAAAAAAAATTTTTTGGTTTCAACTTTTTTTTTCATTTTTTTTTTCATTTTTTTTTTGTATATCGAAGATAATTCAGATTTTAATTTTAATTCTGACTACAGTTCTAATATACTTTAAACAAATAATTTCAACTTTGCAATTCAGTTTATATAATTCTTATAAATATTAGACAATGTTACAGCATTTATTTATAATAGTCTATTAGAAAACATTTAATATTCCTCGAACATTTAGTTACGGTACGGGAAGTTCCAGCAATTTGCCTTAAGGCACGATGCCATACACCCCACTAGTTTAAATTTATGTTATTGTTCATTAATGTTACTAGATGTTATATTATTTACCAATATTTACCAATATTATTTAACAAATATTGTATTTAAAAAATTAAATTATAATAAGTAAAGAATTAATAAATTTAATAAATGTAATAAAAAATATATTTTATAACTTTCAATAGTCCTTAAAATGTACTTTGTAATAATTGAAAGTTGTAAGTTAATGTGTAATAAACAATTTATGTAGAATAGTCTGCGCTCGTAATGGAGTCGCAGAGTAAGATGAGTTGTAATCGTAAATAACTCATCATGTGTACAGTCGCAAGTATATTATTCTTTCAGCATAAATACATATGTATAACTTGTTTTAGTTCTCTTTGCATGCGTTGTTTACCTCTTCGTGCAATACCGGTAGCATAAAATCCATTTGGCGGAGAATTTCAATTTAAAATTTCAATTTACGCAAATTGTCCGTGGGATGGGACTGGATCTTGATCGCATTAAATGATTATTTGTGGATAATAGGAACTCCGATTGCTTTGTTACTCCCGATATCGCGTAAAAGATTTGAGGTTTTTGCTTGCCAAGGCGCAGTTCGGCTTTACAATCAAATATTTTTTAATACATTTGATAGTTACTAGCATATAACATTAAGTCTGCTACTTCATGTAATTTAGAGAATTAAACTAGTGGTGCATGACATTTTGCCTCAAGACAAATTTGCTGGAACTTGTATCGTAATTAAACATTCGAGAAATTTTCAGAGCATTTAAATTATACAACAAAATTTATATATATATATATGTTTGGCATAAAAAGTAAACACTACTAAATCAAGCGGTGTATGTAGGGGGAAGTCTCGTAACGCCGGACGGCAGCTACCACCGGACACTTTATTTAACAACTATTATTTAAGCGAGTATAAATCTTTTTATTTCAAAATACAAGTGAAAGGGGCTCGGGGGGTACACTGGTACACAGGTGCAGAATCACGCGCCAAGACTCACCTGTGACGCACACGGCCACGGCGAGAGGAACCCTTTGCTGTTTTAGGCGCAAAATCACGGCGTCACCTAAATATCAATTAAGTAATTCTAGTATATTTATGCATTTACATTTAAGTGGTATGCTAAGATAAAAGTAGTACTTGATTGTTATTCGTAAAACGGTAGAATATTATAAGATCTATTAAACAATTCTAGTTGATACCACCAAATAAACAAAAATGTCTGTTTCTTGGCGCCGGACACTAAGTTGTCCTTTAGCGCCGGACAGCAAAACATATTGATATTTTTGTGAAAATTGACTTAATTTATTCCAATTATTTAATTTTGTTCTGCATGAGTGCTAACGATCAATACATACTCCATTTTTCGTATTTCCTAGTCAAAGAATGAAAGTCTTATGATGAATGCTCCGGCTGAGAGCATCGGCGTGGCCCAGCCAAAAGGGTAGATAAATAGTGATTTTTTTTTTGCAATATCAAAGAATATTTGTCAAACACACATGTGCAGACATTCCAGAGTGTAGAGATGGCTACATATGTATCCAATGCAGGTTAATTTGAAATGTCCTGTACTAAGTGCCAGTTTGTAAAATCATATTTTTTGTTACCAAAGTTTGATTGATAGTATTAATTATTTTTTAGCAAAGGTTACGTTTTTGTTAATTTAGATTGATTTCTAACTTTGTTATCTAACTTAAGTCATAATTTAATAATACGTAAAATATTTTTTTATTTATTTATAAATAACCTTAGGTGTCCGGCACTCGGGGACTTCCCCCTATTAAAGGACCATATTTTGCAATTCTTAGAATTATATCAACTGAATTGCAAAGCTATTCATTAAAAATTATTATTTGAAGTATACAAGTGAGCTTTAGAATTTTGTCTAGAGTTAAAATTAAAATCCGAATCATTTTCGATATCTAAAAATAATAATATTGAAACAAAATTTAAGAAAAAAATAATTTTGTCTTTCCTAAAAACTAATATTTTTTTCACACTGTCAATACAAACAAAATCTTTTTTGAATTGTTCTAATCAGATGAACGATCCTCTCAATAACTGCTATTTGAACTTTGTGATCCTTATCTTCCAAGCGGCTGGAACTACCTTTGCAAAAAACAAATTAGAACATCTTTCCGTCAAAAGAAAGTTGCTCCGCACTTTCAAAAACCACCAATGTTTGCACTTTTTGGTCCTTATCTCTAAAACGACTGGACCTGCCTTTTTAAAAAATCTAGTCAGTACGTGACCCCGTCAATACAAAGCAAATGTTTTTTGAATCATTCTCATCGGATGCTTCAATTTTTTGGTATGTTTTTGCCTAAAATTCACCTGAATCAACATGTCTCCCTACCAGTAGGAATCAATTATCTTTCTACTCATTGTGATTTCGTGAAAAAGCAAATACTCATTTTCTGTTTTTTGTATCTCTGAAATAGCTAAACCTGTCTTTGCAAAACTGTAGAAATCAAATGTTTTTTGAATAATTAAAATCGGTTGATTCATGCGCCCAAAATCGTCGACAAAAAATCGTATACATACATATATATTCACAGACACATATCCTTTTATTTTTGAAACATGTAATCGCGCATGAAATTTATTTTATGAGAAATTCTTAAGTTGTTATATTCAAGAATGAAAAAAGTTTTTAAAGTGCTGTTATTTACCAAAACTAATCAGGTCGATTTCCAACCAAAATCTTTTTGAATTTGCAAAATCGATTCAGAGTTGCGGGTTAAAACGTGGACGAATTTTTTTTACTTTTCTGCTATTTACAAAGAAACGGTTTGGCTGATCGTCGCGCAAAACTGATAACCGCTATTTCTCATCGAAATACATCGAATGGCTTTTAAATTTTTGAAATCGATGTTGAGAAAACGCCGGTTTAAGGTAAAAAATCTGTTCACCTACACACACACCATATACTTTTTCCAAATTTGGTCTCACTCGATTCAGAACGGCTTGAAACGCCGAGAAAACAGAAAATTAGCGAATTGGATTTCTTGATGAAAACATAAACTTCTCCTTCGGGAAGTTAAAAAAATTAAATTTTAAAAACGTTGTTTTCTGATTAGTTTAAAGCTATAAAAAAACTAGTTTTTTTTAGAAAAATTTAGTTTTTATACGGAAAGTTTCAGCAATTTGCCTTAAGGCGCTACGCACTAGTTTAGATTTTCATTTATATGTATAATACAGCAATGCATAATCGGGTACAGCTAGTTTCATAATATTTTTTTTAAACTTTTGTTAAATTATTTGTTAAAAATTGCATCAATGTTTTTTGTATTTATATTTATATGTATAATACAGCAATGCATAATCGGGTACAGCTAGTTTCATAATATTTTTTTTAAACTTTTGTTAAATTATTTGTTAAAAATTGCATCAATGTTTTGCTTTAATTATTTTGCATATCCGCAAAATACATTTTGTTTCTGGCACGCGTTTTTTACTTCAATTTGTTTTTTTTTCAAATTTATGAATTTTCAGATTATTTATGCAAATATATTTTGAGTATCTTCAGTACAAACTATTTTCCTTTAATGATAAATGACGTATCTATTTATCTACTAATTTTCGAATTGGTTTAAAATATATGATTTTTAAAACTATAAGATTTTTTACTCAAATTCATGACTGTCAAGCCAATGATATTCTGAATTTTAATACATAAAGAATTTGTTGATTCTATGGACATCGGTTGACTGGTTTAATATACACCATCCTCTATATTTCATACAAATGCAGCATTGACTCAATCGCGACTATATCACCAGTCGCTTGGAGACGAAAAGTCCCTGCCCATGAATAGAAATGAGTCCTTCGTGTCCCTTTGAGGTCGGATATGACTCGTGTTAAAAACGAATTGAGTTGTTAACACAGCCAAGTGCACTCTGCAAAATTTACTATATTTAATTATTATATTAAGTGAGAACTTTCATTCGAAATTAGTCATTACGTAAAGTTTTATCCCAAATTAATCAAAATAAATTTTTTATCAAAACAAGTGTGATATGTTAATTTGAATATTTATCAAAACTTATTAGCGATTTTTATTCTTTCTTTGTAATAATGACAATTTTATTATTAACTTCCCGTAGGGTAAGTTATAATAATTGCACAAAATCAAAAATGTTTTTTTTATATCTTTACGTTCAACGGTTTCTAAATATTTTGGCATACCATAGAAAAAATGGATGTATATGTGTGTGTTAGTATGTGCTATATGTAACCGATTTATATAATTCAAATTAGTGGTGCACGGCATCGTGTCTCAAAGCAAATTGCTGTAACTTTTTGTATATAAAATTAATTTGTTTGAAGAAACTAATATTTATTTAAAATTTGGAAAAAATTAGAGTTTTGAGAATTCAGAAATCTTTGAAAAAAATTTAGTTTTTTGAAAAATTTGTTTTTTTTTAATATTCTGGAAGTTTATGAAAATTTAGAACTATTTTTAAATCCATCCCGCTGCGGTAGCTAGAAGAATCAAAGCGCCATTTTTGACCGCCAAATGGTATTTTATTGCACTTTTTTACTGGATCTCCGAAACCGCTGAATCTGCCTTTACAGTAATTTTAACAGTTTTTTATTTTGTGTATACAATTAAAATTATTTTTACCAAAAACTAATCAGCACGCCTCTCCTCATCAATCAGTGCTCTCGAAAACATCATCAAAGTATATTATTCGCTATCGTGCATACCTGCTATAATTTAATAAATAATTTAATATTAAGTTGAACATCAATATTTCCTAGTATATTCTGTCGCCAGAAATATTAAACCTCTTAAAAATATTATATTTTATTCTCAGTACGTCGCAGAATTTCTTCATACAAATGCATCTTGTTCATTCAGCATTATTTTACATGTGAACAATCCTTCTGAAAAGTTTTAGTTTAATTGAATTTTTTAAAACATAAAACAGGGCAGTTTGCTGTCGGCTGGGGAGCCTGCTGCTTTTTCAAAGGTAACCCCCAAAATGTAGTGGTTTATAAATTATCTTTTCAATTCATCTGCTAGTTTTCTACGACCGCTCATAATTTTTAACATTTTATATAATTTTTTTGTAATAAAAATAAACTCAGAGTTATTGTGTAAAATGTGTTTAATTGTGACGGTAATATTTGTAACATGCATATATATATCATACATCAATTTTTCTGAACCGTAAAGATATGCAAAAAAAATCATTTGCAATTAGGAAGTTAAAAACATTCGGTTCGTATTAGTGAGGATACGTGCTGGTTAGTTTTTGGCAAAGGCATCTTTTTGATTTATTCTTTAACTGTGGGAGTACGTGTGTCTTGGTGGATTAGCCAGGTTTTTTGTAATAAAAAAGTCTAGAAGGTCCGGTTTTTATGAAGATCACTAGACCTATAAGTAGGTTCGCCCGTGGATATTGTTCTGTAGTTATTTTAATCAATAGATTTCATCAATTCATGCCCTCTTGAGGTAGTAAGTCTTGAACCCCAGTAGGTACTCTTGGAGTTAAAATCTCCTCCTGCTATGAATTTGTTTCCCAGCTTCGCGAAGAAGTCGGAGAAGTGATAAAATCGAATGCTACTGTAAAAATCGGTTCATATATTATAAAGTCAATGATCGTGAAAGAAATATGTTGAGGGGTTGGGGGTACTTGGAATTTTTGAAAATACAATTTTTGTTTTTTGCATTGTCGTTAGTGTAATATCTTGAAAATATTCTCTCAAAATTTCAAGTTGATCCGATGATTACATTTTGAGTTATTGGACTCTCACCAGCTGAAGCTGTGGACTACTCGATATTATACTCAAGATTATTTTTCCTTACCTATTGTTGTTTTAAAAGCTATCAAACCGATTTACGACGATCTTAGCAATGTTAATTTACTTTTGGTATGTTTAGTTTAAGATTGAATCTATAATCATAAAAAAATTGAGAGCTTCAACCAACTCGGGTGAAAAATCCGTAAATACTAGTTCTACTATCGTCGAAATTGATGCATACATATACATAATCATTAATATTGATTATGGACACCCTAGGACCTATTTGTGGGTATAATTCCCACCGGTATGCTGAAAAATTGGATGCTGCACGTGTGAAAGTGGGAGATCAGGGCGCCAACAAGTACACTCGGGAGGCCAGAATGCTTCGTAGGCAACAGCAAATGGAAATTTTGGAAACTTTAGCAATGACTGATGAACTATTATATGTCTGAGAAATAGATTACTTGGTTCAAGTAATTCAATAATTAGTATTTCTGTACGTAAATCCAATGTGAAACTTTAAACGCGTTTTTCTCAAAACAATGTTTTTTCAACTGGTGACAAATGTAAGTCAAAAACCGCTTAATAGATTTTAATGAAATTCATACAGCTTTCAGAATACATAATGATCAGGCCCGAGTCTGATCGAAATATTTTTATTTTTCAAAAATTCAAATTTTTGAAGGCCAATTAACTGTTGATTTTTTCTCAAAACTTTGGATTTTTTTTTCTGACGCCGCCTGAAAAAAATACTGAAGATTCTCGAAAAATTTTTCGTGCCAATAGAAAAAGGTATTTATTATCCCCAAAATCTATTATTAATTGATATTTTGCGTTTGAGTTCTTTTTATTTCAAACACCTTACTTTATATTTGTGTTTAAAGATTTAAATACATATAAATTTTATATATTATGTCTAAATAAATAGATACACATATTTTACCTACAGCTCTTTTAAAAATTAATCTAAGTTTGTAAAAATGAGTAGTATTTTTTTGACGTTTGTTAAAATTAGACCTTTCGTCGATGTTTTCTCAAAAACGGTTGAGCGGATTTCAAAAATTTTAAAATCAGTCGATGAAACTTGATAAGCACTCGCATTGGTAAGATTTTTAATACGAACTGCTGAGCCGTTTCTTTATATAAATTTGTAATTATTTTTTTATCATTAAAAACTATTAAAGTTTGAAAAAATATTATAGTCAAAATTTGTGTTAAAAGTTGCTTATGTTATGTTAAATCAAATGTCAAATATTGTTAATTCAATAAAATTTGGAATAATAAACTACAATTTTAGTACATACAAGCACGTGTCTGTGCAATAAAATAATACAACTTTACATTGCATGACATTGTGCCTTATGACAAATTGCTAGAACTTCTCGTATCACAATTAAATATTCGTACAAAAAATCAATAAATAAATATTGATTTTAAAAGAGTTTGTTTTTAATAAATACTTTTCCACAACTATTATTTCATTTTCAAAAACGTTGTTTGAAAATTAAAGCTATGTTTAAATCGCGACTGCCAAAAGAGATACAATGACAAATTTTATAACAGTCCTTATAAAGCGTTTTACTTTTAATTACGAAGCATAACTAGTGGAACGCATGGCATCGTGTCTTAAGGCAAATTGCTGGAACTTCCCGTACCAAAAATAATTTTTTTTAAAAAGATTAACATTTTATAAAAAAAATTACTCTGAAAAAATTAGATTTTTGAGAAACTATAAATTTTTGGCAAAAATTTACTTTTTTTGAAAAAAAAGACATTTTGAAGAAAAATTTATTTTGAAATGTTTTGGAAATTCTGATATTTTTTCAAAGCAATTGTACTGCTTTAACTGCACAGAGACAAAATATGAAAGCGCGCAAGCGCCGCGTCGCCGTCTAACAAATAAATATTGGTACGGAACCCATAGGAATGTAAACAAAATTTATACTTATTGTTAAAAGCTCTATAGAATATCTGATAATTTGATGTGCATATGTCTAATGATCAATTTTGACCGCCAAATGGTATTTTTTTTTACTTTTTTACTAGGTCTCCGAAACCGCTAGAACTGCCTTCATGAAAATTTGATCGGTTCTTCGTCTTGTTAATACAAGTAAAATGTTTTTTGGAGTATTCAAATCGGACGCTCTGTTCTTTTAAAAACTGAGTTACCGTTTTGGCTTTTTGCCCCATATCTTCAGAACGACTGAACCTGCCTTCGCCAAAAACTAATAAGCACGTCTCCTTATCAATACGAATCGAATATTTTTTGAATTATTCAAATCGCTTCATTCGTGTTCCCAAAATCGTCGACGAAAATTTGTATCCGCACACACACATACACGCACACACACATACACGCACACACACATACACGAATATGCACATACATTCAATTTTTCTAAGGTATGCCAAAATGTTCAATAGTTCGATTTTTTTGCGATTACTATAATTTGTCCTACGGGAAGTTAAAAACTGAAATTGAAATTGAAATTTATCACAATGAAAAACTTGTTCTGTAAACATTAACCAAACCAAAAGTATGGCGTTGACGTACTTGATCATAAAATATTTTATTAACTTCCCGTAGGGTAAGTTATAGTAATCGCAAAATGAAAATTCATTTATCTTTACGTTTCAAAGGTTTGTGAAGATTTTAGCATACCTTAGAAAAAATGAATGTATGTGTTTGTGTGTGCAGATACCATTTTTTGTCGATGATTTCAAGAACGCAAATCAACCGAGTTGAATAATGCAAAAAACTTTTGATTCGTATTGATAAGGATACGTGCTAATTAGTTTTTGATAGAAGCAGGCCTAGCCGTTTCGAAGTTACGGGGCAAAACGTGCCAAAAATGGTATTTCAATTTTTGAGAGAACCGAGCGTCCAATTTGAATGATTCAAAAAACATTTTATTAACATTGACGAAATTAAAAATTGATTAAATTTTTGGAAAGGCAGATGTTTATTTTGAAAAGCACATGCACACATGTATTCCACAGAGCAGGGCCCCGCCCTACCTTGAGGTTTTTAAAAACGTTATGACGCCCCCCCCCTTAATTTTTTTTTTATTTCTGAAAAATGTTAATGAGAACTTTTAAGATGTTATTGAAAATCATAAGTAAAATTTTAGAATAATCCAAAAAACGAAAATTTCAAACTAATTTTATTACTGCTTTTTTGAAATATATTCTATGCGATACAAGCTTGGTGCATGCTGCACAAAGATTTTATATTAGGTTTTGACTGACTGAGTTTTAAACTCAAGTCTCCACGATATATTATTTCATGTCTATTATTTTTTTATCAATAAATTATAGCAAATTTTTGTACATATGATTACATTTGGGCATTTAGTTTAAGTTTCTTCATAAAGCCATTATTTAACGAGTCTACTTAGCTAGTTGACATTTTCTTAACTCAGAACGGAATTATATCTAATTTTAATATATCTTTTTTTGTTAAATCATTTTTTTTCAAACCGGAACGGAAATTTGTAGTTATCAGGTTGGCATCTAACTTTCTAAGTGCGTATTTTTGTTAGAAATTTTTAGTTACAGGTTGTCAACTGAGTAAGTGTGCATTTTTGTTAGAAAATCAAAAAATAACTTCGTTCTTTAATGTATTTATTATTTTGATCGCTGACTTTTTGTTATCTTAAGAAGAATCATTACCCCAAATTCACAAAACTTCTAGTTTTTATTATCAAAAACTGAATTAGGCACAATTTGACACCATCATGATTTTTTTAAAATTCAAGTGTTTTGTAATATTCACGATAATGCTGAAAAGAACTTATACACAATGTCGAGGAAAATTTTTATGTGAAAGAGCTTATTATATTGTAATGTCTCACCTTAAAAGCCAGCCAATCTTCACCACCTTGCCGCCTCTTTTTGAATAGTAACTACATCACTTCCACGGCAACTCGATTTAAACTACCAGGTGGCACATATTGATCTTAACAATATTCCACCAATTACACTGGAAGAGCTGATGGCAGCATGTGATCATGTTGGAAATAGTTAAACATCTGAGATTAAATGAAATTTCTAATATCGCTTTAAAAGCATCAATATTGATATCTTCGACGATATTGAATTAATTGAATTAATTACAGTAAAATACATCACTAAAACAAAATTAAACCTAACATTAGTATTAACATGTAATGCAATGATAATTTGAAAAATAATTGTTATGATAATGAGATAGTTTACTTAAGGCTTGTTCAATAGATTTTGAGACGATGAAAATTATTCATATACCCGTTACGCAATCTTTATTTTCAGTCCCAAATCTGGAAAATAATAAATAGGATCAAGAATAGAATATGATATGATATCAATATGTATCAAGAATAGAATATGATATGATAATTAAGCATTACGACTTTATTTAGTTCGCAAATGACACTTGCCTTACCATCAAAGCTAAAACTTACGATGAACTCTTAACGAAATTGAGCAGCGTCATGGATTCTGTTTTGAAATGGTTCAATATAAAAAATGTGCTTTTGAATAACGACAATAATAGCGAATAATATTTCTTCATTTACGATTAATAACAATTTATTTGACTCGTCTTTAGTATCTAAATTTTTAGGCGTTTATGATCTAAATACATTTCCAACTATTTATGCTTTAAATCAACGTGTACATGCTAGGGAAAGTCCCGTAACGCCGGACGGCACCTAAAGCCGGACACTCTATTTGACGCGTATTATTTAAGCGAGTATAAATCTTTTTATTTCAAAATACAAGTGAAACGGACGCGGGGGCACACAGGTTCAGGATCACACGCCAAGACGCACACGGCCACGGCGGTTGCAACCCTTTGTTGTTTTAGGCGCAAAAACACGGCGTCACCTAAATATAATGGAAGTAATTCTAGTGTATTTATGCACTATATTTTAGTGGCTTTCAAAAATAAATTTTAGTGGCTTTCAAAAATAAATAAAATTAAAGATTGTTATCCGTAAAATAGTAAAATATCATTAGATATTTTAAACAATTTTAGTAGGTACCACCAAATGAACAAACATGACTGTCCTTCAGCACCGGATACTAAGTCGTCCCTTAGCGCCGTATTGATATTTCTTGTGAGAATTGACGTAATTTATTCTAATTATTCCCTACTTCCCGTAGGGTAAGTCATTGTAATGGGCCGAAAACCGAAAATGATTTTTTTTGCATTTCTCGACGTTTTGAAGGTTTCTGAACATTTTGGCATGCCTCAGAAAAAATGGATGTCCGTGTGTGTGTGTATGTGTGTGTGTATGGATGTATGTATGTATGGATACAAACTTCCAGTCACGTTTTCGGGCGCACGGATCAACCGATTTGAATGGTTCAAAAAACATTCGATTCCTATTGACAGGAAGAAGAACTGATTAGTTTTTGGTAAAGGCAGGTCCAACCGTTTCGGAGATATGGAGCAAAGAGTGTAGAAAATAAAAATCGAGTTTTTGAGAGAACGGAGTATCCGATTTGAATGATCTAAAAAACATTCAATTAGTAAGGACTGCGAGAAGTGTTTATTAGTTTTTGGCAAAGGCAGGCCCCGCCATTTCGAAAATACGGAGCTAAATATGTAAAAAATGGCAGATTTTGAGAGAACTAAGCGTCCGATTTAAATGATTTAAAGAACTTTCCTCTTGTCTTGACAAAATAATTGATTTTGGAAAAAAAAATTTTGTTACAACTTTTTTTTTCAAAAAAAATTTTTTTTGTATGTCGAAAATAATTCAGATTTTATTAACTTCCCGTAGGGTAAGTTATTGTAATGGGCCGAAAATCGGAATTGAAATGTTTTACATTTCTCGACGTTTTGAACGTTTTGGCATACCTTAGAAAAAATGAATGTGTGCGTGTGTGTGTATGTATGTATGGATACAAATTTCCAGTCACGTTTTAGGGCGCACGGATCAACCGATTTGAATGGTTCAAAAAACATTCGATTCCTATTGATAGGGAAAGAGCTGATTAGTTTTTGGCAAAAGCAAGTCCAGCCGTTTCGGAAATACGGAGCAAAGAGTGCAGAAAATAGAAATCGAATTTTTGAGAGAACGGAGTATCCGATTTGAATGTTCTAAAAACATTCAATTAGTAATAATAGGGAGAAGTGTTTATTAGTTTTTGGCAAAGGCAGGCCCAGCCATTTTGAAGATACGGAGCTAAATATGTAAAAAATGGCAGTTTTTGAAAGAACTAAGCGTCCGATTTAAATGATTCAAAGAACTTTCTGCTTGTCTTAACAAAATAATTGATTTTGGAAAAAAAAAATTGTCCCAATTTTTTTTTTTTTTTTTTTGTATATCGAAAATATTTCAGATTTTATTTTTAATTCTGACTATAGTTCTAATATAATAAAAATAATTTCAACTCTGCAATTCAGTTTGTATAATTCTTATAAATATTAGACTATGTTACAATATTTATAATAATCTATTTGAAAACATTCAGTAATCCTCGAACATTTCGTTACGGTACGGGAAGTTCCAGCAATTTGCCTTAAGGCACGATGCCACCCACCCCACTAGTTTTTAATTCTGACTAAAGTTCTAATATACTTTGAACAAATAATTTCAACTTTGCAATTCAGTTTATATAATTCTTATAAATATTAGACAATGTTGCAATATTAATAATAATCTATTTCAAAACATTCAGTATTCCTCGAACATTTCGTTACGGTACGGGAAGTTCCAGCAATTTGCCTTAAGGCACGATGCCATACACCCAACTAGTTTATACTTTTTTTTGTATATCGAAAATAATTCAGATTTTATTTTTAATTCTGGCTAACGTTCTAATATACTATAAACAAATAATTTTAACTTTGCAATTCAGTTTATATAATTCTTATAATATTAGACAATGTTACAATATTTATAATAGTCTATTTGAAAACATTCAGTATTCCTCGAACATTTTGTTACGGTACGGGAAGTTCCAGAAATTGGCCCTAAGGCACGATGCCATACACCCCACTAGTTTAATTTTATTCTGTATGAGTGCTAACGATCACTACATACTCCTATTTTTCGTATTTTCTAGTCAAAGAATGAAAATCTTATGATGAATGCTCCAGCTGAGAGCATAGGTGTGACCCAGCCAAAAGGGTGGATAATTAGTGATTTTTTTTTGCAATATCTAATAATAGTCGTCAAACACAAATGTGCAGACATTCCAGAGTGGGAAAATGGCTACATATGTGTTCAATGCTGGTTATTTTGAAATGTCCGGTACTAGGCGCCACTTTGTAAAATCATCTTTTTTGTTACCAAAGTATGATTGATAGTATTAATTATTGTTTCGCAAAGATTGAGTTTTTGTTAATTTAGTTTGATTTCTAACTTTGTTATCTAACCTAAGTCATAATTTAATAAACATTTTATTAAATATTTTTTATTTATTTATAACCTGAGGTGTCCGTCACTTGGGTACTTTTCCCTATATCTTGTGGATCCTTGAATCTAAAATTGGAATATTTGGTTTACTTTCTATTTATTACGCAAATTTCTATTCACATATTGCTTATGGTATCCAATTTTGGGGTTCTTTAACAAACGAATTAAAGTTTTCAAACTGCGAAAGAGAGCCATTAGAATAATTTGTTTACTTTTTTCCAAGACATCATGCCGTAATCTGTTCTCCAAACAAAAAATTTTAACAGGACCGGGTATATTTCTTCTAGTCGCACTTAATTTCATGAAAAAAATCCAGTCTTTATTAATTTGTCCTCGATGTCAAATACCGAGCATAATACGAGACATAAATTGATTAAAGGTTGGACTTATAAAGTACACTGTTCCTTTAATACTATCTGTGGTCTTGGTACAATTTATGAATAACCTGCCTTTACGTGTTCGTACCCTTGATAATAAGAAATTTCATAAAGTACTAAGTAATGCATTAAAGGATTTAACTTTTTATAGCCCTCAGGAATTTTTAGCTTTTGATTTTTCAAATCCCGAAAATCTCAACTAATTATTAACGCGACTTTTCCCCGTCGAAAAAATTTCTATACTACAGGCAACAGCAAGATCGATGGATCGACGATGGTAAAATTCCCTACAAATCTACGGGCCTAAACTAACTGATGTCTTCTACCAGCCATGCCTACTCTGCTTGTCACAACATAATTTGTTCATCTAAATACTTCTGCTGCAAAAATACTTCTAAATTACTATTATTATTTTGTTTATAATAACTATTTTTATATAATTGTTATTGTTAAAATACTTATTAATTATATGACTAAAAAGTTATAATTTAAAAACACTTGTGAAACAAAATATTTCTTTCATCAAAATACCTAAAAATTTGTAAAAGAAAATACTTATATTGTAAAAATTACCATTATTATAAATTATCATACGCATTTCATTGATAAATATACCAAAACTTCAAGAAACCTACCATCCACGTTCCTCCAATACGGAGAAACGGCAAATCTTGGGCTTGAAGTAACGTTGAAAAAGCCGTTTCATTTTCTGAGTATTTCAAAAATTCCACATTCATCAACTGTAAATTCATATGAGAATGAAAAGATACACCTTTTGTTAAAGAAGGATTTGCCAAATGAGAGAGTAATATGAAAAAAATCCCAATCCCAAACCTGACAAATATTTGAACAAAACCCCTAGCTATAGACCCATCAGCATTCTACCAGCAATGTCAAAAATCTTTGAAAAACTGCTCTTGAAAAGATTGCGGCCGCATCTGGATGACCAAATTATTCCCAACCACCAATTTGGCTTTCAGGAAAAACACTCGACTCTAAAGCAAATCCATCGAGTAACTGAGAAGATCATGGACTCATTTCAGACAAATCATATGGTTCTGCATTATTCCTGGACATAAGCCAAGCATTCGACAAGATCTCGGCACCCAGACTCATTATTCAAACTTAAAAAAGTATTACCTGCTGACATATACTTGTTGTTGAAATCATATTTAGCAAATAGATTTCAATTTCATTTTGCAATTTTTATTAAGGATGCTACTTCAATAAACGCCCAGCGAGATCCAGGGTACCCCAGGGAAGTGTTCTCGGCCCAATAAATAAAGCTCTTGATTATACAGCTGATTTTCCACAAAAAAGGTAAAAGCACCATTGCAACTTATGCAGACGACACAGCTGTTCTGTCCCAATACCAAGACCCAGTATAAGCCACTGGTTTAAACTTTGGAGATTCAATGTTAACAGCTCGAAGTCAATTCACATCAGCTTCACCCTGAAGAAAATACTTGCCACCTGTTTGTATGTGTTTAAACAAAGGTTGCAACAGACAAATGTAGTTAAATACTTGGTTTGCCAACTAACGTGGAAATACCATATTCAAAAGGAACGCCAATATCTGGAAATCACGAGAGAAACAATACTGGTTGTTAAACCAAAAATCTCAGTTGAGCACATGAACCAAACTTCTTCTGTACAAAGTCATGTTAAAATCATTTGGAAGTACGGAATAAAGCTCTGGGGAACGGCGCGCAAATCCAGCCATAATTCAAAGATTTCAAACAAGATTTGAAAAAAATTTAAACGCACCCAAGTATGTCTCAAATGATTGGTTCATAAGACTTGAACATAAACAGAGTTAAGAAAGAAATTTATTTTAGTCTGAGATACAAGGATAGAATACAGATTCCCCCCCCATCATGACCAAAACTTTATAAAAACTATGGCATTGAACGGCTCAGAAGAAAACGTTTTTTTATATTCTTTAGTAATCCTATGTCACGTACAATT
>NW_020537758.1:58462128-58591078 GCF_003426905.1 Ctenocephalides felis
AAATATTTTCTTTTGGATCGAAATTTAATATAATATATATAATATTTAGTTTGGTCTATTTGTTTTTTGTCAGATTGCAATGATAACCTTCATTTTGGACTATTCCTTTAAGAGGTTACAATTTTCTGTATGATTAACTTTTGCGATGGCAATCAAAATTTATCTCAACTCATATAATAATAATATTTTATTTTTGATTACACAATTTCTTTACACTTCGTTAATTAACTCGAACGCATGATGCAGTGTTTTGTTTATTTAATTTTGTTTATGGTCATTTTTTTTTTAAAATTAATGAATAAATCAGGTTTCAGTCTAAATTAACAAATCAGTATCTTTATCTGAATATACCATTTTTTATATAAATATTTGATTTTTTACATTTTCATTTAATTGAAAAACAGTGAATGTCAATTTCATATTTCAATATCAGTATATTTGTAAATGTCAAAATATTTCCTTTTGATCGAAAATTAATATATGATATTTATTTACAATATTGTGTTGTATCTATAATTTGTTCGGCAATATAACTTGGAATAATTAATTATTTGTTTCTTATTGAAGTCGTTAAACATTTTTTTTGAAATGTCAATTTTTGTTTTATGATTAATTTTAAATTCAATATGTCGCTTTTTTTTCTGTGATCTCTGATCTATAAGGGTTTGATGAAGTTTTGGTATCCGGAATAATTTGGTAACTAATCAAATAAATATAAACTGTAAAATCTATTTATTAATTATTTTCATAAATATTGACAAATGACATTTGACGATTTTCATGTCAACATTAATTCAAATTTATAACATTGACTTTTAATTAGATTTAAAACTATAAATTGTGATTTGGAATATAGCATTTCATCTAATTTGGATATAAATGCTGGGTATATCTATATATGTATATGTTTTTGAATTAATTTTTTTGAACTGTCAAATTTTTTTTCAAAAATCATAATTTTTTTTTTCTCGAGTTTTCCATACATTTTGACATTTGTCATTTTAGTGTTTTGTTTTTTTTTGGGCCATTTTCTGTCAAAATTTTTAGAAATTTATAAAAATTATATATTTATATTTTAAATTTACTTTTCAAAATTTTCTATAACCTAAGTTGGATATATATGCACACAATGATCCAATAAATTTAAAATCGTCCAGTAGTTTGGCGTCCATGGCGAACCAACATCGTGACACGAGATTTATATATATATAGATATAATATCTATGTATATATATATATATATATATTATATATATATCTATATACTAGCTGACCCGACGGACGTTGTTCTGTACCCACGTCTACAATTTTTCCAATATTTTATACTGATATTTACTGCTTAGTTAAATAATAATAATTACTGTTTTTTTGAATTACTATATACACCAATATATGAGTTATGCTGAATGTCGAACTGTTTCAAATAAAATGATTGTTCTCAATTCCCACAGTTAACACTTTAATCATTCATTTAACAAATATTAAAAATGTTCAATAAAATTGTATATTAAAATTATACACTGCGATTTATAGAACAAATTTATTTCCAATAGCTCAATTTATTTTATTGCATTCAAGGGTTATATAGTATTTTTAGTCCATACCTGTAGATGTGGATGTATAAATGAATGATTTTTTGTTTATTTCACGACTAAAACATTGATTTTCCAATTTTTATCACACTAAAATGATCGTCCTGCCTTTGTATTTATGGTCATAGCATAAGATATACGTGTTGAAAATTGAAATCTTTTAAAAAGCACAACCAATTCAGAAAGAATTAATATATAGCATTCGCGGCAAAGGGGCAATATCACCTTTTATTTTTTTACCCAAAATAATTGCTTCAATAGTGTTGCCTATAATTTTTATAATTTCGTACTATATTTAAGTGGCTTTTAGTAGTTTTAATATCTAAATTTTTTTTTTCTCCATTAAATCAATATACATTATTGCTTAAGTTTATATTTTGAAGTGAATTATTTGTCAAATCCTGTTCACATGTGCTCTATTCAACTTACAATCAACAAAATTTTGCTCTGTGAATTTTTTTACTGTGCTTCAATTTACTTGATATTTTGGAAATAGCCTAATCTTTATCTTAAGTTCAGAAGTGAAAACAATTTGCACTCCGTCAACCATCCACCGCATTAATTGGATTATTACTCTTTTAATTCTGATTTTATCAGAACTTGTAATACACTATTTTAAGGTGATTAATGAGCTACAACTTTCTCTATCATAAATTTTTTACCATAACTTCTCTTATTGTGAAACGGCGAAGGTTAAAGGGCTCGAAAGACTTCTGGTTGGACCGCCGCGCACTCCTTAATTAATACTTCTATCAATATTTGTGTAACGGAAAAATAATAAACAACAATAATTAGTCAAAAATACCTCGAATTTTCATGAAATCATGAGTTTTTTGAAAATCGTTTGTACTAAAGTTGTGGTATTTTCTAGAATCCAGAAAGATCTCTTAAACCAAGTTAATTCTAGATAGAATACGATTATTATTAAATTTGGTAGAAATAGCACTGAAAAACTATTTGATTTAATTGAAAAAAAAACATTATATGCGTCTTTTATTTGCATGATAGTTTACTCATTTTATACGCAGAAGTACTCATTTTAAGGTTTATTTTAAGCACTATAAAAACCCATTTTCATATCTAGCCTAATAATGTTCCTAAAACACTATAAAATAGCGATTTATTAAGATTTTAATTGATATAATTTTGTTCATTACATGATTTTTGTTAAAATGTATATTTTTGAAGATATTAGCAAAAAATGATGAAAAACGCAAAAAAGAAACAAATTTTCAGTAGCCAGTAACTTGAAAAGTATTTGCTTTTTTGAAAAACATTATTAAACATTTTTCTCTTATAATTAGTTCTTTTATCGATACCCAACGTTATTTTGAAAAAAGTAAAATTACACCACTGAAAAGAAATGTCCTCCACCCGAAAAGTGGTAAAGGAGTTGTTTTCACTTCTGAAGATTAAGATGAACCTAGTTCCAAAATTCCAAACGAATTGGAAAACAGTAAAAAAAGTTCAGACCGAAAGCGCTCCATTGAGTAAATATTCCGTACCCAATGACAAACATATGAATTTTTGACACAATGAAACTTCTAAATAATTTTTTTTGTATTGTGACTTAGCATAGTAAGGCAAAACGACTGCAAATTGATTATTTTTGAGCGCAATCACTTATGGCTCGTCTCCTTTGCACGAATTCGTACGGCGAATCTGTTCGCAATGTGCGCAAACAAAATTATTGCAAGCAAAAGCAAACCACGAACCACGCGTACGTTGAGAACACGATTCGCCGTGCGCGTCAGACGCATGCGCAGACTGTCAGACGCATGTTATATTATTTGCGTCTTATATTAATTTAATTTTTGACTTATCTCAGCTACTTTTTGGCTATAATAATGTAGACATTACATTTTCTTATTCATAACAATAAATATTATATTTTAATATTGCCTTAGCCTATAATTGAATAGAAATGTTTGGCAAATGACAGTCTTCAATTGTTTTTAATGTCAAACTAAGCTTCAAATATTTTCAAGGGCAAACAATGATAAGCGGTTTTTTGTAATTTTTTCCATTTATTTGTACAATCTAACTATATTTCTATTAATCAAAACATTCTAGAAAATTTCCCGAACAAACTTCAGGAAGATTCATGAAAATCCGAATTATAGTTTAGAAGGATTAATGAAACTTACATTGTTACAGAAGAATTTTATATATAATATATATATATATATATATATATATATATAAATATATATATATATATATATATATATATATATATAGTACTACTTCTTCTCTGAATCGAGTTCAAGTTTAACTCAGCTCACAGACCTGCTCTAGGACCTGCAGTACTACCCATTATTAGGATCATTATTATATATATATATATACTAGCTGACCCGGCAAACGTTGTTTTGTCATCAAAAATATTTTGCCGCCTTGCAGTGGTTATATTTGAACAACATGAATTAACCTGGATCCAATACCCTTGTTTAAAATTTATATTAAAAAAAAAATTAAAGTTTAGCATAAATTTATAAAATTTATCATCAGTAATCAAGTGATAATTTTACTTATAAAAGTATTCGATTCAAGTTGGTTGTAAAGATTTTCTATTAGTATCTTTATTTTTCAATTTCTAACCAGCGATATTTAAATTATATATATACACCTAAGTCTGTTTTTACACGGAGATTGGTTCCAGAAGAAGCCGTGTGAAAAAAGAAACGTGTAAAAAAAGACATTGATCTTATACAAAAATGGGTGATTTTTTCCTAATCTCTAAAACCTATTAAAATTAGTGAAAAACAAGAATTTTCAAGAACAAGAATTCATGTTTATTTTAATAATAATTCCCCTAAATTAGTGCTATTCACATTTGCTATTCACATTTGATCAGTAAAAATTGTTTGTACGCGCTAAAGGGGAATTCACTTAAATCTTTAAGCTAGTGTTCGCAAACTATCGATACTATCGATGGTTTCAGACTTTTTTCTTTCATAAATACTTTTTTGTGATATAAACATACTTCGCAAAAATTAAATTTGACAAAAAAATTTAAGTACATAAAATTTCAAATCGTGCTAAATGGAATAAAATCGTGTAAAAAATTTAAAAATATTCAATTTTCAAACCGTGTTATATCAAAACCGTGTACAAAAAGACCGTGTAAAAACAGACTTAGGTGTATATATATATATATATATATATATATATATATATAAATATATATATATGTGTGTGTGTGTGTGTATTATATATTTAAATATTATTCAAAATACACTTCTAAATAATTTTTGTTATAATTACAAATAATTATAATATATAACATTCTAAGCAAATTTGCTATTAACTAATTGAAACACCATTCATATTACTTTCAACATAAATATATTTCATAAACACCATTATGCAAACAAACAATTAACTGCATAATATTTTCCTAAAATTAAATATCACAATATTTAAAAAATATATACAATATAAATAATTTATTACTATGTATAAATAATTTATTACTATGTATAAATAATTTAGTACTAATGTATGTAATCATTATTCTAATGTCAATTATTTAAACGTTTTCACATCTAACATTCCATATAGCCGTATCAGATATTCCCATGCAATTAAAATTTCTTAATAATGAATGCTGTTATGAATCTAGTTTAAAACTAATTGATAAACAATATTTTTGACCAAATCTTCTTTGGTCAGCATATAATTACCTGTGCAAAAAACATTGATTTTCTAATTCAAGTCCAAACACGGGCATTGTTTGTCCCTGAGCCTTGGTGATAGTCATCGCAAATGCCAATCGTGTCAGAAATTGTAAGCTCTTAAATGGTATCGTGCAATCTGATGGTATCGAAGGAATCTGTTGTATAAAAATTCCTTCTCATTTAAAACTTCCTTGCAGCACATGCCTTCTGTTTCATTTCTAAAGTTCATTGCCATGTTCATTACCATAAATGATGCTCGTGTTAATATAGAGCATATTTGTTGCCTTCGTAAATCTTGGGCTAACACAATCTGTTGCAGGCTGTAATATTAACACATTCTATTCATTGTAGTTTTCTGCTTAATTTACTATCAAACACTTACTATGTTTCAATACTTACTTGTTTTTTTTTTCTTGGTATATATGAACATACATACCATGATTCGTAATATTCTCTGCTAAAACTTTTCTTTCAATAAGCAGAATTATTTTCAAGCAAATTTGATTTCATAAACGATTTCATTAATAAACATCAATAACCTCACTTAACGCTTTTTTATCATTAATAAACATAAATACAAACATAATCAATAACCTCACTTTACACATGCAAGCTTGTTTATCATGTTACCAACCGTAAAATTATAGAAACGCATCGAATGGTTTGTGCATTCGTTGCTCTATGATCTTTTAGTCTTGAGTGGTAGACTCTCGACAGAACTCAAACAATGGTAAAATGTCAAATTTTTTTTTATCTTATATATAAAAATGGATCGCAAAATGTGTTGGTAAGCGCATAACTCAACAACGCCTGGACCAATTTGGCCAATTCGTTTTTTAAAATGTTCGTTGAAGTCCAAGGATGGTTGTTACGGCGAGAAAAAACCGAATAATTGCCGGGAAAACCCTAAAAACAGTCCTTTTTTTCTTTAATCGAGTAGGCAACGCAATTTGTAAAAAAAAACAATGATCTATGTCATGACATTTTGTGTAGTTTTTGATAATCTAATTTTGAATATATTTATATAAACATAGATATATCTTTCTATTAATCAAGCAATATTGGCAGCCAAAAACATTGATGTAAATTAATTAAATTTAAAAATTCAAGAACAAATTACAGGCGAATCAGTTGATTCGGCAACTAACCAAGACGATCTACCGGAGTTTTTAAACTCGCGGGATTTGCTAGGATTGTCACCTCACAATCTTCAATTAAAGGTTGGATCGGCAATTATAATATTGCGAAATATCGACCAACTATATTCAAAGGATAGTATAAAGCAGAAGATGTTCTCGCACCATGCATCCCAATGCGTTTCCAGTGCGTTTATGGTATCATTAAGTGTTTGTGGTATTAATTTAGAAAACCCATGTTTCTCACATGGAAAATTGTATGTTGTTTGTTCCCGTATTGGAAAACCATCAGATTTGTTTGTCTATGCGCCAGGTAATCAAACAAAAAATCGTTTATCACAAAGCACTACAATACCCATATGTAGTTGAACTGATTTTTGAATTATGATTTACATTATTAAAATTACTTACTCTTAAATGCTTATAGTGTTTTATTTAATTATTCTTAATTCACACCGAATTATTACCAGGGTGACGGTTCTGTTCAGTATAATTTTTTGCAAAGAATAGAAAAAAAGTAGGCACAAAACACCGCCACATTACAATTTTTTTTGACAAGACGAAGTCTGTCGGGCCGGCTAGTTAAATAATATAAAATTTCGGCTAATAATTGAGATTTTTAATATACCCTATGTCCTAAATGGGATCCATATGTACACGGTGAGCAAAACAAATTTTAAATCGGTTCAGTATTTTAGGCGTTCATAGTTGTCAACGCCTGTGACCCTAAATTTCTATATATTAAGATATATATTTAAATGTGGGTTAAATGATAATTTTGAATTTGGGGTAAACATTGTTTATTTATATTGAGCTTATATTGGTCTTTTATGTAGGGTAAATATTGCTTATTTATGTTAATCTTATATTAGTTTTCAATATCAAGCTTATATTAGTTTTGAATGGGATTTTAATATTGTTTATTATTATTGGTTTTACATGAAGCCTATATTGATTTTAATATTGGCTTTATATGGGAAAATGTTAACAGAATAATATTATCGCAATATTGGTAAACTATTGCGCCACGATTCGTTTCTACTAGGGTATATATATATATATATATATATATATATATATATATATATATATATATCTTGATATTGTTTATTTCGACTTTGAAACATTATATGATAAGGTTTTTCAGCCACAAGTCGAAAAAAATTTATAAAAATTATCAGTAATTTAGAGAATGGTATTTTAAAGTTGAAGGATGTTGAAAAAGAATCTAAATTTAGATCCGTTTGCTGTAAGAACCTTCTATCTTTCATAAAGAAAAATTTAAATAAAAATTTCATTCATATGAATTTTGAAGTTTTAAGAGATTTGAATTTATGTAAAAGATTTTTGAAGGACAATCCTGATATTATTGTGACGACAGCAGACAAGGGTAATCTCACTGTTGTTCTTAATAAGGAAGATTATCTTTCAAAAACATATAACTTATTGAAGGATGAAGTTTTTTATAGCGAATTGGCCAACGATCCCACAGATCACCTCAATAGATAGACACAAAACTTATTAATAATTTAATTGACAAAAACAAATTACTAAATCATTAGGATATTCCCTTAAAGTTTTTCATCCTAATTTTCCTAAATTATACTGTCTTCCTAAAGTTCATAAACCAGATTTACCTATAAGACCCATTGTTTCTGATATTAACACTCCTTTAAGTAAACTTGCCAATCACATTAGCACTATTCTTTCTAAGGTCACCATTTTGTCGGAATTTAATGTTTCCAATTCTTTCAATTTAGTTAAACGTCCAAATAATTTACAAATTCCTCCTGATTTTTCTTTTGTCAGTTTTGATGTCATATCGCTTTTTATTAATGTTTCTTGGGACTTAGCGTTAGATGCTATCTCAGATCGTTGGAATGATATCCAACCCCATACTTCTATAAACTTATTTTGGTTCAAATACATTTTAAAATTCATTTTTAGTAATACTTATTTCTGTTTTATATTATAAATTTTATTCACAGATTTTTGGTTTGCCAATGGGCTCTAGTGTTAGTCGCCCTCTGGCTGATTTGACTTTACAACTTCTAAAAAATTCTGTTTTGCCTAAACTTCCTGTTCAACCCTTCATATATTTTAGATCTGTTGATAACATTCTTTTATGTTTAGATAATAATTATATGAACCATACATTGAATTGTTTTAACTCTTTCAGTAAACATTTGCAGTTCACTTGTGAACAAGAGGTTGACAATTCTATTAGCTTTTTAGATATTAAAATTATTAGATTTAATAATAACAAAATTTATACAAACTGGTATCAAAGCCAACTTGGTCCGGTCGTTACATTAACTATTTTTCCTTTCATTCCCATTCAATCAAAATTTCTATTATTATTTCATTAATTGATAGAGCTATTCTTTTAAGTGATTACATCTTTTGGAACAAAATTTAGATTTAATCCGCGAAATTCTTGTAGACAATTCATATCCGTTAAAATTAGTTAATATTATTATAAAAAACCGTATGCAGTATTTAAATAATAATAAAATTAACATTAATAATAATAACCTTTCGTTACCCATTGATACTAGTTTAATAAACTCTTCATCTTTTCTAAATCATTATAAAGGTATTATTTCCTTACCATTTTTAGGCAGATTTACTTATTTTTTAAAAAAGATATTTTCTGAAAAAGGTTTTCTTTTAGTTTCCAAATTGTATCGTGACAATTTGGTTGGACAGCCGCGCACTCTTTAACTATCATAACTCTATCAATATTTGTGTAACAAAAAAATAATAAAAATCAATAATTAGTCAGAAAAAGACCCTGAATTTCAGAGATATAACAATGAGAAATTGGATGTTTTTTTAATGATTTTTTTTCATGAAATCATGAGTTATTGGATAATCGTTTGTACTAAAGTTATGGCATTTTCTAGAATCCATCAAGATCTCTTAAACCAAGTTAATTCTAGATGGAATATGATTGATTTTAATTTTGGTGAAAATGGCGCTCATGAACAATTTGAACTAAAAACATTGTATGCATCTCTTATTTGCATGATAGCTCACTTATGTTACACGCAGAAATACTCATTTTAAAGCCTATTTTGAGAACTATAAAACATTACCATAACCATTAACCATTTTCATATATAGCATAATATGGCTCCTAGAACACTATAAAACAGCGATTTATTAAGATTTCAATTTATATAATTTTGATCATTTCATTATTCTCGTTAAAATGTATATTTCTGAAGATATTAGCAAACAACACATTTAATTTTTCTTTAACGTTTAGTTAAAACATAATAATGTGTCAAACTGAATTTTAATATAGGCTTTTATACTTGTTCATCTATGAATATAGGGTATGTAATTATATTGAACTGTCATTTCACAACCGTGAGACGCATGCGCAGACTGCATCACTTGTCAGACGCATGTTGACTCTGTCTTATTATATTATTTTAATTTTTGGCACATCTCAGCCACTTTTCGGCAAAAATAATGTAGACATTATGTTTTTCTTATTCATAATATATTATATTTTAATATTGCCTTAGGCTATAACTGAATGGAAATGTTTGGTAAATGACAGTCTTCATTTGTTTTTAATGTCAAACTATGTTTCAAATATTTTCAACGTCAAACAATGATAAGCGTTTTTCTGTAATTTTTTCCATTTATTTCTACAATCTAACTATATTTCTATGAATCAAAAAATCCTAGAAAATCCCTTAACAAACTTCGGCAAAATTTATGAAAATCCGAATTATCGTTTAGGAGGATTAACCGTTCATACGCTGTTACAGAAGAATTTTATATATAAGATATATGTATATATATATCTTATATATAAAAATAGAGCTCTCTTTCAAATGTCTTAGTAAAATTCGAAAACGGCTAAACTCATTTGGCCATGGTAAGTCTTGAAAAATTCGTGCCAATCCAGAAAAGGTCGGAAAGGTGAGATAAATCGCGTAGAAACTTTACATTTCTAATTTGAAATTTTTTGTAGAAGGGCAATTTAAATGAAAAAATGGACGGTGGCTAATACGTGTAATGTCAAACGTTTTTTGACAGATGATGTTTAATTACGTTTAATATGATGTTTTACGTGAATATTATTTAATTATGATTGAATTGTAGTAAGTAGTTTTGTTTGTAGTTTTATTTATATACAAAAACGTTAGTAAGCGGGCCGCAAGTGTTACTAGAAACTCAAAATATCAACTTTTTTGAAATGTTAGTATGAAAATGTATTTTTTGGTGTTGTAGCACTCTTTTTTTGCTGAACATATTTTTTTTTTAAACACGGTGCTCGAGAAGATCTCATTTGTATAATTATATACTCATTGGTATTTATAAAACATTTTCTAGGTTATATTATTTAAATTCAGAACCTAAATTTAGCATCGATCAAATGGACATTTTGTCGAATAACATTTTCCCAGTTATCGAAGAATAACTGATTCTTCGAAAATTTAAACAATATTTGAAAGTAGAGGAAAAAAGATGTATAACCAGCTATAACCTTGATTCGAAAACGGTAATCTTTGAAAATCCATAATAAAAGTATTTTCTTCCGTTGGTAGTTTTTTGGCATTAGTTAAAAATGTAATTATTTTGTAAAATATCTACCAACGTTTGCCGGGTCAGCTAGTATATATATATATATATTATATATATATACATAGCTGGGCATTAACTCGTTAATCCGTTAATCGTTAATTAACGAAGTTAACATTTTGATTAACGGATTAACTTTTAAGTTAACTTTTAAAAATGTTAACGGACACGTTACTTCCGTTAAAATGCGAGAAGTCCGTTAATCGTTAATCCAATGCCTACTATTTACCGCACGGCACAGCTTTAGCCATAGGCTTTAGCCAATGCCTTATTAAACGGCACAGAGAAAAGATTTGGACTACTACCTGTATGATGAACAGTGCCAACTTGCCGCGGCATTTCACCCAAAGTTTCGGTTAATGTGGCTGGAAACGTATGACAGCAGTAGAGAGGAAAGCAGTAAGAAAATGCACGGAAAAAAAGGTAGAAGATGCCTTATGGCAAGAAGTAGCGAAAAATTCGAAGGACAGAGATAGTTTAAGTGGCGGAGGGAGCAATGCGAGTAACAACGATGATGACGAGAAGGAAGACTTTTTCAATTCTGTCACTCAGTCTATAGAAAAACCAAAGAGCTACAAACTCTTTAAAGGCGTTAAAAGGCGTTTAAAGGCAATTAAGGCGTTGTGCCTTAAGGCAAATTGCTGGTACTTTCCGTACCTAAAATTATTATTTTTTTTAAAAACGATTAACATTTTTGAAAAAAAATTACTTCGAAAAAATAAGATTTTTGAGAAACTATAAAATATTGGACAAAAAATTATTTTTTTTTTGAAAAAAAATGTTTCTTTATTTTGACATATTTTCGAAGATCTGAACTTTTTTCAAAGCAATTTTACTGCTTTAGGACTGCATAGAGACAAAATATAAAGCGCGTAAGCGCCGCGTCGCTGTCTAACGCATAAGCATTGGTACGCAACCCATAGGAATGTTAACAAACTGTATACTTATTGTTAAAATGTCTATAAAATATCTGATAATTTGATGTGCATATGTCTAATGATCATTTTTGACCGCCAAATGGCTCATTTTTTTACTTTTTTCTCCATATCTCCGAAACCGCTAGACCTACCATCATGAAAATTTTATCGATTCCTCATCTTGTCAATACAAGTGAAATGTTTTTTGAATTATTCAAATCGGACGCTCCGTTCTCTTAAAAACTGAGTTACCGTTTTCGGCACTTTTTGTCCCGTATCTTTGGAACGGCTAGACCTGCCTTCGCCAAAAACTAATCAGCACGAAATCGTCGACGAAAATTTGTATCCGCACATACATACACACACGTACATACATACATACATACCAACACACACACACACACACACACACACATACATCCATTTTTTCTAAGGTATGCCAAAATGTTCAGGAACCTTTGAAACGTAAAGATATATAAAAATTTTCATTTTCGATTTTTTTGCGATTACTATAACTTGCCCTACGGGAAGTTAATAAGTTTTTTAAGTTCACTAACGCAACGATATAAAAATGTAATTTTACACATATTAACGGATTAACGATTAACGTTAACTTGCGTTAATTTTTCCGAAATGTAACGCTTTAACGTTTAACGAAGTTAACTTTTTTTGTAGCGGATTAACGATTAACGAAGTTAACTATTTGATTAACGGTGCCCAGCTATGTATATATATATATATATATATATATATATATATATATATATATATTGTCTATCTCGGCTCATAAAAATGATTTAAGCTTAAAATCACGTTAAGTTAAAAAAATGTTTTCTTTATTTTGAAATATTTTGGAAATTTTGAACTTTTGTTAAAAGCAATCGTACTGCTTATTTAGCTGCATGGAAAGGGGATATTGAAGCGCGTAATTGCCGCCTCACCGTCTAACGGGCAAACTATATTACGGAACCCATAGAAATGTAAACAAAATTCATACGTATTATTAAAATCTCCATAAAATGAATGAATTTTTGACCGCCAAATGACTTTTTTTTACTTTTCTAATCTAATCAGTTCTTCATCTTGTCAATACAAGTAAAATGTTTTTTGAATTACTAAAATCGGACGATCCGTTCTCTTAAAAACTGAGTTACCGTTTTTGGCACTTTTTGGCAACTTTTGGCAAGGAATCGAATGTTGTTTGAATAATTGAAATCGCTTAAACCGTGTTCTCGAAATGATCGACAAAAATTTGTATCCGCACACACACACACGCATACATCCTAAGTATGCCCAAATGTTTAGAAACCTCTGAAACGTTAAGAAATATAAAAATTTTCATTTTCGATTTTTTGCGATTACTATAACCATAGATAAGGAACCATACTATAACTTACCCTGCGGAAAGTTAATAATTTCAATTGTTAAATTGCAACTTCAGTGTGAAATTATTAGCTGATATTGTAATCGTTACATTGCATTTATTAAATGCATGAAATTTGTTAAATTGCAACTTCGGTGTGAAATTGGTGGCATCTAGACTTCAATATACGAAACATCTCTGCTATTTTCAGAACTGACGTTTTGCTTCTTCTGACGTTTGACAGATAAGCAACATGTGCCCAACAACAATGTTAAAAACGCACGATGAATATAATTATTTTATTTGTTTATCCATTATAATTCCATTTACCTGGTGCAACAATAACTGTAATGATGTTAAAAATGAAAATTTTCATTTTCATTTAGCTACTAAAACACCATATAGATTTGTTGAAAATAAAAATGTTTCCAAATTGACATTTCCAGGTATGTACTCTCAATGTCATTACTTTTCGATTAAAATAAAATAAAATTATCTAATAGGATGTACACCACGACAAATTTGGATGGTCATTAGACATGGAACTAGAAATCCCGGTGGGAAATACATCAGAGCTTTAGATCGCTTGACTCAAATTCAACAAAAGTTTCTGGAGAATCTTTCGAAATGTAAGAATCAGAATTTAACACATACATTTTCAATTTATCAATTATGTATTAATATAACAGAAAGGTAAAGTTCTTATAATGTATGTGTGTATGTACATTTATTTTAATTGAAATTTAAGTGCACTAGTTCTGTAGCAAGCAATTGAACTTACAGTTTTCTTACTTTTGTTTGTGTTTCATTATATTACATGCATTAACAATAATGTATATTAGTTTGTGTATTTACAATATATTAATTTTATTAGTTGCTCAATGACACTTTAGACAATGACTGAAATTTATCAATAACCATCAATAAAGCCAAATGATTTACCTTTAACCATTTAATTTTTGCTTCAAATTAAATCTTAAAATTATTTTATTTACACATTTATATCAGTAGGAAGTTATGAAATTTATCATAGATAGGTTGGGAAAAAATTATTTTATGTTTTATAATCTAAAGTAAAGCTCAGTATTTTACAAAAAAATAAACATAATTTATTTTTGACTCATGATTAGTTTAAAAGCTGATTTATAAGCCACTTATTCTTATGGTTTTGCTTTATCATTATTAGTGAATATTTTAGTTGCTAGTTAAATTGAATTAGTTTTTTACAAAGTTGTATGAGGACTTGCACTATAAAAGTGTGACACAATTTCTTTATTATTTATCATTGCCTTTTTTCTATTTTTTCATTAACTTTCATTAATTATTGATCAAGAACTTTCTCATTATCAGCAACCTCTCATTCAATTTTTTTTTTTATGATCTTGCTCTCTCTTCCAAGTGGATAATTTTGTTAATACGAAACCATGTAAATATCTATATAATATATATATATATATATATATATATATATATATATATATATGTGTGTGTATATATATATATATGTATGTATGTATATAATGATCTGAATGTGTTCAAGGGTAAATTATTATAGTTAACACAGTATTGATACTTATATTCATAGTAATTCTTCATGCAGTGTTTTTTTATTCAAATTAAGATAAGAGTCCTACATTTTTAGCAACATTATGTTTCGAAAATTCAAAGAATCTCCAGCAATGGAAAGCACCTAGTGATTTACTAGGAAATGAAAAATTTCTTACAAAAGAAGGGCAAAAAGAGTTAATGGAACTATCTAATAGAATGCGACAGCGACTTCCTGAGCTATTTCCTGCATCATTTTCAAATTCATCATATATGGTAATTACCTACAATTGCTATTACTACATATATTCATCATAGTTTCACATCTAAATTTATATTAATTTTTTTTGCAGTTTAAATATACTAAAAGTCAAAGGACAGAACAAAGTGCGCAATGGTTTGCTAAAGGCATCTTTGGATTATTTAACAGCAGTCAAGTATGGTATCCCAGCCCTTTATCTAAAGATCCCATATTAAGGGTAATTACTATTTTGTTTTATATATATATATATATATATATATATATATATATATATATTGTATTATTTATAAATTAAATTTAAGTCAATAAATCAAAGATTATTCAAATTCATTTATGTTTTTGCATATTTGTTTTAGACTTCGTCTTTTTCTAGTTTTACAAACGCTGTAATAAATGGAAATTCGATATTGACAAAAATCCAGAAAGTGTGAAAGAAAGAAATAAATTTGAAAAAAGTGATCTTGTGAAGAATTTAATAAGAACCGTTACTGAGAGACTTGGTTTGCCAGTAAATTATTTAGAGTTTGGTAAGTATTTCAATAAATACTTATATAATCAAATATATTTCAATAAATTTGGTCTTTATTGATCATTGCTTACTCCTTTTTTACAAAAAAATCTTTAGTTTTCTGGTTTTTATATACATCTATTTAATTTGTTCATTAAAATACTTTAATGTATTCTTGTATAGAAGATATTTTCTACATGTACTCCTATTGCGCCTTTGAAACTGCTTGGAATGATGACAGAAAAGGTGCTTGGTGTTCAGTATTCACAATTTCTGAATTCGAGGTATATTTTATATCTACAAGAATCAAATTATAAATTTTTACATTGAAAGCTTAAATTAGAAAATTCAACATATTGTGTTCTCATGTTATTTCTGATTTTTATATTACCTTCTACATAAACTTTTTAATAGGTTTTGGAATATGCAGAAGATTTGGAATATTATTGGATTGATGGATACGGTTTCAACTTAACGCATGAACAAGCTTGTGTTATGATAAGAGATATGCTTCATTTATTTGAGTAAGATTATATTCTACAATCCATATTAAGAATCAATTATCTATTGTCTTTATTTATATTATTGTAGTGTTGGAATACCGCAATCAGTTTTTTATTTCACGCATTCTGGAACAATACTAAAATTAATTGCTCACTTGGGTTTGTATAAAGATGCCGAACATTTAACCCATGAAATAAAACCTGATAGACAATGGAGAGTAAGCAAGATCGATGCATTTGGATCCAATATAGGTTTTGTTAAATATAGGTAATGTTTGTTTCAATAAATTAGTAACATCTTCAAAATATTTTTTTATTCATGCAGAAGAAGCTCAATTCAATTAAAAGATAATTGAATAAAAAGAAAACATTTTAAATTAACAATGTATGTTATTTATTAGTTTTATGCATAGGTAAGGTTTTATGAATTATTATCATACTAGTCTGAAATTTCTATACTTGAATAATTTTTTTTATATTTCAGTTGTGATAACTCTAAAAATCCTTACATACTCCTGTTACATCAAGAACAGCCAATGAAGATTCCTGAATGTTCATCTAACAATTTCTTATGTCCATTAGATAAGTTCATTGAAATTCAGAGAACAAATCAAGATTTTTGTGATTTTGCTGATATGTGCAGTATAACAACCAAAAGTTGTGCTTATAATATTAAATGGTTACTTGAAAAATTGTATAAATGTTTTTCATAAAGAATAGTAGGATGATACTTTTGTATATGAACAAACCAACTTTTTTATATAAACAACCAACAGTATAATATTAAACTGTTATACTGCTACTCAAAAATGTTATAAATGTTTTTCAGATAATGTAGTAGATTGATACTTTTGTATGTGATCGTGTATATATTTTATGAAATAATACATACAAAATAGAAATTATTACTTCATATTATATATTTTTGAATATATACATGTTTTATGTTGACCTATAAATGGCATAAAATATTAGCCAGGGGGCCACTTCATTTGACGACCTCCAATAACATGAAGATGCAAATGATAAACTGATTGAGCCCCATCTTTCCCATTGTTTATAACAACTCGAAAACCGTTCGGCGCTTTTTTCTTGCCAAGAATTCCTGCTTGTAACATTAGATGACCAAATAACTGAGAAATCAAAAATATACAAAATAATTATATATATGCACATATTTATCATAATTCAATGCTTGAATTAAATAAAATAAGTTTATCAATAATTCTATTAAAATATAATGCATTTTATAGAGAATTTATTTAGAATTCATTTAGAATTTATTTAATAAAAAAATGGTACGCAACAATTAAGTTTCTAATTGCTCATTTACAGCAATATCACCTTATTGATTCTAAATCTAATTAATTAATAAAATCAAAATAATAAGTATAAAATGTAATTGATCCATTGTTGAGAAAGTTTGATCCACAAATGAATATTCGTATAGCTATTAACTCTACATGTATGTTAGACGTCAAAATAATCTCTCAGGTTTGTAAATTGCGATCTTACGGTAATCAAATGGTAGTTATCGCCCCAGAATTGGGAGACTTACCAAGAGAGACAATAATCCTTATTTAGCTATATTAGCTTTTCCCGGCGTGAGTGTATAATCTACACTGTATATTGCAACATACAACAGACTAAAGTGCAATTCATAAACATATCTTATTACTTGAATTTAAGAAAAGAGCAAAATTTTATTGTTTGATAGATTTAGAAATAAATAAATTTAAATCACGAGTGTAATTTAGATAAAGAGTAATCTTAATGTAAAAAATTACAAATTTATTTAGAATTCAATTTTTGCCTTACAATTAATTATACAGTATTTAAATATTAACTTGAAGCATATTATAGCATAAAAAGTAATTAAAAAAGCTAATAGTTTCTGGAAAATAATTTCATAAATACTTATGTTTAAAAATAATTTTATTATAGAACTAATTAATTGTATTGTAAATATTATTTTAAATGTCGATGAAGTGATTCTTATGCAAATATTCTATTAATAGAGATTTGTTTTCGTGCATTTTGTATGAAAATATTAAATCGTAAATTAATTTAAGAAATACTTTAATATGGTTTATATAAAACGAAGTATGTTAAACGAACAAACGAAAACAGTCTTTGGATTTGGTTAGAAAATGCGTTTCAAAATATGCATTTGCGCCAATCCGTCCATTGTTTCTAAATTATTTTTATTAAATCACAATGAAAAAATAATCATGAAATAGCCAATAACTTTAAATTATCAAGTTTTTCTATAATAAAATCGTAATTTAAAATCAGCGAACACAATGCGATGTGATACAAACTTGACCATCTGAAGTTACGACATGACAAGGCAAGTTATACGATTAGTAAAGTAACAAACACAAGCGTTCTCATGGAGAACTCAAAAGCATAGTTGAATCGGTGTCAGTTTAGTTGAACAATAAACAATTATTAGCAAGCAGTTTTCGTCGAATTTTGGATAAATTTTATGCACTTTAATTCATACAAAGCAGGTAAATAAATATAGCTTGTAAAAAAAATAGTAGTTAATTTTTTCTAATTTAATCAAAAGTGTAAACTCATTCTAACCTCTACATCATCTGGTCCGCCATGTTCCAGTTTCGCAATCTTTCGTTTGGGAATAATTAGAAAATGTACGGGTGCTTGAGGATTAACATCATTAAAAGCCATACATAACTTGTCCTCGTATATAATATCAGCTTTAATTTCTTTCGATAATATTTTATCAAATATTGTCGAAGTCCCTGGTGCATAATTGGTTTTCTGAGCTTTTTTCACTTCATCTTGTGCGTTCATTGTTTTTTCGAGTGTTTTATCAATAGCAGTACTACATCGTTTGTAAACAAAAGAATTTAATGAATTCACTTGAGAGATTATTTTTAATTTTCGCATAAACATTTTTAACAATATTTTATTTCGAAGTGCAAATGTATCATTGCTCTATCGTACTGTGATGACAGATAGCGCTACGATAGGACGTAAGTGAATTTTTACAAATAACAATATTTGATATGATACGTCTTTTGTATTTAAAATGTGATCTGATTTTTTATTCTTAAACGTGTTACTTTTATGTTAGTGGCAAATTATTTTAGTGTCTCTTTTGCTCAGATAATTCTGTAACTGCAAAATTGATATGAAGTAACAAACTTTTGGCAATGTTGATGATACACTAATTCCTGATTATGAATTGACTTAACAAGTTGTTCGATTTGAAATTATATATATATATATATATACATATTTATATATATATATATATATATATATATATATATATATATGATTATAAGTGAAAATGATTATGAACCTTTGCACATTCTTACTGGTCAATTACATGTAATTATGAAAAATATTTTTATATTAATGAGCTCTCAGCATAATGAAACTATGAAGGTTATAGCTGAAATTATACATTCTTGATTGGCAGGACAGAAAATGTTTAATAATCCATTTGGAAGAAATACACAGAACTCTGTACGAACGTGCAATGAAGTGCGAGAGCAAAAATTTAATCATGAGAATCATGTCACACATACATCAAAGGAACAGGAATTGGTTGAAAATGATGTTGCCAAAATGTTTTATGATTACTCATTAAGATTGCAAATAGAACCTGATATGAATTTACTCAAGAGACAAAATCATATAGAGTTCCTTACAAACTCTCTGAGCTATTTATCAACAAGCTATGAATGTCTCGACTCGAGTCGGCCCTGGTTAGTGTTCTGGATATTGAATGCAGCAACATTGCTTGGACATAAATTTTCACTGGATCTACAAAACCGTGTAGTTTTGTTTCTTGAGAAATGCAGAGATCCAAAAGGAGGATTTTGTGGAGGTCCATATCAGATGCCGCATTTAGCTTCTACTTACGCTGCAGTGAATGCCTTGGTTTTAATAGGTACACCACAGGCCTATGAAACAATAGATCGAACAAGTCTTCATAACTTCTTATTAACTGTTAGGGAATGTAATGGTGGTTTTTGTCTCCATGAAAATGGGGAATTGGATATTAGGGGGGCATATTGTGCAATTGCAGTAGCAAAATTGTCTGGAATTGAGGATCCAAAACTATTTGAAAACACTGCAAACTGGATTGCTAGTTGTCAGACCTATGAAGGAGGCTTTGCTAGTTCACCTGGCAATGAGGCACATGGTGGCTATTCATTTTGTGGGGCTGCAGGTCTTGCTCTTCTAAATAACTCGAGCACATGCAATCTTCAAAATTTACTTCGCTGGACTGTGAATCGACAAATGAGGCTTGAAGGTGGCTTCCAAGGCCGAACTAATAAACTAGTGGATGGGTGCTATTCTTTTTGGCAAGGTGCAACTGTTCCAATAATTCAATCTTTGATCTTACAAAATCAAAGTAGTGAAAACATATTGGAAAATTTTGAAAGTATTGATACAATTCAAAATAGTTTATTGGCAAAAGAAATTTTATTTGATCATAGTTGTTTACAAGAATATATTTTAATGGCTTGCCAAAGTCCTCGAGGGGGATTGATAGATAAACCTGGCAAACCAAGAGACTTTTATCATACATGTTACACGCTAAGTGGCTTATCAATTGCACAACATATATCAAGTGACTCTACATATTGTATAGATGGAATTGAAAGTCTATTAACTAGAACTCATTTGCTGCATAATTTGCCACCTGATAATGTTAAAAGAGCTGTTGATTATTTTAAATCCAAAAATTTTGAGGAAGTGAATATAGATAAATTTTAAAATCTTTATTATTATATACTTATATTATATATATATATATATATATATATATATATGTTTTAATAAATTTTAATAAATTTTTACTTTGAATATTACCCTGATATTTTTAGTTATGGCTTCTATTGATTCCAGATTAAGTTATATATAATCGTATCTTATGTGATCTGTACTAAATACCAGACAACGTTAACTTTTGCTATTACAGAATATAATATATAAGGTGCCTATAACATCATACTAACTAATTAGCATATTCTCTAGTTCATACCAATAACATACCATCAAGGTTGTTTTGATATCTTTTTAATTTTTGGGTGATTGAATATTATTTTATTATAGATAAACCAATAATTATATGTTTTATGACTAAATTTACTTTTGTTTATATTCCATTTAACATAAAAGTTCATATTTTATTTGTTGTGTTGATTCATATGGCAAGTTTACAGTTTCAAGCAAAATGCATAATTGTTCTTTCAAAATCGAGATACCTGATATTCTGTTCTTTGCATATGGTTGATACTGTGGATAAAAAACTTCTCATGGGGATAAGTAAAAAGATTTTGAGACCTTTGTTTTATCAAGTGCTAACCATAACTTTAATTTTTACGTTTTTGAGGAAAAGAATTAATGAATTGAAAGTCATTATATTTCTATTGTCAACGTGTTCAGAAAACCGCAGTTCTTCAGGAAATATGTAAAAAGTGTTTATTTGGTAAGCGTAAAATTTGGCACATACAAACAATCTATTCATTTTTTGTGTAGATAGTACATTACGAATAGTTCAGTTTCATTAAAAAAAAAGAATTTTTATACATACTTTACTATTAAAAATTAAGTTTTGTTCAAACCGATTTACAAAAAAATATAGATTCTATATAAAATTTACGTCAAACATCGAAATTATTAGCTTATTATTTATTATTGCAGAAAACGTTTTTTTTTTCAGTTTTTGAGTTTTACAGTTGTACAGTTGTATGTAGTTTTTGTTTTTTCTTTCAACTCATATATATATATATATATATATATATATATATATATATATATATATATTTAGTAGTTATTTTTGATGTTGAGATATGAGTAAGTTCTGATAGGGCGATGCATCAAAGAAAAAAACAAAAATTTATAAATTAATCTTTAATTACAAATGTTTCGACATTCAATTTAATGTCATCAGAATATCTAAAGATGTGTACACAGCCCAAAAATTAGCACTTACAACTAACTTGTCAACACAATGAATTTTTTATACTTTTTTATATGAAATATAAAAAAAAAGATTATTTTTTTGACAAAAATGTAAAAAGTTAAGTAATTTCTGCAACGACTTGTACCAGTGTCCGAGGCTCATCTGAGATGAGATGAATTTGAAAAAATTCGTAGAAAAATAAATTTACATAAAGCTGTGAAATAATTGAACAGAAAAACATTTTTCTTTCTTAACAAAATTATATAATTACTAATTAACAATATTAACCATAACTACTGCATAGTATTCGGTTTTTAAATTAAGATAAAAACAATGGAATATTTCATCAAGCAATGGTAGTAATGTTATTAAGTCCTTTTTCTTTTCTGCTGATACATGTAGTGAAATTTTTGAGATCTTTTGTAAGCACACATTACCACGTCTATCCATACGAGAAAAATTTATAAAGAGATCAAAGATTTTTTGTATTCAATCACCCAAAATTTTTCCCCACCCATTGTACAGGTTTCCTCAAAAAAGATTCTCGTAATAAAAATGGAAAACAAGAATAATTAAATTTTGTTATTTTCATAGCAGACCTAAGCAGAAAAGCTTGAAATTATTTATTAGAGAGAATGCGTTCAAGTGCAAAATGCGGTTAAATACCGTTAGGTCCTATAGCGGCGCGAACGCTAAAACTATTGATTTTACAGAAAAAACGTTTTTGAATAATCAAGTCAATTGTAAGCTACTTGAAGTTGGTGCGACGATTAATGTTCAATACTGTAAATAACTACAGAGATTACGCCTGAATTGAAGATATTGTCCTCCATCATGACAATGCTCGATCATACATTTTTTGATGTTTTGCAAGTTGCAAAAGCTTGGTTGAGAAATATGATGCATCCACCGTATTGTCCAGACAATGCACCCTCTGGCTAACATTTATTTTGATCACTGCAGAACTCTCTTAAAGGAATTAAACTGATTTCAAATGAAGCCTGTAAAAGCACTTGGTTAAGTTTCAACCAAAAACCACCACAAGTTCTCAACCGATGATCTCATGACTTTAACCAAAAAAATAGTAAAACATTGTCGATAAAATTGGAACAGATTTAGTGTAAATAAATTTGCTTTCACGCTATAAAGAAATCCAGTTGAATTTCACTACAGAAATGCTTCGAACTTTTTCCTTCACCTACAAGGAACAATACTTTTTATTTGAGTTTCTTAGACTAACACAAATACATAGTAATGGCAATTAATTTGTAATTAATAAATTAATTAATATGTAAGTAATAAATTAATAATTGGAATGAAGTGTCAGCGGTTACTTTTTGATATAAAATATTTTTAAACGAAATAAAGAGAGATGTCGATCATCCGAGGAACTTTTAATTTCTTTAAAACTTGTAAGTGTGCGAAGCAAAAATTTAAAAAATCGCGGCAAGTGTTTTGCGATATAAGAATGAGTGAATGTGCGTTAAAGATATATAAATATATGAATGAATGATTCATTTGATGTTACGCCTTCCAAGAAATTAATCATACATTTTAACATCAAATTTAAACACTCAACATTGTATATATATATATATATATATATATATATATATATACATATTGTGAATTATATTAAAAAAATTGAATATCTTGAAAAAAATTATAAATTTGATTAATATTTTTAGATTAGAAGTAATTCATCATGGTGTTGGAGAGTACTATGATTTGTGTTGACAACAGCAACTTCATGCGTAATGGTGATTTTCTACCATCAAGACTTCTTGCTCAACAAGATGCTGTAAGCTTAGTGTGCCAATCTAAAACACGCTCCAATCCTGAAAATAACGTAGGATTACTTACCTTAGCTAATGTTGAAGTTCTAGCGACTCTCACTAGTGATGTAGGCCGTGTTATGGCCAAACTGAACAAAGTTGAACCTGATGGGGATATTAATTTGGTAACTGGCATTAGAATTGCTCATTTAGCTCTGAAGCATAGACAAGGAAAAAACCATAAAATGCGCATAGTAGCTTTTGTTGGCTCACCAGTTAATGCTGATCAAGAAGATTTAGTTCGTCTTGCAAAGCGCTTAAAAAAAGAAAAAGTTAGTGTTGATATGGTTTCATTTGGAGAAGATGCTATCAATACTGAAACATTATCTGCATTCATTAATGCATTGAATGGCAAAGAAGGAGGTTCTTCTCATTTGGTAACTGTTTCTCCTGGACCACATCTTTCTGATGCTCTTGTTTCTTCACCAGTCATACAAGGTGAAGGGGGTGCTGGACCTTCAGGAGTTGGATTTGAATTTGGAGTTGATCCTAATGATGATCCAGAATTAGCTTTAGCATTGCGTGTTTCTATGGAGGAACAACGTCATCTTCAAGAAGCTGAAGCACGCAGAAATCAAGCTCCAACATCCGGAGTGCCGCCTACTGTTACCGAAGCTTCTTCTGAAGAAGCTATGCTTGAGCGTGCATTAGCTATGTCAATGCAACAACCTATGGAAGTGATAGAACAGCCAGTTCCTGACTTTACAACTATGACTGAAGAAGAGCAAATAGCTTATGCTATGCGGATGAGTGTTGAAGAACAACCTCACAATCCAAGTTTAGCTGAATCTGAAAATATGGAAGCTGATTCAGAGGATCTCGATGATCCTGCATATGTTCAAGCTATATTGGAAAGTTTACCAGGTGTTGAAGCTGATAGTGATACAGTACGCAAAGCTTTACAAGATTTAGCAAATAGAAAGAAAGATTCCGATGACAAACCAGAAGATTCTTAAATGAGTCAAAAATTACACAAATTTTACTTCAATTATATTATGATATTTAAATTTTCAGTAAAATATGATAAATAAATATGTTAAAATAATTAATTGATGTTCTTATTTTATGCCAATTATCAGATATGTATTCTGTGGAGATTTTAATAATAAGTGCAGATTTTGTTTCCATTTTCATATATAGACCTTATAAACATATGTTGACCTTATAAACTTTATATATATATGTGTTATAGCATATATGAATATATTATATTCTAATATCGTCTAGATATCATGAGGTCTTATAATGCATATGTACCATAAGACTTTACATTACGTACATTAATAAGATTTACAATGTTTAAAGTTACCTTATATGGTTCAAATAAATGTCCTCGGCATTTTTGACAGGACGGATCAACTGTACTTGAAAAAAAGTTTTCAAAAATATCAAAATTTTCAAAAATATCTTGATTTTCAAAGCAAAATATTTAAAATTTTCAAACAAAAATCTAATTTTTCCTTTCTAAGCTTGAAGAAATTTTAAATTACCACTAGTTTTATTTATAAAATTGAAACTTTAAGCTTTTGATTTATAAAATTGAAACCTGTTCTGTATTTAAACTATTGTATTTATATTGTATATAATTTCAATTATATTAAAAAAATACTAATATCGGTTCTAAAACCAAAAATACAGATAATAGTATTCACGTTTATTTATTTATGTAAGTATCGGTGAACTAAATAACTTTAATTTGATCGTCAATATAATATATGCAGCGATTAAATTTTGTCGCGGCGTCGAAGCTTACGTTATTGTTAGTCAAGACTGGGGAGTGCAACACCAATAAAAAATTTCGATACCGCTATTTCGATGTTTCCTATTTTAAAATCGGCAATTTCCGGTATTGATTATATTTAAAAAAATGTAAACTAATTGGAAAGTTTTATGTACAAATAACCTAAATATAAATGCGAAAACCTAATATAAATGAAAAATAAAAACCCAGAAATAAAAGATAATATATATATATATACTCGTATATATATCTTCTTATATATAAAAATGGATCGCAAAATGTGTTGGTAAGCGCATAACTCAACAACGCCTGGACCAATTTGGCCAATTCTTTTTTTAAAATGTTCGTTGAAGTCCAAGGATGGTTGTTACGGCGAGAAAAAAACGAATAATTGCCGGGAAAACCCTAAAAACAGCCCTTTTATTCTTTAATCGAGTAGGCAACGCAATTTGTAAAAAAAACAATGATCTATGTCATGACATTTTGTGTAGTTTTTGATAATATAATTTTGAATATATTTGTATAAACATAGAAATATCTTTCTATTAATCAAGCTATATTGGCAGCCAAAAACATTGATGTAAATTAATTAAATTTCAAAATTCAAGAACAAATTACAGGCGAAACAGTTGATTCGGCAACTAACCAAGACGATCCACCGGAGTTTTTAAACTCGCTGGATTTGCTAGGATTGTCACCTCACAATCTTCAATTAAAGGTTGGATCGGAAATTATAATGTTGCGAAATATCGACCAACTATACTCAAAGGATAGTATAAAGCAGAAGATGTTCTTGCACCATGCATCCCAATGCGTTTCCAGTGCGTTTATGGTATCATTAAGTGTTTGTGGTATTAATTTAGAAAACCCATGTTTCTCACATGGAAAATTGTATGTTGTTTGTTTCCGTATTGGAAAACCATCAGATTTTTTTGTCTATGCGCCAGGTAATCAAACAAAAAACATCGTTTATCACAAAGCACTACAATGAAAATTGAACTGATTTTTGAATTATGATTTGTATTATTAAAATTACTTACTTTTAAATGCTTATAGTGTTTTATTTAATTATTTTTAATTCACACCGAATTATTACCAGGGTGACGGTTCTGTTCAGGAATAGAAAAAAGATAGGCACAAAACATCGCCACATTACAATTTTTTTTGACAGGACGAAGTCTGTCGGGCCGGCTAGTATATATATATATATATATATATATATATATATATATATTTAAACGTTACCAATATTGATAATAATAATGTCACATCCGTTGTTCAAAAATATTTTACCGCTGATTCAAATTCTTCTTCTTTATTAGCAAATATAAAGGCATTATTTGTTTACCTTATTTAGGGAGCTTTTCTTATTTTTTAAAAAAACTTTTTTCGGTTGAAGGTTTTCTTTTAGTTTTTACTTTTGATAACACACTCAGTACCCTGTTTTCTACTTTAAAATCTAAATCTCCGTCTGACAGAATCACCGATGCCGTTTATAAAATTAATTGTTTAGATTGTGACAGTTGTTACATCGGTGAATGTTCTCAATACATTAGCAAAAGAATAAATCAACATATTTATAATTCAAAAAACCCTAGACAATTTAAAACAATGTTTTCTGAGCACATTATTAATTTCAAACACTCTTTTAATACTGACCATCCTATAATTTTATATAAAGAAAAAAATGTAGACCTTAGAAGATTTTCTGAATCATGTTTTATCTATTTAAATTCAAATTGTGTGAACAAACGCAGTTTTTCTTGCTTACTCTCAGAAAGTTATCAAAATATAATTAATTTCTGTAAATCTGACTCTCTACTACGCCCCTGATATCCCCACTGTTCCTTGCTCGCGTTCTGGCGTTGCATAGCGTACTACTCGTCGCCGACGCAAATAAGTCAAACCGTGTCGCTATGCTATCGGTTAAAAACAAAATATGTGTTTCATACAATTTTACTTTTACCTTTTTTGGTCTTTTCTTAAATTATTTTTGCTTTCCTACAGTAGTAATATGTGATTGTGGTGTTGAAAAATGTGTTAATTAGTGTGGTTTTTCCTGATCTGGTGTGTATAATTGTTGTTTTCAATTAATTTTTCCAATATAAATTCATTTTTTAAAACTTTTTCTTTATAATGTAAATTTCTTTTAGCTGAATGACGAGACACATCTAGTCTCGAAACGTATAAAAAATTAAAATAAATTCTTTACATTCGACGCATTGGCTGTTTTATTCATTTCAATATGTTTCAACGTCGAACAAAAAATCCTCAAGATATTATATATATATATATATATATATATATATATATATTGTAGTGGTATCTGCCCTTTGTAATAATTATAAATTCTATATAACAGTCAATATGAACAACGCAGTTAGCATGACTCATAGCCTTGCAACATTGCATGCAGAGATTAGACGCACGTGCAAGTCAAAGTAACGGTTTTTGTAAGGTTTTGCGTCTCAGATAAACAGAATGATTCATATTTAACGAACATTTCTAGAAGGTGATTACGTCATCTTGGGAAGGTTATAAAAACTCTGAGATGATGAAATAACCGTTCATTCCTAGTCCAGTTTTCAATCACTCCACATCAGTCTTCACCTCAATATATTAATTGTGTATTAATTTGTAATCAAGTGTAACCGAATAATGAAGTAAATAAAGTTAATAAACGTCTTCAAATGTTTTATCAAAAATTTCCACAGTGATAAAGGCTTAAGTTTAGTAGCAGAAGAACCTAATTATAAATGTTGACATCGTTGGCGTGACGCAACATAATTATTGGCAACGGCGAATCTACAACATTTGGTACCAGAGTTGGGATCTCAACATATTTGTTGTTAGCTCAAGGGTGTACAACATTAATTGGTGGCAGTGTGGGATTCTGCGAATTTTTTTTCTATATAAAAAATGCTAAAGGTACTCACTACAACATAATTTAGTGTTCATGTGGGATCTGTGAATTTTTTTTTTAAAAAAGTGCTAACTTCCTTGTAAGGGAATACACCATAACATGTTTTGAACATAGAATTATTGCATACTTGTAAAACGGATATTTGGGAAAATACGCCGGTAGTAAAGCAATAATTAGATTCAAAAAACGGTGAGAAGCTTTACCGAAAGTGGAAATATCAGTGGAACTACAAACTAAAGACTCCAAAGAATCAAGAATCGAAAAGAAATTAAATCTTACAATAATCAAGAATCAAGTATTATAAGAATCAAGAAATCGAGAATTTAATCAAAGTATAAAGATATATAAACAAGAATCTATAAAGAAGAATTTCTAAGAATCGTGTCAAGAAGAAACAAGAAAATCAAGTCAAGAATCAAGAAACAAGAAAAGATAATTTTTCAACGAGAGACGAGGAATAAACAAGATAATCCAATCAAGAAACAAGAATCGAGAAGTTTAAGTGTTATATTTTCAAGTGAAAAATCAAAGGTGAAAAATCAAATAAAAGTGTTATGAGAAAGTGATACAAATCATTGTTCAAGTGTTACAAAAGTTCAAGTGATTATAAATTCGAGTGAACCAGAAGGATATTAAATTAAGACTCATTGTCAGTAAGCTAATTTTTAATATATTTTTGTAAATTTTTACGCTTCTGTTTTAGTAGTTTTACACATACTTTTCAAAATGAATGAACCAACCGATAGGTCACGCGAAAGTAAATTAAATATTCAAACTGCTATTGCTTTAATCCCGAATTTCAATAGGGAACCTTCAAATCTTCCTTCATTCATTACTGCTGTGATGCATTGTCGGTGGATTTGAATCCATCAGAAGCGGAAAAATTGCTTACAGTCATAAAATTGAAATTAAACCCACAAATTTTTGCAAAAATCAAATTTATTAATTTTGAAACGTGGGAAGATTTGAAATGTTATTTAGCTAAAGAAAAAAACCCATTTCTAGTTTATTAAACGAATCAAATAATTTAAAACAAAAATATAACGAAACAGTAAAAAATTTTGAAGACAGAAAAGAAGAAATTTTACGACAAATTTATTATTCAAATATAAATTCAATAGGAAAATGGCTTAAGAGAACCGTTAAAAACTTTAGTAAAATGTTGTCGATTTGCTGATATCAAAGATGCGATTGACTTTGCTTTGCAAGAAGAAGCTTGTCAAAATTCATCAAATATCAGAAATAATCAGAATAATAATATAACATATTACATTTGCATAAAACGTGGTCATGTTGCTCCACAATGTTTCTTAAATAAAAAGAATAGCTCTAATTCAAATAATAATAATAACCAAAAATTTTGTAACTATTGTAAAAAACCGGGACATTTAATTTCTGAGTGTAGAAATCGAAGCAGAAGAGATTTTAATACAAATCAAAATCACTATAACGCATCAAAAACTTCTACTACTCTTAACGGAAACAGACAGACATGTAATTACTGTCATACAAATAATAATACAGTATTAGAAAGTAGTAAAAAACAATTATCAAATATACAAGAATCACAACCCCAAACTTCAAATCCAAAAAACGAATTGGAGCCCCGTTTCAACTCGGGCTTTGTTGATTTAAAACATCAAATTCCAAAAAGTTTTCTTTCCAACAATTACGAAAACTTTGATATTATACAATTATCTACTACGAATACAATTAATCTTTATTCAAAGTTTTTAGTCGATACAGGTAGTGATGTTTCTTTTATAGATTTGAAACAATTAGATTTAGACTCAATTGTTTATACAAAATTAAGTATAGATATTGGTGGAATTACAAATCATACAATTAGAACTTTAGGTGTTATATATTTAGAATTAGATTTTAACGGACATAAAATCGAATTTCCTTTTCAAGTTGTTAGGAATTTACCTACGGAAGAAATAGGTATAATAGGAAGAGACTTTCTAACACAGTTTAAAGCCATTATCGATATATATACCAAGTTAGTTACATTAAATTTTGAAAATCAAAAAAATTGTACAAAATTATTCAATTCTAATGATTACATCATACCTCCAAGAGTCGAGAAGCTATTACAAATTAAAACAAATTTCAATAAACCAAAAATATGTTTAGCAAAATATCTAGATTCAGGTTTATTTATCGGAAATTGCATTATTGAACCAAATGTAAATCTTGCACACATAAACGTAATTAATCCAACAGACTCGGAATAAATTTTAAGTGAATGTGACATAAGCTTTGAAGATTTAGAAAATTATGAAATTTTAGAAAGTAATACACAAAATTCTGAAACTAATTCAGACATTGACTTAGCATGTTTTTTTGCTCATGCAATTAAAAATTCGAATAATTTTCAAACAACTAAAAATAATAATAAAAGAACCCAAGATGTTTTAAGTTGTATCAGAACAGAACATATGACTAAATTAGAAAGAGAAGAAATTTTACGAATCTGTAGAAATTTTAATAATTTGTTTTTTTTAGAAAATGATAAATTAACGCACCCAAGAAACAGAAAAACAGACAAAAAATTTACAAACAAACGTTCAAAATTTCAAACAAACAAAACAATCAAAAAAGTTGAAGAACCAGAGGTAATCACAACTACCAACAAACATTCTTATCAACAAACAAAATCAAAGAAATCCTACGACAAGTATATGAAGCCACAACGGACATTTAAAATCAACGATTTAGAATTATTAACAGACAAAAATCCTTATGCAAGTAAATCCAAAAAACTGATGCCTCTATTTAAAGATGCATACAGAGTTGTTGAGACAGAGGGTACAGGACGGATCATACCGATCAACGACAAAGGACATGCCAACTGATAATGATTTTTTTGCGAATTGAAATTTACAAAACCAAAAATTAAATTAAAAAAAATTCAATAGTCAAAAAGAGACAACAAGTTAAGTTACAAAGAAAAAATTAATGATACAGACAAACATAATTCTATATATATTCAAACTGTAACTAATCATATTATATATTCTATTGTTAATGATGAAACTTCACTGTCTAAACTACAAGATTTTTTTTATTGTTTATGTAATTTAAAGGAACGAAGGAAAAAAATATAAAATATTTAGCAATTCCTAATCCTATTCAGTTTACAAATTTTTGCCATTTATCTTTTGAGCATTTCAGAATGATGCTAAGATATATTTCGAAGATACAAAAATTGAAATTTATTTAGACAAATAATTGAAAATTTAACTGAAGAAGAAATAGAAAAAGTTTTGCACGATTTACATATATCACAAATAAACGGTGGTCATCTAGGAATAAAGAAAACTTATAATAAAATCAAAAATTTTTACAAGTGGCCAAAAATGAAAGAGCAAATTAAAGATTTCATAAATAAATGTATAAATTGTCAAAAAATAAAGTATCACGGAAAACTGAAGAACCCATGGTAATTACAACTACTGCAAAAGAACCATTCGAAAAAGAATGTATTGATTTATGCGGACCATATCCTATTTAAGATAATCAAAATAAATACCTTTTAACTTTTATTTGCGATCTTACGAAATATGCAGGTGCAATTCCTATTCCAAATCAAGAAAGCGCTACGGTTGCAGAAGCTTTCGTATCTGAAGTTATTTTTAAGTATGGTATTCCAAAAGAAGTTTTGTCAGATTTAGGTACAACCTTTACTAGTGATTTGTTCAAAGACATTTATAAACTTTTAAAAATAAAAAGAATTACAACATCACCATACAGACCAGAATCTAATGGTGCATGTGAACGTATGCATAGAGACCTTATTCCATAGATAAGTAAACATAATTTATTCAAAATATTAGATCATATATCAATAGTACACAAACAAATTAGGATAAATGTATCAAATATGCAATTTTTATTCATAATACAACCGTACATAAATCAACAAATTATACACCTTTTGAATTATTATTTGGAAGAAAAATTGAATTACCTTTGTTTATTAGTAAAAGTAATGCAAAATAATTACGACATATATACAAACGAATTGAAATCTTGATTGCAACAGGCAAATTTAAATGCACGATAAAATCTTATATAGTGTAAAATGAAATCTAAAGAATAATATGATAAAAATTCAAATCCAAAATTATTCAAAATAGATGATTAAGTTTTGCTCAGAAATGAAACACCATATCCTAGAAAATGCAAAAAATTAATGCCATCATTTAAAGGTCCTTATAAAATATTAAAAACTGATGATATAAATAGTACCATACTTGTTAATAATAAAGCAGTTCAAGTGCATAATAAATTAAAAATCTTCACACCGAATAAATATTTTTTTTAATAATATTGGATTATGAATAAACTACAGAGTATGAAAAAGGAAAACGCAAGCGAATTTGTATATTCAAACTTGAAAACCTTATTGACCAAGTAGATTGGTGTCGTCACCCTAAGATGTTAAACTTAGAGTGTCGACGTTATAAGTCCATGAAACCAGCATAATTTATTATGCGAACCCTCTTACACATGGATAGAACGACTATATTTCCTTTTATTGTTTAACTATATTTTCTTTTCTTCCACCCCGTACGAATTACAACAAAAGTATTCACGAAACAACCAACTTTATCTATCTTTCTTCTTATGAATGTATATTATAATTATCTTAAATGTAATGCTATGACTTACAGACAATTTAAACTCGACTATGAATTATAACCATTGACAAATTATTTTGATTTTATGTAACTTTTAATATTATAAAAAAAAATAAAGAACAGAAATTATGCAATGTCTCCAGAATTTTTAAGTGTTGTACAATATTAAGTAAATCCCTGATAAGGATTAATTAATTAAATAACTAATTAAGTTAAATATATGAATTATGTGTAAGAAAGAGATTAAAAACAAATGAATTAAAATAAATTTGTCACAACCATAGATTCTCAAACTTTTTCACAAATATTAAAATTTACAATGTAAATGAAATCAAAGTTTTTTTTAAAAAAAAGAGAACATTGTTATATTATAAGTCATGACAATTATTGTAAAACTGTTCACATTATTATTAACCAATGAAATGTCATATTTTGAAATATTATAAAGATATTATATAACACAACTGTAATCATGAAATTTTGCAAAATATTACCATTGAAATAAAATTATGCTTAATTGCAAATTTATGATATTGCTCTACAATAAATAAAACTTTTGAATTTTTTTACTAACATTTTTTTTTAATTTTTTCGAAATTTCATGAAGAAAAAAAAATGTGTATTTGAAATATTATATGAACTTCAACATTATAGTAACTATATTCAAACAAGTAATTATAAGAAATCTATACAAGTTTCTATACAATATAATAGCATGTGCCAAACATTTTTTTTGAAGCACCCGACGAAATGCTTTCTTTTTTATGAACGCCCGAGGGCGCGCGTTTTTTTCTATGGTGAGGTGAGGTGTAGTGGTATCAACCCTTTGTAATAATTATAAATAACTAGCCGACCCGACAGACTTCGTCCTGTCAAAAAAATTTGTAATGTGGCGGTGTTTTGTTCCTACCTTTTTTCTATTCTTTGCAAAAATTATCCTGAACAGAACCGTCACCCTGGTAATAATTCGGTGTGAATTAAAAATAATTAAATAAAACACTATAAGCATTTAAAAGTAAGTAATTTTAATCATGTAAATCATAATTCAAAAATCAGTTCAATTTTTATTGTAGTGCTTTGTGATAAACGATGTTTTTTTGTTTGGCGTATTCCTTGACAAACCAATCTGATGGTTTTCCAATACGGGAACAGACAACATACAATTTTCCATGTTAGAAACATGGGTTTTCCAAATTAATACCACAAACACTTAATGATACCATAAACGCACTGAAAACTGTAGTCGTTCAATCTTAAATGGCACATCAGTCGGAATCATTGGGATGCACGGTGCGAGAACATCTTCTGCTCTATACTATCCTTTCAATATAGTTGCTTCCATCACGTTGTTTGGTCGATATTTCGCAACATTATAATTGCCGATCCAACCTTTAATTGAAGATTGTGAGATGACAATCCTAGCAAATCCAGCGAGTTTAAAAACTCCGGTGCATCGTCTTGGTTAGCTGCCGAATCAGCTGATTCGCCTGCAATTTGTTCTTGAATTTTGAAATTTAATTCATTTACATCAATGTTTTTGGCTGCCAATATAGCTCGTTAATTAACAGAAAGATATTTCTATGTTCATATAAATATATTAAAAATTAAATTATCAAAAACTACACAAAATGTCATGACATAGATCATTGTTTTTTCTACAAACTTCGTTGCCTACTCGATTAAAAAAGAAAAAGGCTGTTTTCAGGGTTTTCCCGGCAATTATTTGATTTTTTCTCGCCGTAAGAACCATCCTTGGACTTGAACGAACATTTAAAAAAAAGAATTGGCCAAATTGGTCCAGGCGTTGTTGAGTTATGCGCTTACCAACACATTTTGCGGTTCATTTTTATATATAAGATATAAATTCTATATAACAGTCAATATGAACAACGCAGTTAGCATGACTCATAGCCTTGCAACATTGTATGCAGAGGTAAGACGCACGTGCAAGTCAGAGTAACGGTTTCTGTAAGGTTTTGCGTCTCAGATAAACAGAATGATTCATATTTAACAAACATTTCTAGAAGGTGATTACGTCATCTTGGGAAGGTTATAAAAACTCTGAGATGATAAAATAACCGTTCATTCCTAGTCTAGTTTTCAATCACTCCACATCAGTCTTCCCCTCAATATATTAATTGTGTATTAAGTTGTAATCAAGTGTAACCGAATAATGAAGTAAATAAAGTTAATAAACGTCTTCAAATATTTAATTAAAAATTTCCACAGTGATAAAGGCTTAACGTTAGTAGCAGAAGAACCTAATTATAAATGTTGACGTGACGCAACATAATTGTTGGCAACAGCGAATCCACAACATTTGGTACCAGTGTTGGGATCTCAACATATTTGTTGTTAGCTCAAGGGTGTACAAACAATATATATATACAGGGTCGGCCCTGCCTTGAATGCAATGCATGCAAAAAATGCGGGCGCACGCCTTAGGGGGCGCCAAAAACGAGATTCGGATATGAAATTTATAATAGTTTTTTCAATACCATTTAAAAAAAATATAATTTCTTTGCATCTTTTACTAAATTTGGACGTTGCATTGCATTCAAGGCAGGGCCGACGATGGAAAAGTAAAGATGAATACATACAATTCGGCTCTTGCGATATCAATTAGAAGTTCACGATGCAATTTTAGATATTTTAATAATGAAAAATTAAATTAAAATAATTCAACTAAAATGTTAGTACCAGTGTTGTTTGATAATGAGAGGCTAGATTTTTTTGCTTCTATGATTTGTTTAATAGAATAAATCGCATAAAATCTTCAAAATAAATAAGTAAACTGTTTCACAACCCAAACATTAACATTACACATGCGTTAGAGTTAAATGAAAATTTAAAAATATTCTTGCAAACCCAGATTTATTAATAATTATTTACAAAAATTAACGTAAATGTTTACATAATTTTAATGATAAACTGTTCAAAAAGTTAAAATAACAGGGGGGGGGGCGCTAGAAAAAAATTGGCATGCGGGCGCTGAGTACCCCAGGACCGGCCATGTATATATATATATATATATATATATATATATATATATATATATTAGATTTTTTGTTCGACGCTGAGACATATCTTGAATATTGATTTTCAGCCAATCGTCGAAATAAAAGAAAACAAATAAATAAAAATGTTTATTTATAATATACGTTTCGACACGGAGTGTCATCATTCAGCAAATTTTGTTAATCAGTATCAAAAAATAAAAATTAAAAACAAAATTTGTTCACTTAACACACTTTACGCGGGAAGAGTAGTTCTACCTGGTATTCGGACTGTGCTTTACACGCGGATACCGAGTAGGACTACCCGCTGTAGAACGGCACAAGCTAGATGCGAAGAGCGAACGAAATTTCTATTTCGTTTCTATTACCCAATATATTTTTAAAAATTATAATTTATTGTAATATTAATTTATTATAATGTAATATTTTTAAAAAATCTGATATAATGTGCAACAATTTTTTTAAAAACTATATTTATTCTCCAATAATATTTCAATAATTCTTCTAACAATTATGATTTCTTATTCAACAATACGAAGGAGAAGTTTATGTTTTCATAAAAAAATCCGATTCGCTAATTTTATGTTTTCTCGACGTTTCAAGCCATTCTGAATCGAATGAGACCAAATTTTGAACTAGTCGGTATTGTATTTTGCTTGAGGCAAGTTACATGGACTTTCCGATTTGTGTAAATAATCGACTTAATTCATGATAGATAAATTAATTTATGAAGTAGTTAAAAGTATTCAAGTGGATTTATTACACATTATTGAAAATCGAACACGTCAACCCGGTCGTAGTATTTGTTAAAAGCAAATTTTCAAAATCAATAATTTTTATAATTGAGCCAGTTTTTTATAGGACTTAATTGTTTAGTATGTTTAAGACCAAGTACTCTATCGTTATACCAAGTAAATCATATAATTTTAATTTTAACAAATGCCAAAAGAACTACTCATTTTCAAACTTTGATGAATTTTTAAAATTAAACCACTTGTCGTAAGGCTGTAATATTTCATTAAGTTCTGTAAGACCATGATATATATCGCCAAAAAAAGTTTCATGAAAATCGGCTTAAATTTTTTTTTCAACAGTTAATTACAAGAAAACGGCTCGGTAGATTTTCACCTAAAACTAATCAGAATCATTCCCAACTAATATCTTTCGAACAATTATTGATATTTTAAAATCGATTCGGTAGTATGAGCTTACATGTGGACGAAAAGTTTAACACTTTTTTCCAAATTACAAAAACACGGCTCGGCCGATTGTCGCACAAAACTGAGAAATGATAAGCCTCATCGAGATACATCAAATGGTTTTTAAATTTATAAAATCGGTTCAGGCGTTTGTGAGCAAATGTCGATGAAAGTTCTAATTTTGACAAATGCCATAAAGACCATACTAATTTTCGCAAACTTTGACGAATTTTTAAAGCTAAACGAGTTGTCGTAGGGCCGTAATATTTTAGTATGATCTAGAAGACTATGGTATCTACCGTCAAAAAATAATAATAAAAATCGAAGAAAATTTTTTTTTAACACCTTATTACAAAACGGACCGGACGATCTCTACCAAAAACTAATCAGGTCGATTCCCAAACAATATCTTTCGAACGATTTTTGAATTTTCAAAATCGGTTCAGAATTGCGAGCTAAGACGGCAATTTACGGCAAAAAATCTGTTGATGCACACACACACACAGACTTTTTCCAAATTAGGTCTCCTTTGATTCAGAATGGCTTGAAACGTCGAGAAAACATAAAATTAGCGAATCGAATTTTTAATAAAAACATAAACTATCGAATTTTAACGTAAAACTCATGTGGTTGTACATAATATGATTATATTACAGGTACTTTATAAATAATTTTGAATGGATATGTCTGATTTATGTACCTGTTAGACGACGTTGGTAATTTTGTCAAATACGATAATCAGTGGGTAATAAAAGTCCATTTGTTTATTTAAAACGCACAAAACCGTCCATTGTTTTATTTAAATTACGCTTCTACAAACATTTTCAAATTAAAAATGTAAAGTTTCTACGCGAATTTGAAATAATTTCTCACCTTTAGCCGCAAACGGTTTAGCCGTTTTCGAGTTTTACTAAGACATTTGAAAGAGAGTTCCATTTTTATATATGTATAAAAATGGAACTTCCCGAAATGTATATAAATAATATACTTAATCAATTTGACTTTAGAATAAGCAACTTCATCTGCCTTTCACAATATTTTTTTTTATTCTATAACTTATTAAGTAATTATCACTTTCATCGATCAAATAAAAAAAAATATGATTTTATAATTTCATTTATTTTTATATAATAATCAGAATACATAAGTTATTCATTGTGATAAAATTGTATCGACGCATACGCTCATACACCAACAATATAAAAACTAGGGGCGCATGGCATCGTGCCTTAAGGCAAATTGCTGGAACTTTCGTACAAAAACTATTATTTTTTAAAAAACGATTAACATTGTTGAAAAAAATTACTTCGATTTTGAGAAACTATAAATTTGACAACAAAAAATACTTTTTTTGAAAAAAAAATTTTCTTTATTTTGACAATTTTGGAAATTCTGAACTTTTTCTCAAATCAATCGTACTGCTTTAACTGCATAGAGACGGAATGCCAAAGCGCGTTAGCGCCGCGTTGTCGTCTAACGGATAAACATTGGTACGGAACCCATAGAAATGTAAACAAAATTTATACTTATTATTAAAATCTCTGTAAAATATCTAATAATTTGATGTGCATATGTCTAATGATCATTTTTGACCGCCAAATAGCATTTTATTTACTTTTTTAACTAGATCTCCAAAACCGCTAGACCTGCCTTCATGAAAATTTGATCAATTCTTCATCGTGTCAATACAAGTAAAATGTTTTTAAATTATTAAAATCGGACGCTCCGTTCTCTAAAAACCGAGTTACCATTTTGGCACTTTTTGCCTCGTACCTTCGAAATGGCTAGACCTGCCTTTGCCAAAAACTAATCAGCACGTCTCCTTATAATACGAATCGAATTTTTTTAATTATTCAAATCGCTTCATCCCTGTTCCCAAATCGTCGACGAAAATTTGTATCCGCACACACATACATACACGCACACACACACACACGACACACACATACACGAATATGCACATACATTCAATTTTTCTAAGGTATGCCAAATGTTCAATAGTTCGATTTTTTTGCGATTACTATAATTTGTCCTACGGGAAGTTAAAAAATGAAATTGAAATTGAAATTTATCACAATGAAAAACTTGTTCTGTAAACATTAACCAAACCAAAAGTATGGCGTTGACGTACTTGATCATAAAATATTTTATTAACTTCCCGTAGGGTAAGTTATAGTAATCGCAAAATGAAAATTCATTTATCTTACGTTTCAAAGGTTGTGAAGATTTTAGCATACCTTAGAAAAAATGAATGTATGTGTTTGTGTGTGCAGATACCATTTTTTGTCGATGATTTCAAGAACGCAAATCAACCGAGTTGAATAATGCAAAAAACTTTTGATTCGTATTGATAAGGATACGTGCTAATTAGTTTTTGATAGAAGCAGGCCTAGCCGTTTCGAAGTTACGGGGCAAAACGTGCCAAAAATGGTATTTCAATTTTTGAGAGAACCGAGCGTCCAATTTGAATGATTCAAAAAACATTTTATTAACATTGACGAAATTAAAAATTGATTAAATTTTTGGAAAGGCAGATGTTTATTTTGAAAAGCACATGCACACATGTATTCCACAGAGCAGGGCCCCGCCCTACCTTGAGGTTTTTAAAAACGTTATGACGCCCCCCCCCCTTAATTTTTTTTTTATTTCTGAAAAATGTTAATGAGAACTTTTAAGATGTTATTGAAAATCATAAGTAAAATTTTAGAATAATCCAAAAAACGAAAATTTCAAACTAATTTTATTACTGCTTTTTTGAAATATATTCTATGCGATACAAGCTTGGTGCATGCTGCACAAAGATTTTATATTAGGTTTTGACTGACTGAGTTTTAAACTCAAGTCTCCACGATATATTATTTCATGTCTATTATTTTTTTATCAATAAATTATAGCAAATTTTTGTACATATGATTACATTTGGGCATTTAGTTTAAGTTTCTTCATAAAGCCATTATTTAACGAGTCTACTTAGCTAGTTGACATTTTCTTAACTCAGAACGGAATTATATCTAATTTTAATATATCTTTTTTTGTTAAATCATTTTTTTTCAAACCGGAACGGAAATTTGTAGTTATCAGGTTGGCATCTAACTTTCTAAGTGCGTATTTTTGTTAGAAATTTTTAGTTACAGGTTGTCAACTGAGTAAGTGTGCATTTTTGTTAGAAAATCAAAAAATAACTTCGTTCTTTAATGTATTTATTATTTTGATCGCTGACTTTTTGTTATCTTAAGAAGAATCATTACCCCAAATTCACAAAACTTCTAGTTTTTATTATCAAAAACTGAATTAGGCACAATTTGACACCATCATGATTTTTTTAAAATTCAAGTGTTTTGTAATATTCACGATAATGCTGAAAAGAACTTATACACAATGTCGAGGAAAATTTTTATGTGAAAGAGCTTATTATATTGTAATGTCTCACCTTAAAAGCCAGCCAATCTTCACCACCTTGCCGCCTCTTTTTGAATAGTAACTACATCACTTCCACGGCAACTCGATTTAAACTACCAGGTGGCACATATTGATCTTAACAATATTCCACCAATTACACTGGAAGAGCTGATGGCAGCATGTGATCATGTTGGAAATAGTTAAACATCTGAGATTAAATGAAATTTCTAATATCGCTTTAAAAGCATCAATATTGATATCTTCGACGATATTGAATTAATTGAATTAATTACAGTAAAATACATCACTAAAACAAAATTAAACCTAACATTAGTATTAACATGTAATGCAATGATAATTTGAAAAATAATTGTTATGATAATGAGATAGTTTACTTAAGGCTTGTTCAATAGATTTTGAGACGATGAAAATTATTCATATACCCGTTACGCAATCTTTATTTTCAGTCCCAAATCTGGAAAATAATAAATAGGATCAAGAATAGAATATGATATGATATCAATATGTATCAAGAATAGAATATGATATGATAATTAAGCATTACGACTTTATTTAGTTCGCAAATGACACTTGCCTTACCATCAAAGCTAAAACTTACGATGAACTCTTAACGAAATTGAGCAGCGTCATGGATTCTGTTTTGAAATGGTTCAATATAAAAAATGTGCTTTTGAATAACGACAATAATAGCGAATAATATTTCTTCATTTACGATTAATAACAATTTATTTGACTCGTCTTTAGTATCTAAATTTTTAGGCGTTTATGATCTAAATACATTTCCAACTATTTATGCTTTAAATCAACGTGTACATGCTAGGGAAAGTCCCGTAACGCCGGACGGCACCTAAAGCCGGACACTCTATTTGACGCGTATTATTTAAGCGAGTATAAATCTTTTTATTTCAAAATACAAGTGAAACGGACGCGGGGGCACACAGGTTCAGGATCACACGCCAAGACGCACACGGCCACGGCGGTTGCAACCCTTTGTTGTTTTAGGCGCAAAAACACGGCGTCACCTAAATATAATGGAAGTAATTCTAGTGTATTTATGCACTATATTTTAGTGGCTTTCAAAAATAAATTTTAGTGGCTTTCAAAAATAAATAAAATTAAAGATTGTTATCCGTAAAATAGTAAAATATCATTAGATATTTTAAACAATTTTAGTAGGTACCACCAAATGAACAAACATGACTGTCCTTCAGCACCGGATACTAAGTCGTCCCTTAGCGCCGTATTGATATTTCTTGTGAGAATTGACGTAATTTATTCTAATTATTCCCTACTTCCCGTAGGGTAAGTCATTGTAATGGGCCGAAAACCGAAAATGATTTTTTTTGCATTTCTCGACGTTTTGAAGGTTTCTGAACATTTTGGCATGCCTCAGAAAAAATGGATGTCCGTGTGTGTGTGTATGTGTGTGTGTATGGATGTATGTATGTATGGATACAAACTTCCAGTCACGTTTTCGGGCGCACGGATCAACCGATTTGAATGGTTCAAAAAACATTCGATTCCTATTGACAGGAAGAAGAACTGATTAGTTTTTGGTAAAGGCAGGTCCAACCGTTTCGGAGATATGGAGCAAAGAGTGTAGAAAATAAAAATCGAGTTTTTGAGAGAACGGAGTATCCGATTTGAATGATCTAAAAAACATTCAATTAGTAAGGACTGCGAGAAGTGTTTATTAGTTTTTGGCAAAGGCAGGCCCCGCCATTTCGAAAATACGGAGCTAAATATGTAAAAAATGGCAGATTTTGAGAGAACTAAGCGTCCGATTTAAATGATTTAAAGAACTTTCCTCTTGTCTTGACAAAATAATTGATTTTGGAAAAAAAAATTTTGTTACAACTTTTTTTTTCAAAAAAAATTTTTTTTGTATGTCGAAAATAATTCAGATTTTATTAACTTCCCGTAGGGTAAGTTATTGTAATGGGCCGAAAATCGGAATTGAAATGTTTTACATTTCTCGACGTTTTGAACGTTTTGGCATACCTTAGAAAAAATGAATGTGTGCGTGTGTGTGTATGTATGTATGGATACAAATTTCCAGTCACGTTTTAGGGCGCACGGATCAACCGATTTGAATGGTTCAAAAAACATTCGATTCCTATTGATAGGGAAAAGAGCTGATTAGTTTTTGGCAAAAGCAAGTCCAGCCGTTTCGGAAATACGGAGCAAAGAGTGCAGAAAATAGAAATCGAATTTTTGAGAGAACGGAGTATCCGATTTGAATGTTCTAAAAACATTCAATTAGTAATAATAGGGAGAAGTGTTTATTAGTTTTTGGCAAAGGCAGGCCCAGCCATTTTGAAGATACGGAGCTAAATATGTAAAAAATGGCAGTTTTTGAAAGAACTAAGCGTCCGATTTAAATGATTCAAAGAACTTTCTGCTTGTCTTAACAAAATAATTGATTTTGGAAAAAAAAAATTGTCCCAATTTTTTTTTTTTTTTTTTGTATATCGAAAATATTTCAGATTTTATTTTTAATTCTGACTATAGTTCTAATATAATAAAAATAATTTCAACTCTGCAATTCAGTTTGTATAATTCTTATAAATATTAGACTATGTTACAATATTTATAATAATCTATTTGAAAACATTCAGTAATCCTCGAACATTTCGTTACGGTACGGGAAGTTCCAGCAATTTGCCTTAAGGCACGATGCCACCCACCCCACTAGTTTTTAATTCTGACTAAAGTTCTAATATACTTTGAACAAATAATTTCAACTTTGCAATTCAGTTTATATAATTCTTATAAATATTAGACAATGTTGCAATATTAATAATAATCTATTTCAAAACATTCAGTATTCCTCGAACATTTCGTTACGGTACGGGAAGTTCCAGCAATTTGCCTTAAGGCACGATGCCATACACCCAACTAGTTTATACTTTTTTTTGTATATCGAAAATAATTCAGATTTTATTTTTAATTCTGGCTAACGTTCTAATATACTATAAACAAATAATTTTAACTTTGCAATTCAGTTTATATAATTCTTATAATATTAGACAATGTTACAATATTTATAATAGTCTATTTGAAAACATTCAGTATTCCTCGAACATTTTGTTACGGTACGGGAAGTTCCAGAAATTGGCCCTAAGGCACGATGCCATACACCCCACTAGTTTAATTTTATTCTGTATGAGTGCTAACGATCACTACATACTCCTATTTTTCGTATTTTCTAGTCAAAGAATGAAAATCTTATGATGAATGCTCCAGCTGAGAGCATAGGTGTGACCCAGCCAAAAGGGTGGATAATTAGTGATTTTTTTTTGCAATATCTAATAATAGTCGTCAAACACAAATGTGCAGACATTCCAGAGTGGGAAAATGGCTACATATGTGTTCAATGCTGGTTATTTTGAAATGTCCGGTACTAGGCGCCACTTTGTAAAATCATCTTTTTTGTTACCAAAGTATGATTGATAGTATTAATTATTGTTTCGCAAAGATTGAGTTTTTGTTAATTTAGTTTGATTTCTAACTTTGTTATCTAACCTAAGTCATAATTTAATAAACATTTTATTAAATATTTTTTATTTATTTATAACCTGAGGTGTCCGTCACTTGGGTACTTTTCCCTATATCTTGTGGATCCTTGAATCTAAAATTGGAATATTTGGTTTACTTTCTATTTATTACGCAAATTTCTATTCACATATTGCTTATGGTATCCAATTTTGGGGTTCTTTAACAAACGAATTAAAGTTTTCAAACTGCGAAAGAGAGCCATTAGAATAATTTGTTTACTTTTTTCCAAGACATCATGCCGTAATCTGTTCTCCAAACAAAAAATTTTAACAGGACCGGGTATATTTCTTCTAGTCGCACTTAATTTCATGAAAAAAATCCAGTCTTTATTAATTTGTCCTCGATGTCAAATACCGAGCATAATACGAGACATAAATTGATTAAAGGTTGGACTTATAAAGTACACTGTTCCTTTAATACTATCTGTGGTCTTGGTACAATTTATGAATAACCTGCCTTTACGTGTTCGTACCCTTGATAATAAGAAATTTCATAAAGTACTAAGTAATGCATTAAAGGATTTAACTTTTTATAGCCCTCAGGAATTTTTAGCTTTTGATTTTTCAAATCCCGAAAATCTCAACTAATTATTAACGCGACTTTTCCCCGTCGAAAAAATTTCTATACTACAGGCAACAGCAAGATCGATGGATCGACGATGGTAAAATTCCCTACAAATCTACGGGCCTAAACTAACTGATGTCTTCTACCAGCCATGCCTACTCTGCTTGTCACAACATAATTTGTTCATCTAAATACTTCTGCTGCAAAAATACTTCTAAATTACTATTATTATTTTGTTTATAATAACTATTTTTATATAATTGTTATTGTTAAAATACTTATTAATTATATGACTAAAAAGTTATAATTTAAAAACACTTGTGAAACAAAATATTTCTTTCATCAAAATACCTAAAAATTTGTAAAAGAAAATACTTATATTGTAAAAATTACCATTATTATAAATTATCATACGCATTTCATTGATAAATATACCAAAACTTCAAGAAACCTACCATCCACGTTCCTCCAATACGGAGAAACGGCAAATCTTGGGCTTGAAGTAACGTTGAAAAAGCCGTTTCATTTTCTGAGTATTTCAAAAATTCCACATTCATCAACTGTAAATTCATATGAGAATGAAAAGATACACCTTTTGTTAAAGAAGGATTTGCCAAATGAGAGTAATATGAAAAAAATCCCAATCCCAAACCTGACAAATATTTGAACAAAACCCCTAGCTATAGACCCATCAGCATTCTACCAGCAATGTCAAAAATCTTTGAAAAACTGCTCTTGAAAAGATTGCGGCCGCATCTGGATGACCAAATTATTCCCAACCACCAATTTGGCTTTCAGGAAAAACACTCGACTCTAAAGCAAATCCATCGAGTAACTGAGAAGATCATGGACTCATTTCAGACAAAATCATATGGTTCTGCATTATTCCTGGACATAAGCCAAGCATTCGACAAGATCTCGGCACCCAGACTCATTATTCAAACTTAAAAAAGTATTACCTGCTGACATATACTTGTTGTTGAAATCATATTTAGCAAATAGATTTCAATTTCATTTTGCAATTTTTATTAAGGATGCTACTTCAATAAACGCCCAGCGAGATCCAGGGTACCCCAGGGAAGTGTTCTCGGCCCAATAAATAAAGCTCTTGATTATACAGCTGATTTTCCACAAAAAAGGTAAAAGCACCATTGCAACTTATGCAGACGACACAGCTGTTCTGTCCCAATACCAAGACCCAGTATAAGCCACTGGTTTAAACTTTGGAGATTCAATGTTAACAGCTCGAAGTCAATTCACATCAGCTTCACCCTGAAGACAAATACTTGCCCACCTGTTGTATTGTTTAAACAAAGGTTGCAACAGACAAATGTAGTTAAATACTTGGGTTTGCCAAACTAACGTGGAAATACCATATTCAAAAGGAACGCCAATATCTGGAAATCACGAGAAGAAAACAATACTGGTTGTTAAACCAAAAATCTCAGTTGAGCACATGAACCAAACTTCTTCTGTACAAAGTCATGTTAAAATCAATTTGGAAGTACGGAATAAAGCTCTGGGGAACGGCGCGCAAATCCAGCCATAATTCAAAGATTTCAAAACAAGATTTTGAAAAAAAATTTAAACGCACCCAAGTATGTCTCAAATTGATTGGTTCATAAAGACTTGAACATAAACAGAGTTAAGAAAGAAATTTAAATTTTAGTCTGAGATACAAGGATAGAATACAGATTCCCCCAAACATCATGACCAAAAACTTTATAAAAAACTATGGCATTGAACGGCTCAGAAGAAAACGTTTTTTTATATTCTTTAGTAATCCTATGTCACGTACAATTAGTCGTAAGCTTTATTTAATATTTATCACATCAGGACTTCATCTATAAGCTAAATATATCCAACTTCGAATCGGATCACCACTGGGTGACCATTCGACCTTTTTGTCCTTATTTAATGAACCATTAAAGTTACTAAATGTTGTTTATAACGACACATTGTATTTCATAAATGTAAATTAAAAAAGTCGATTATTTTCACATATTGGGAAGTATGATGTGTTTCACGAGTACTATTCTGCTTGATTTAAATATTGACCCAAAAATTTAGAAATCAACAACAAATTTTACTTTTCTGTTGATATTAAAGAGAAATATGCATTTTATATTTAAATCATATATATATTTGAATTTTCGAGCAAGAATCTCATATACAATTATATAATATATAATATATATAGTACTATAATTATCTGTTGGCCACAAATATTTCAAACAATCATGTAAATACAAATATAATTACTTAATTAGTGCTTAACATCATATATTCTATGTTTATACAGCAGAATAACAAAACGAATCACCATCAAACAATACAATTTTTCTCAACTAAAATTTTTAATTTAATATGCCTAGTTCCTGTTTACGAGATTATTAATATTCCTAATAATAACAGCGCGCGGGAAGGCTTCATTTATTCAATATTAATACTGACATTTTAAATTTGTTGCCTGTAAGTGACTGTAAAATTTAGTTTAATTTGACTAAATATATTTTAGCAAAAAACACCATACACGCTAAAAAAAGTAATCAGCATCTTTCAAAATTAAATTATTACTACAAAAATAGAAAAATGCTAATAACACTTCAATTATTTTAGTTTTAATAAATCAATTCTATAAATCCTAATTAAATACCTCTTCGTTTACAAATGAACAAGATAAAATATATATAAATTAAAAACCGCATAGTCGTGATTGAACTTTTAAACATGGAACTGAAAAAATAATTCTATCCATAACAGCAGAAGTTTGAAGTAGCGGTTATTCAATAATTTAAGAATTAAGAAGCGCACTTATAAATTATTTATATCCATTAATTTATGATTAACTTGCTTTACTTGCTGCACTTTCACATCATCGTTGTAATGTCTTAATAACAATTAATAAATTTGAGTGATAGCGCAACGAAACAAAATTATTTTATTACACAGGCGACACGATTGCAATTACCGGCAATAATTTTTACAATATAATTAATTAACATTCTATAAAAGCGCTGAGCACACAAACACATTGTTCGAGAAATATGTTGCGAATAACAATTCACATGTATGTGTGTTGATAATTATAATGATTACAGTCCGCTCCACATTGCATATTCATATTATTTTATTAATTAGCTTTTATACACGTTATGCACAATATTTAAATTAGTATTCACGTTCTTTGTTTTCTTTCATAGTTTCAGTCATATGTATTACGTGAGCTACTGGGTATTACGTTACTTTGTTATATAATAACTCATTTTTTGTTTTTATGACTACATATTCGAAGCGATTAAAACTAAGAATATAAATTTACAAAGATGGGATAAAACTGCCTCTCACATGATTGAGTTCTAACTTTTTTTTTCAATTACACGAAAATTATCGAATATTAGAAAACCTAACTTTTTGACTTTCTGGCACAAGTGCTAATTTTTCTCAAGTTAATTATGAAGCGAATTAATCAGAACCCAAAAGCAAAACTAAAAAGTATCAGATATAACATAATAGGTGAAAGAAGAGCCAATAGTGAAGTTCTTACTAGAAGCTCGTAAGTTGTTTTAGAAACAAATTAATTTATTTAACAAACTTTTTTATTGTATCCTTTAATAGTATATTTGTTATTTTAAAATTATATTGAAATTATTTAGGAGACTCTCTCATTTGCCGTCCCGAATAATCATCACTAAAATTTGCCGTCTTAGTTTTGACTTAGAAAAAAGGGTCAGCTTAATAAAACTCAAATCATGTTATCTTGTTAGTTTTTGAGTCTTACCAGCTGATAAAATTACAATGAGAACCAATAGACTATCGAAATTTGTACATAATTGTTTATTGAATTTTATTAACCAGGTCTCATTTATGCTAATTATTTTGTAATATGTTTTGACAGTTTTATATTCGTAAGAAACCTTTTTTCTATGTCCTCGATATTGATTGCTGAATTTTTAGTTTTTCTACTAAATCAAAAAATTGCTTAAAATGATTAGGCAAAACATATAAATCAACGCCATCTACAATCTTATTCAAAATTTAGTCAGAATGTAAACATTAATAATATTTGCCGATCAAAATTCATAATAAAGTTATGCAAAAATTCTTCGCGTTTTATAATTCCTGATTGGATATAGAAATATCAAGCAGCTTTATCTGAACCCAATTTACTCAAAAACATAAAACAAAATCAATACATTTTTATACTTTTTGAGGAGCTTCGTCTTTCTGGTCTATTACCTGATTCTTATTTACAATAGAACAAAACTGAAATATGTACAACAAAATAATATGAACAAATAACGCAAGTGAAGAATTCATTTTAAACGCATTCAATACGCATTTCAAAGAATATTTTGCAAAATACATTACAGCAGAAAGAACAATCCATCATACAAATTATTATGAACATTAATATAATTATTATATTTACAACATGTCTGTGAAATAATTTAATTATTATATACATTTTGTGCACAACGTTAAGCATAATTTTAAAAAATGATTACTGATTAATCATAATTCAAATCATTCTAAAAAAGTGAATTTTGGTATTTCATAATAAATATAAATTAAATGATTTAAAATCAAAGCAAAAATCATCGAGTAAATTTCTATGTTTATTCATATTTACATAAATTATTAATATGCTAGTAGATATAGCAAAATATCAACCATCGTAACCTCTGTGCGTTAAATGATTAAATTTCGAAAAATTATATTTCATATAGATGCAATTAACCCTTTAGCTACAAACGACATCCGTGCATTGTGTACGGATGTCGTCTCTGGGCGACACTTTGTGTTTGCTTTTGCATCAAGATATATCACTATGAGTTAAAGTATTGAGAATACTAGTCTTTTATTGTTATTCTAGTTTATTAGGAGCGTAGTTTAACACATTTTTTTATTATCATAGAAATATCTTAAAATATATCGTTGTGCCTGTCCGTTCAATAGTGCAAGTGAGCGACACGCTGATCTCGTTCAGCAGCGACACTCGCACTTCCGTAGCGAAAGAGTTAAATTCGTAATCTACAATTTTGGTTTTCAATAAGAGATTATAATCTCACATTAATGCATCCATTATGGAAGAAAAAGCTATTACTCCGTGTAATTTTTTTCCTTTTGAGCCAAAAATATGTTTTGTAAAAATTACAATCTAAATTTTGGAATTAAAGTTTATGGTCTCTACATATCCACCTTTTATATTATAAATATTATACACAAGAGTTTTTTAAATATCACAACTAATTTCACTTAAATTTATCTCGTAGCATTACTTTACGCCAAAATGTCCTGAATGTGAATTATCCATTTAATTTGAATTATTTCACATAAATTTTCTAATTCAATAATTAGAACAACCACAATTTAAACTTTCACTTCTTCATCCTCGTCGGTATCTCTGCTGTCGCGTCTAAGCAGAGGGCTCCTATCATCGGATCTTGCGGTTGGAGGGCTGCCTGGATCTAGTGGAGGACTATCTATTTGCTGTGGTATTCGTGTTGCCAATTGCTGCTGTTGTTGGTGGTGGTGGTAGTAACTTGAGAGCGAACTAAGTGAGTTACTGGCTGTTAGATGCGGAAAGGATGCACTAGGTCCAGGAACAGCCATAGGACCGAGCGAACCCGGATATAAACGGTATGGCAAAGGTTTTTGGAGAGCTGCAGCCGCTGCCTGAAAAAAAGCAGAAAGAAAAAGCTATTATTTGAATTTTTTCTATATTTGGAAACTATTTAATTAGTATGTATAGTTATGATATTGAAAGATTCGAAACGATATGAAATAATTTTTACTAGAAACTAACAGAGTTCACGAATCGAAAGTGAGATAACTTAAAAATAACTTTGAGATATTGAGCTTTTTGTGATTTGGAAAGTAATGTAATGTTCATGACTCTTCAATAGTATAAAGTATTAGAACAATTCAGAACGACTAGAGAAAACATATATATAAATTAATATAATGAAACTGACTTGTCTGTAATACAGGTCGGCTGTTGTCTGCGGCATTCCATCTCGCACGCCATCGCGTGTCGCGCCATGCGAACTTGGCGGCGGAGGGCCAACAGGAGGGCCAACAGGTGGAGGATATGGCCAGCCTGCTCCCAAGTACGCCGCGGGGGCTCCGTATAGCCTTTGAAAGGCTGCGTAGTTTCCGGCTTCAGCTAGAAGTTCTAATCCAACAGCCGTCTGTCGTTTCCATTTCGTTCTGCAAACAAGTAAAAAGGTTATTGATATTAATATATAGAAATTTGCAATTTCTACAAATTATAAAAAAAATTTTTTTTAATTTTTTTTAACAGTAATCAGAACCTTACGTCCTATGAGCTGTTGGGCTGAAACTTCTCCTTACTTCCAATTTTTTAGATGGTAACGCAATGGTTAATCCATCCACATTTGATGATTTTGTTATTAGAATTAATCTAATAGGGCTGACTTTTTATTGGTGCAGCAATGCCGGGCGAGGCCTATTTTCACTTGAAAACATATCGCTATCTATATTTCCAAGTGAAAATCGTTGTCACTGCTGCCTGACAACAGGCTGCTCGAAGTGGGTATCGAACCCGGGACCTCTGACACAAGTCCCGTCGCTCTTAACCGCTTACCTACGGGCGAGCCCTACAACAATATTAAGATATTTTTCTGACTGGATTTGACAACTAAATCGCCTTCATGATGTCATAGCTATTGTGCCGCAGACCAACACAGTAACCAGAAATAACACTGTATAACATTCACAAAATTGTGAACAAACCAATTTCGAGTTGCTCCAGTTTACAAAATAAAAAACTTTGCCATTAGTCAACTTCGGTCTTGGTGGGCAAAATCGCTACCAAACAAAACTAATATAATTAGCAGGCGCAAAAGTATTTGATATGTAAACCCCGTATCATGATGCTATTGTCCCGCAGGCTGACACAGTAACCAAAAGTGTGCAAGTGCGTTATATTTAACAGTAACTTGTTTTTTTCCGCATTGCAAGAATTATAAATCAAATAAAAATTGCAAACAAACCAATTCAGAATTTCTCCAATTTAAAAAATAAAACATTGTCATCGAAGATTAGACAACTTTGGTCTTGGCGGTTAAAGGCGGTACTAAAGGTTTTAAAATTATAGCAAAAATCGATTTTTCATAAAAATTTGAGGATATTTCAAAATTTTCTAAAAAAAACGATTATTTACAAAAATCCCCAAATTTTCAAGAATTTAAAGAAAATCGATTTTTTCAAAAATTTCAAAATTTCCAAAAAATTAAACTTATAAAAGAATTGAGAAAATTATTGTAAACATATAAGTTGTTATAGAAAACGCTCTTCGCCCAATGTAATAAGCACTATAAATTTACAGTATGTATTTATAATAAATAATCTATTTGAAATTATTTAAAACAATCATTGATTATTTCTATTCCTCGAATGTTTAATTACTAAATAATTAGTTCCAGCAATTTGCCTTAAGGCACGATGCAATGCACAACTAGTTTGTTTATTAAGCATACCTAAAATTACCTTCATCACAAGATTAATTTAAAACTAGTGGTGTATGGCATCCTGCATTAAAGCAAATTGATGGTACTTCCCATACCTCAATTAAATATTCCTGGGATATAAAATGTTTTCAAGTAGATTATTATAAATACCTGTCTTTGTCAAAAACTAATCAGCACGTCTCCTGATCAATAGGAATCGAATGCTTTTGGAATCGCTCAAATCGGATAATCCATACACATCTATTTTTTCTGAAGTATGCCAAAAGGTTCTGAAACCTCTAAAACGTAAAGATATGCAAAAAATTTCATTTTCGAATTTTGGCCCTTTACTATAATTTACCCCACGGTAAGTTAATAAAAATAATTAAACAAACATGGATAATTTTACATATAAGATAGTTTTACACATATATACATTATTTAGTGATAAATTGAACTCTTGAAAATAGTTTCAATTAAAATTTCAATGTGCACCATGAACGAGAGTAAATATATATTATTTAAATAACTGCTTAATGCAAGCATTATATTTTTAACACCTGCGGCTTCCGAGTATTTAAGAAGCAGAATAAAAATCAAAAGTCAAAAACCCGCCTGGATTATAAGTTGATGTTAAAAAAATTGACGAGTAGTTAATCGACGACTATTTTTAGATTTGCCCTGGAGGTGTCCCTAGAAATTCTAAGTTGCACCTATTAATTAGTCAGCTCATTAAAGTATAGTTCATTCTTATATTAATATATCTACTTCAAAACGGTATAACATTGAATAGAGCAACAATGAATTTGAGAGTAATAAATTTAAAACATTTTAGTAACTAAAGAATTAAAGGCCGAATGTTCTGTAATTTGTTTAATCTAATAAAAGCAGGTATTTTTCACGAATAAACTTTGAAATACAAAATTCTTTATAAAAATATAATCAAATGAGCAGGGAGTTGGCTAGGCAGTAGAAAAACAGAATCAGATATCACATTTTCGAAAGTATCATATTGTAATACATTTTGATATAAGACTATGGAAAACATAAGAGTCAAAGATTTGAAGAATTAATTTTAAAAAAATTAATAATATTATGATAGGAGTCATGTACTACCGAGCAGAATTTGTTTATTAACGCAAAGGGGGTTTAAAAAGATAAATACAGATTCAGCAAAGTTTCTGAAGTCACCATTCTTTTCCTTATGTAAAATAAATAGGACAAGTTCAGAAAATATTGTCTTAAACTGATTTGGATTTTTGTGGGGCGTGCCTGGCTGTTACAAGGGGGCACGGACAGCACTTTCCAAAACACTATTTTCAAAAATAAACCAAAAATTTTTTAATTGGTATTTTTGCATAATATTGCATATTAATTCGTAATCTGATAAATCAGTTGAATATTTATAAAAATAAAATTGTTGAACAAATTAAGGAGGCGCAACAATTTTTAACTACCCGTAGGGTATTAACTACCCGTAGGGTAGTTATAGTAATGGGCCGAAAATCGAAAATGGAAGTTTTTGCAGTTCTCGAGGTTTTGAAGGTTTCTGATCATTTTGGCATACTTCAGAAAAAATGGATGGGTGTGTGTATGTTTTGTATGCCCGCATTTTTTCGTCCACGTATTCAGGCGCACGGATCAACCGATTTGAATGGTTCAACAAACATTCGATTTCTATTAATAGGGAGATGTGCTGATTAGTTTTTGGCAAAGGCGGGTCCAGCCGTTACGGAGATGCGGATCAAAGAGTGCATAAAATACACATCGAGTTTTTGAGAGAACTGAGTATCGGATTTTGCATGATTTAAAAAACATTCAATTTGTAATGATTGAGAGAAGAGGTGATTAGTTTTTGGCAAAGATAGGTCCCGCCATTTCGAAGATACAGTGCTAAATGTGCAAAAAATGGCAGTTTTTGAGTGTGCTAAGCGTCCGATTTGAATGATCTAAAAAACTTTCTGCTTTTATTGACAAAACAATTGCTTTTGAGGATAAAAAACTATTGCATCTTTTTTTATTTTCCATAAAATATTTTTGTAATTTTGGATTAAAAATTCAAAAATTACCCAGACTAAGCACAGTCTAGGCGCCACTCTTGTACAAATGTTTACCCAAGTGCGTTTAGAGTGTTTATGTACTGGAGCATTTTTCCAATTTTGTCAAAACTATTGAAAAATGTGAAAATGCCGCCAAGCTAAGCACAGTATAAGTGAAAATGTCGCACAGAATTATTTGCAAATTCTGCGACTATACGGAAACACTTTTTCAATTTGGTGTAAATTAGGCAACTATTTTTTTGAAATTGAATTCGAAATGAAATGACGATTGTTAATGTTCTGGAGATAAATTGATTTATGATTTACATTTGATTTGCTCAGATATAACGAGATAGCAAAATTGTAATAATATATTTGAAAACGTTTAAAATTTCTCGAATATTTCATTACAGTACAGGAAGTTCCAGCAATTTGCCTTAAGGCACAATGCGAAAAAGTTTGGAAAACACTGGGCTAAATGTTTTAAGCGAGCATGGCCAATGAATAAGGCAATAATATCCGCGGTATCATTAGACGCTGATACCAAGCATTTGAGGCATATGACCGACGTTATTCTATTATTGTTTTGAAGTATGAAGCGTATAGGGATTATCGGTCTCGTTAGCCGGGTTCCATTGTATTTCACAAGAGAAATGGTTATGTGCAACGGTTACACGACGATGCCGACTTCGAGGCACCGAAAGACTGCAGTAGCAGTTTTATTGTATCGAATAACGCAATATATGCAATGAACACTAGCAAACACACATACACACATATATATATATATATATATATATATATATATATATACATATATATACATATATACATATATATATATATATATATATATATATATATATATATATAAAGTACGTGTCACAAAGTGGTCCGGAATTGACTCCTAAACTGCTGAACGAATTTTAAATGTTATTGGCTAGCCCATAAAATTTATTTTTTGCATTGGATAAATAATGTAGCTAATATTTTGTAAAATCTCTTTAAAATTAAAAGTAAGACATTGGATTTGTTTGTTCCTGGCCGTCCCATTCATGACGCCTTTGAACCGGTTAAAAAATTTGAAAGTTTGCAAAATACTGCATTTATATCATGATTATATGTTATTGGTTGTGATATAATTGATTTGGTTTTCACAATATAATTGCTCCAAGCCAAATTGGGCCTTTAACAATTCATATTTAGATTATTATTTAAAATTTTGTTGTTCCGTCTAATAATTAAATTGAGTTGTACTAATTGAATATTGTAACTATTATTCCATAAAACCTCTTTTAAATTAAAAATAAAACATTGGATCGGTTTTGCCCACTGGCAGGACCTTCTTATCTCGCATATGAGGTAAAAAGGATATGGTGACAAGTTTAAGAAAAATGGAAAAAGCATTAGTTTTTTAATGATGAATTAAATGGGATTTTTACTGAATATAGTTAGGTTGTTATCTGTTTGATAGTGTCTAATCTAGTTTTTTTGAAGTAAATCTTCTTTAGGCGCAACTAGGGTGTAATCTGTGAGAATGCAACGGAAATAGCGTTACGCCCGAACTGTACGTCATTCGCTTTCGAAGAAATCATTTCTATACGATTGTGATTAGTCGACGTATCGCTTGAATAGAGATCTGTCGTTTTTTTGCGTACCGATATCGACAAGGAAATCAGCACAGATAAATTTTAGGGGTTACATGGTGGTACCAATCTTGATTTAATACAAAATGCTTGAATCAAAAGAATATTTTACCCTGTTCGCCGTAAATAATTACAATAAAAATAATAAAACTAATGAAACATTTGTGTCGTGTACTAAACGTAAGTTTATTGAAATAATTTCTATATTATTCGTTTTGTCTATAAATTATTGAAGTTATTAAAATGGAAAATATTTTTTAGGCAAGACAAATATTACAGCTGCTCAAAGAATAAGATTATATCCCCGGCGAAAAAGCAAAATAATACAACCAGTCAATGAATGTATGTTAATTATAATTACATGAAGTTCTTCAAACACAATTTTTACATGATGAGTGAAGTTGCGTAAACAATATTTGTTCAGGCCTTGTTTAACATAATCCACTGTGTGAACGAATATTATAGAATTTATTAATCAGCAATTACTTCATTTCTCTAATGAAGGTTCATTTCTAAATGCTAATTACAATGACAAACCGATCATGTCATATTTGAAGTATGACTATAATTACATTATTGTTTTCAAAAATTATAAATATTTTAATGCTAATATATATATATATATATAATTTATAATTTATTATTATATAAATGTATATAATGGTCGACGCTAATAAATGTGTGCACCACGAGTGTTACCATATTACTATTAAACATTATTCAAAATTGTTATATGATGTATTTATTTTTAACTTAAATGCCATCTCGTACAAAAGCAAAAAAGTTTTACTTCAATCGCGAGTGAACCTTACGCGCACTCTTTTTTTCATGTTGATTTTGCACTTCTTCATTTATGTTATATTATGCTCATAACAATATGTGCTTATTTGACTATTTATTTTATATGCAATAAAAAACAAAAAGGTGATATTTCATTACAAAATGAAACTTTTAAATCAATTACACTACATAAAAGTTAATGATATTAATGGTATTGAGTTGAGGCATAATTTTTATATGGCATATTCGAATCCATTAATAATTTCTTTATTATTTGTAAGACTAATTACGGTATTTCTACGCATTCATAAGAGAAGAAATTAATCACTTGTGCTTCCGTTTCGCGGTGCACAAAAACGCAGATAGAAACTCTCAGACATCGTCTTTTAAGTATCTGAATACCGTCCTTATAGGTAGACTTTTAGTTCTTTTGTTAATTCGAAGCTTTAATTTGTGGCTCCCAATCACATCCTGCGGCGCTACCGGAGCGGCGTCCGCGCTTCACAATGAAAGATCATTAAGATGAGTAGCGGAGGCGCAAGCTATTTCTGAATGATTTTATATTATGTCATAGTTGTCAGTTAAATTATATGATATAAATAAAATTATAATTCATAATTAATACACACACATATCTTATATATAAAAATGAATCGCAAAATGTGTTGGTAAGCGCATAACTCAACAACGCCTGTACCAATTTGGGTAATTATTTTTTTAAAATGTTTGTTGATGTCCAATGATGGTTCTTACGGCGAGAAAAAATCAAATAATTGCCGGGAAGACCCTAAAAACAGCCTTTTCTTTTTCTCTCACAAACGTTTTCTAACTAATACGGAGAATCAATTTTGATTGCTATTATATAAAGTTCATATTAAATTACAAGCACTCATAGTATACTCCTTCTAAACGATTATGCGGATTTTGATAAACCTTTCTGAAATTTGTTAAGGAAATTTTCTAGGATGTATGTGATTATAAAGTACTGGGATGTATATGCAATATTGTAGAAATAAATGGAAAAATTTGTAAAAAAAGACATGTCATTGTTTGCATTGAAAACAAATGAAAACTATCACCTGCCAAAAATTTAAATTTACTTATGAACCTAGACAATATTAGAATATGTATAATAAATTGATGATTATGAATAAGAACTAGTGGGGTGTATGGCATCGTGCCTTAAAGCAAATTGCTGGAACTTCTCGCGCCGTAACGAAATGATCGAGGAATATTAAGTGTTTTAAAATATATTATTATAAATATTGTAACAGTATCTATTTATATTTATAAGAATTATTTAAACTTAATTGGAAAGTTAAAATTATTTGTTTAAAGTATATTAGAACAGAATTAAAATAAAAATCTGAATTATTTTTGATATACAAAAAAAAAATTGTAGCAAACATTTTTTTTTCAAAATCAATTATTTTGTTAAAACAAGCAGACAGTTTTTAGTATCATTCAAATCGAACGCTTAGTTCTCTAAAAAACTGCAATTTTTTGCACATTTTGCTCTGTATCTCCGAAACCGCTAGACCTGCCTTTGCCAAAAACTAATCACCCCTTCTACTCGTCATTACGAATTGAAAGTTTTTGGGACATTCAAATCGGACGCTCCGATCTCTCAAAAACTCGATTTCTATTTTCTGCACTCTTTGCTCCGTATCTCCTAATTGACTGGACCTGCCTTTGCCAAAAACTAATCAGCACATCTCCCTATCAATAGGAATCGAATATTTTTTGAACCATTCAAATCGGTTGATCCGTGCGCCCGAAAACGTGGACGAAAAATTGTATCCATACATACATACACACTCACACATACACACACACACATCCTTTTATTCTGAGGTATGCCAAAATGTTCAAAAACCGTCAAAACGTCGAGACATGTAAAAATTTTCAATTTCGATTTTCGGCCCATTACAATAACTTACCCTATGCGAAGTTAAAAATTAAATGTCTACATTATTGCCAAAAAGCAGCTGAGATATGCCAGAAATTAAAAAAATATAAAATACAGTATATGTATGGCAGATTGAATAATACACATATGAACAAGATATGACAAATTAATTCACTTAAAATATGAAATTAAGTATTAATCATGGCCGGAAAGATAAAGATAGAATCTTTAATGCGATGCATGCGAAAAATACGAGCGCACACAAACTGAGCGAACACAAGATTCGGATATTAAATCTTCAATATAGGTTTTTTTTCAATATATAAATTTTTTGCAACTTGCACTAATTTTTTCACAATATTTTTAAAATTCGTAAAAATTTCACTTTATAACAACAAATGGGAAGGTAAAGATGAATACATACAATTCGGCGCGCACGATATCGATTAGGAGAAGTTTAAGATGCAATTTTGGATATCTTAAATAATAAAAAATAAATTAATTTAATCCAACGTGATCAATGATTATGGTTATGTTATACCATTTAAAAGACAACTATTTCTAATATAGTGTGGGAATTGAGACTCTTCATTTTATTTAAAGCAGTTCTACATATCGCTCATATTGTATATGCATTTTGGCGTGAAGAGAAATTTAAAAAACAATAATTATTATTCTGAAGTAAACGGTAAATATTAGTATATTATATTAAAAATTTGTAAACATGGGTACAGGACAACGTCTGTCGGGTCATCTAGTAAATATATATATATATATATATATATATATATATATATATATATCATTATATCATTTTATTTACATTTCATATTTTTGTATTTTATTTTTTCTAATTGTGTCCCCACTGTTTAACGATCCTTGAAACACACTTTTACAATATCTTCATAAATCCTCGGTTTTCTGCATCAAGCGCTGGGCTTATTGCTTGCAACGATACATTACATAAATCTTTAGTTTAAATTTAAAACAAATTGTTAGTTTATTATTGTTTATTCACTATATTTTTTAAATTTGTGTTATTACTTTTCTGGTGTGGTATGTATCAATTTTTTACTTGTCATTTTTTAATCCATAATATATTTTAAATTTAACCTTTTTTAAACTTTATAAAAATTCTTTTAGATACTGTATAAAACATCAAAAATTTGCTGAATGATGACACACAACAGTGTCGAAACGTATAAACAAATATTTTATTATTTATTGTTTTCTTTTATTTCGACGATTGGCTTAAAGTTCCGAAACGTCAACAGTAAATAAATAAAAAAAATGTTTTTTTAAAAAACTTTTTTGTTATTTATTACTTTTTGGATTCGGGAGATAATCGGAAAAGTTTGAAAATACGTAACAAAAGTATTTTCTTTTGTTGTTAGTTTCTTTGGTTGTGAGCACTGTGGTTGAATTTTTTTTTATATAACCTCTATAAAAGCTTCCATACACGTGGGTAGGATGAAAAGATCATTTGAACATTTACCCCGGCAAAGATGTAAACATAAAAAAATAAAACAAAGAAGGAAATTAAAATACCAGATTGAAGTTATATACAGTGTCATCTTTCTCAAAAAAGTTCTCAAATGTATATTTTGCACTGTTTGAGTATTGCAGCTATTATTTCGAAAAATGCCTTCAAAATAAAAATACAACATTGAATCCTTTTGCTCCCTGGCTGCCCCATTTTATCCCGCCCATGGGCTAAAGAGAACCAGGTTACAAATTCTTCAAATAACAACAAATCAAATGTATTTGTACAATGTTGGTTTTACAATAAGGTGGTAGTTAGTCGATATAATTGGTTTAGTTTTCACAATATAATAGCTCAAAATCAAATTGGACTTTTGTGTTCCGCCCTACCCAATACATATTCCGATATGCAACGCTCAAGTAACGCACACGTAAATTAATTAGGTTTCTACGTGATTTACATTACATGACTTTGAATCAGTATATTTATTTTTATCTATACTTCCCAAAGCATGTTAACACTTATATTTTTTATGTGTAGGTAACAAATTGAATTTGTTTTAGATTTAAGAGTTTTTACATAGAACGACTATCGCTGAACGAATTTTTCCATTAAATGAATGAATGAAAGGTACTTTTTGCTTCGGTTTTTATAAATATTTATATATTCAATGCACACTAATCTTAAAACCATTAATAAAATTTATAATCTATTAAGCAACACTTCAGAACTGAATAAATAATTGTTTTCGTTCTTTTACTCTACGCACATACATAAGAGCGTGAAATGAGATATTAATTTTATTATACTTTGCAAAGATTATCAACGATCAAAAATTATTTTTTTGACTGCTGAAAAATACTTTATTAGACATTGTCGTAATAAATTTCCAAAATAGAAATGTGTAAATTCTTTTATATCATACTTTTTAATAAATATGTGAGCTATATATGTAAACTTTATATATTTTTAAATACTTATATTTTAAGTAAGAAATCAAAACTAGTTGGTTTGGTATTTAGCCTTGAGGCAAGTTACATGAACTTTCCGATATGTGTAAATAATTAACTTAATTAATAAAATATAAATTAATTTATGAGTAATTAAAAGTATTCCGAGTGTATTTATTACACATAATTGAAAACGATCAAACACGTTAACTCGGAGTATTTTATAAAAGCAAATTTTCAAAAATCAATAATTTTTATAATTGAACCAGTTTTGTAGGAATTTAATAATTTAGTATGTTCATTAAGACCAAGTACTCTATCGTTATACCAAGTGAGTAAGTTTTAACAAACGTCAAAAAAACTACTCATTTTCTCAAACTTTGATGATTTTTCAAAATTAAACTACTTGTCGTAAGGCCGTAATATTACAGTAAGTTCTGTAAGACCATCTATATATAGATATATATCGCTAAAAAAATCCATAAAAATCGGCTTAAATTTTTTTTTCAACAGTTAATTACAAGAAAACGGTTCGGTAGATTTTCACGTAAAGCTAATCAGTATCATTCCCAACTAATATCTTTCGAACAGTTGATTTTTTAAAATCGGTTCGGTAGGATGAGCTTAAATGTAGACGAAAAGTTTAACACTTTTTTCCAAATTTCAAAGAAACGGCTCGGCCGATTGTCGCACAAAACTGACAAACAATAGTCCTCATCGAAATACATCAAATAGTTTTTAAATTTCTTAAATCGGTTCAGGAAGACTGGGTACGGTTGTGCCATAAATAGGGGATGCTGGGCACGGTTGTGCCAGTGCACGGTAGTGACAGTCGTCACAATATTCAAACTGTACTGATTTTGAAAAAAGTGTCGAAAGGCGAAAAATGAAAAATGTTTGTTTAAACAAGTTTTCATTATTGCATTGAGTCAGCGCGCTACATTAACATGTACTGTAGACCGCATTGCTTTTAAAGAGTCGAAAAATGCATCTTTGTTCCATTTATTTTTATAAAAACTGTTACTTGTTTAAAAATTGTACTTGTCAATAACCAGTTATTAGATATTGCGTAGATAATTTAGTTCAGTCATAACGATGTGTTGGATACGGTTGTGACAAATTTGTGTGTACTGTTGTGACATGTATTTCTGGTCGTCTTCGGGATTGTTTCGTTTACTTGTTTTATAATTAAATTTAATTAAATACGCTTTTATTTGTTTTTTACCTTTTCTTTTTTCATTTTTAAATGTTTCTCAATACAATTTGTATTTATGTCTCTATAGGCAATAAAACGCAAAAGAAATCTAATATTTACCGCTAAAATTTATAATTATAAAAACTTAAAAAGATTTACTAATAAGTCTAGTGTCATAATAAATACAGTTTTAAATGTTTTCCTAATCCGAACTGATCCTATTAAGCTAAATACTTGTAAACGCCCACAACATTTAACTCTGTTGAAGAGCAAATGATCGATATGTTGAAGAGAGTACCTATATACAATATCCGAATCTTGATAGAACTTTTGTAACAGCTACTTGTATAATATAGGCGCTTTTTGAACAAATTTCAGATAATATGAAATTTTTCAAGCAGAGTAAGTTATAGTAATTACCTAAAAAATGAGCATTCTTGCAAATCGTTACGTTTTAAAGTTTTCCGAACATTTTAACACACCTTGCAAAAATGGATGTATATGGGTGTGTGTAGTTTGCATGTGTGTTTGGATAAAATATTTTGTCACAATTTTGAGAGCCCGGATCTACCGATTTGAGTGATTCAAAGAACATTCGATTCCTATTGATGGGTTTACGAGCTGATTAGTTTTTAGCAAAAACAAGTACAATCGTTTCAATGATACAAGACAAAAAGTGCATAGATGGCCATTCAATTTTTGAGAGAACGTAGCGCCCAATTTGAATAATTCAAAAAACATTTTACTGATATCGGCGGAATGAAATATATATTAAATTTTTAAAGCGGTTTTGGAGATCCAGAAGCAAAATTAAAAAATGCCATCTGGTTTATCGTCTTACTATCGATGTAAACAATCCCAAGCAAAAACCAGAAGTAATAGTTAGAGAATATTTAGATTGATTTTGAGTGGCGCCTTTAGTTTTTTTTTTGCCGTCACTTTTTCATAAATAAAACCGCTAAGTCAGCATCGAGGCGCCGCACTATGACGGTAGCGTAACGAACAAATCGTTTAACTTTTCAAAATGTTGGCCGTCATTAGACTAACCACGTCGGAATCTTTACTAAACGATGATAGTTTTTAACTATTAGACTTTTAAATTAACAACGAAGTATGAAATTAATTCTACTTTAGATAAATACCAAAAAAGCGACTACCGAAGTATAACAAACTTATTCTTAAATTGCAAGTAATTTAAATTTTCTCAATTTAAATCTTTGAACATTTCGATTTCGTTTTAATGTACCTTTAATTTCACACATATAATTCACTATAAATATGGTAGGGTGGAGCACAAAGGTCTAATTTGAAATTTAGTAACTATAAAACTACAAACAACGATCGAACTATGTTCAGTAAAATTCCTATTTAATTCATAATTATAGAAATATGTTTTTTATAGAAAGAGGCGGAGTAGAATGGAACAGCCACGGGGTAATGACAATAAATAAATTTTCATGGGTGGATTTTTTACATGAAATACACTGCATATGACCATGTTTTGGTATTCCAAAAAAATATTCAGTAGCAGAGTTTAAATAATCATTTTAATAATATAGGACGATGGCTGGTGTGGTTATAAATCCTTTGTCCTTTGCTTTCAAATATATTTTACCCTATTATTTAGTACTTTCCATTTAATATATTTTCAATTTCTTTTCAATTAATCATTTCTACTAAAGAATTCATTTAACAAAAAAAAGATAAAGTAAAAGGCAATAGAAACAATACCGAAGTGGTAGTGTTTCATACCCTCAATAGGTAAAAGATATTTATTAGAAGCAAGCCGACAAAGATTGAAATCGTTCAATAATTGAAAAAAATCTTGTTTGACGCCAACACTTAAGATTTTAGAAACCCATGAGAAAAGAAAGCGGAAAAATAATTATTGTATACCAATAATTAATCGGACACTAGAAAAACCGACATTTCGGTAAACATCACTTATGATGTGTTACTTACATTTATAGTAATGATTTGTTATTTCAAGCTTAACGTGCATCCTTCATTATATTTAGCATTAATTAATGTACCTAAAAGGAAAAATCACAACCCTCTTTCGTGCTTTGCAAAAATAGTAAATATACACATCGAGATTAACTTGTAATATAGAAAATAAAACAATTCTTACTAATGTACTATGAATAAATATTTAACAAAATTGTCAAATATTTTTCAATTCTTTCAACATAAAGTTTTTGAGTTTTCTTTGATAATTAATAATATATCTGATGCTTTAATGCATCTTGAATTAATACACTAATATATAATTTAATTTATTTATTAAACAGAACAAAACAACAACAGAACAGAACAAAGCTTAAAAATTCTCGGGAAAGAAGGCACTCCTTGACTATTTTGAAGTAGAGTGCAAAAATGTGTAATCAGCGACATTGCTATCACAAAATACACCACACTATAAATGTTTCAACAAAAGTATTTTTTTTAGTTTTGAGCACTGTCCATTAGTTTACGATTCCTATCCGATTGTAACTTTAATGTGTACTTTTACGCTAGAATCAATTGTTTTTAATATAAAACCTCTAGAATAGCTTACATTTGTTTAAACTAAAATGGACTTTCTGAGCCTCTACACTGGCAAGGCATAAGTTATAAGCAATAAATAAATAACAATAAAAAAGTAATATATAATAACAAAAGTAAGATACAAATTGAATTAATAGCTATCCTAGCACTGATAATGAATTCTTCTGACTAGATTCCATAGATTGTGAGTTGTATAATCTTTCTAAAAAAATGTAACAACAAAAGATGAATTTTAAATAGAAAATTTATTTTTCTTATTTGTAATAATTGTTTACAAAGGCAAAAATTATGTTGATAGTAAGAGTCTATAAGTGATTCTGTTTATTAGGTATAACAATATATATTCAGGTTATTCACTTCCATTCATTAAACTATAGTAATCGCAAAACAATTGAAAATGAAAAATTTAACATGCAACGTTTTAGAACTTCCTGAACAATTAAGTATACCTTAGAAAACTAGCTGTAAGTAGAATTCTATCTTGAGGCAATTATGGCATCGTGCCTTAAGGCAAATTGCTGGAACTTCCCGCACCGTAACGAAATGTTCAAGGAATACTGAATGTTTTCAAATAGATTATTATAAATATTGTAACATTGTGTAATATTTATAAGAATTATATAAACCGAATTGCAGAGTTGAAACTATTTCTAAAGTATATTAGAACTATAGTCAGAATTAAAAATAAAATCTGAAATATTTTCGATATACAAAATACTAAGAAAAAAAAAAAAAAAAAAAAAAAAGAAAAAGAAAATGGAACAATTTTTTTTTTCAAAATCAATTATTTTGTTAAGACAAGCAGAAAGTTTTTTGAATCATTTAAATCGGACGCTTAGTTCTCTCAAAAACTGCCATTTTTTACATATTTAGCTCCGTATCTTTTACAAATTTTTTTTTTCAAAATCAATTATTTTGTTAAGACAAGCAGAAAGTTTTTTGAATCATTTAAATCGGACGCTTAGTTCTCTCAAAAACTGCCATTTTTTACATATTTAGCTCCGTATCTTTTACATATTTAGCTCCGGCAGGCCCAGCCGTATCTTCGAAACGGCTGGGCCTGCCTTTGCCAAAAACTAATAAACACTTCTCCCAATCATTACTAATTGAATGTTTTTTAGATCATTCAAATCGGATACTCCGTTCGCTCAAAAATTCGATTTCTATTTTCTGCACTCTTTGCTCCGTATCTCCGAAACGGCTGGACCTGCCTTTGCCAAAAACTAATCAGCTCTTTTCCCAATCAATAGGAATCGAAAGTTTTTTGAACCATTCAAATCGGTTGATCCGTGCGCCCTAAAACGTGACTGGAAATTTGTATCCACACATACATACACACACACACACATCCATTTTTTCTGAGGTATGCCAAAACGTTCAGAAACCTTCAAAACGTCGAGAAATGTAAAAATTTTCAATTCCGATTTTCGGCCCATTACAATAACTTACCCTACGGGAAGTTAAAAATGGATGTGTGCGTATGCGTGTGTATTTTGTGTGGATACAATTTTTTGTCCACGATTTCGGGCAGACGGATCAACCGATTTGAATTATTTAAAAATTAAAATAGGCATATTGACATTCATAGCACTTTTTATCATAAATTTTCATCGCATTTACGGCATAAATACATCGATGGGACTATTTTGTATTTTTGACAATATATTAGCTTGATTCGAGCTTATTCAAATGATGATTCGAATCTATTTTTTTTTCTAATTCGAATTATTCGAATCAAGAAATTTACTTCGTACCTAATGTACATACACATATTTAATAAATGCAAAATGCTAAATATAGAGATAACAATAACAAAGTATTGAATGAGGTAAAATATATAAATTTTCATTTTACAATTCGTATTTTTGAACTTAAAAGAATCATTTATAAAACAAAACTTTCCACTGTATACTGTTCGAGAATGTATTTTTGATTTATTAGTTTATTCCCCACAACGCGATCGCCGGAGATGCTATAAAGTTACCCCTAATAAAACCACAAATTCGTTTATGCCTCAATGATTTTTATTTGCCTGATTTAAATAATGATGTACCATTGTATACTATTCTTTTATGTCTGTATAAGCAAACGGGATGTGCCAATGAAATCAAAAAACGAATTTAGAAAATCGGGTTAACACGACAATCATACATTTTCTATATACAACAAAATTTGAGCTTGATTGGCGTTGATGATATAAGTTAGTAAATAGTTATACTTAAATCCGAATATGATCATAAGTAGCAAAGAATTACTAATGTATGCGCCATAACACTATAATCATCAATGTGTATCAAAACTATTTAAAATTTATCATTGGCAGGATTAGCGTGGCCCATCAACTAGTCATCACATCTTAGAAATCATTAGTAATAAGTTGATGCATAATTTCAATCACTTTGTTAGTTTATTATTAACTTTCCGTAGAGTAAGTTATAGCAATGGGCTGAAAATCGAAAATTGAAAATTTTTGCATATCTTTACGTTTCAAAGGTTTCTGAACATTTTGGCGTACTTGAGATAAAATTGATGTGTGTTTTGTATGTCCGCAAATTTTTAAATCAACCCATTTGAATGGTTCAAAAAACAGTCGATTCCTATTGATAGGGAGATGTGCTGATTAGTTTTTGGCAAAGGAAGATCTAGCTGTTGAAGAAACCGAGCAAAATCTGCAAAAAGTGGCAGTTTTCGAGAGATTTAAGCAACCGGTTTGAATGAGTCAAAAAACTTTCTGCTTGTGTTGATGAAACGATTGCATTTGAAAAAAGATTTTTTTTACATCTTTTTTCTTTAATTTAAAAAATTTGTTTTTTTGAATACCGAAAATAATTCGGATTCTTAATTTTAATTCTGGCTAAAGTTTTAAAGCTCACTAATATACTTCAAATGAATAATTTTAACTTTGCTATTCAGTTTACATAATTCATATAAATATTAGACAATGATCTACATTTTAAATTTGATTGATTGAGTTTTCTTTTCTGTAAACATATAAAAGTTATTGCATTTATAATAATCTATTTGAAAATATTTGATATTCCTCGAATATTTCATTACGGTACGGAAAGTTCCAGCAATTTGCCTGAAGGCACGATGACATACACCACTAGTTAAAAAATGCGGTTATTTATCAAAGATTACAATGATTTTATCTGACACAAGAAACCTGCAGTAAATATCCTATTACCATTTGTATCCTATTGGTAAACAACATGCATTAAGCATCAAGACTCACGCGACAAAATTCGATTAATAACCCGTAGCCCTTTGAATTGCTTCCTATCATTGTGCGTATGAATCATATTTTATATTACGAATGTATTATTCAAATTAGAGAGCATTCCACTCGACAGCACAAATTGTAAACCATTAATTCGTAAATGGCAACACTAAGTGATATTTTATTTTGGGAACTAATAACGTAATCGCTGAAGCATGCCATATCAAATAATTATATCATATAATTTGTGTGTGAGAAGAATTATGATACTATTCTGTTGAAAGTACAAGACAAATCAAGCAAATTGCAAGCTGCACAGTGGCATTGTTCTCCTTCCATTATTTATCTAGTCGATATATACGATTTTCTAGTAAACTCATCCTTTCATTTTCTTAAATTTAGCTATGTGTGCATATCGAAAAATATATGCACAATAAATCGATAATTTAATGCATCTAATTTTTTTATCGTAACCTTTCCTTCTTCAAAATCTAAGCATTTGAAAATATTTCAACAGACAGATCGGATAAGTTTAAGCGCATCTATAAACTCTGTCAGAAAAATCTTCAATAAAATGATCAAATTTCAATAAAAAACGTTAACAACTAGTAGTGCATGGCACCGTGCTTAAAGTAAATTGTTAGAACTTTCGTACTGTAATTTAAAATTATTGAATGTTTTAATTTTTTTATAATTCGATTTTTTTTAAATGTTGAAATATTTAACTCCCGTAAGTCAAGTTGTAGTAATCGCAAAAAAATCGAAAATGAAAATTTTTATATATCTTTACGTTTCAAAGGTTTCTGAACATTTTGGCATACCTTAGAAAAAATGTATGTATGTATGTGTGTGTGTCTATGTGTGTGCGTACGTGTTGTTGAATTTTCCTCGACGATTTCGGGAACACCGATCAACCGATTTAAATATTCAAAAAGCATTCGATTTATATTGATAAGGAGACGTGCTGATTAGTTTTTGGCGAAGGCAGGTCTAGCCGTTCCGAAGATACGGGGCAAAAAGTGCCAAAAACGGTAACTCAGTTTTTAAGAGAACGGAGCGTCCGATTTTAATAATATATAAATAAATAAAATGACTAGAACGAAATAGGGTTTGTGTTTGGGGGGTGAAAATTTATGACTGTATGTGTCTTTTAATTTCAAATTTTACAAAAGGCAAAGATATTGGACCAAAAGCTAAAAAACCCAGTTGACATAAAAATCAGTGAAACCATTCAGAAAGAATAATAAGAATTCTAAATATGATTTATATATATATATATACATATATATTTATATATTTATATATATACCATATATATATATATATATATATATATATATATATATATATATATATATATATATATATATATATATACTATATATATACAGTTTTATGGGTAAATGGTAAGTTCTCACATTAACATTATACTGTATCAAGCCGCTGTAATTACAAAATGCACGCGAATAATCGAAAGGAAACGAAGCATGTTAGAAAATATGTAATTGCTTACCAAATGTTGAGTTTTAAAGTTAACTCATTAAGCAGAAAATTTAAATCAAAGACACATTAGTGTATTAACTACACCTTCTAAAAACATTTTTATTGTTAACTTCCCGTAGGGTTTGTTATAGTAATCGTAAAAAAATCTAAAATGAAAATTTTTATATCTTTGTACGTTTCAAAGATTTCTGAACATTTTGACATACCTTAGAAAAAATAAATGTATGTGTGTGCGCATGTGTATATGCAGGGGTCCGCGTGTGCATGTGTGCATGTATGGGCGGATACAATTTTTCGTCGACGATTTTGAGAACACGGATCAATCGATTTGAATGAACAAAAAACATTCGATTTCAATTGGTAATGGGACGTGCTGATTAATTTTCGGCAAATGTAGGTCTAGCCGTTCTGAAGATGCGGCGCTTCGATATTTCATTTCTACGCAGTTAACGTATCGCGATTGCTTTGAAAAATAGTTCAACATTTCAAAAATATTTCAAGTGTGAAAAAATCAAATTTTTCAAAAAGGTCAATTTTTGCAAAAAATTTAAAATTCTCAAAAATCTTGAAAAAAGTTGAATCTTTTTTAAAAAATTGCCTTGCGTCACTAGTTGCAACTAGATTATTCCTATCGATATCCTGGAAATAAGTTATAATATTATGATCTCATTTCTGAATCCCCCTTTTTTGGTAGTATTAAAGTAATTCATTTACACCAATAAAGTTGTTGAGATATAAAGTTCAATATTAGAAGCATAGGCTCATTTGTTGCACTCTGCTAAATTATCAAATACGAAAAATAGCTGATTTTTTTTTAAACTTGGCGTAGGGGATTATATGATTCTCAAAAAATCGAAAATTGAAATTTTTATATATGTTTACGTTTAATGGGTTTCTGAACATTTTGGCATTCATATCTTAGAAAAATTGATGTTGTATGTGTGTTCGGGACATGAGAAATATGCTGATCGACTTGTCGCAGAAACAATTTTATGATCGCAAACACATGGTTCGAAAATCTGTACACCTAAAAAGGCCCAGGCGGCGGCAAGACTACCAAATTGACTACATCACGTTAAGAATTGACCAGAGGCCGATATAAATTCCGATCATAGATGTGCAAATATAGAGACAAACGTAAAGAATATTTTCTGCGCTAGTCATCGAAAAAGGCATCTAAAATGTTGATGAATAAGAGATTTGAAGTAAGAAGCATCATGGATCAAAAATGCCAAAGCGAAAATGAGAAAACTCCTGAGAGACTTGTTTTGCAGAGTAAGCTTATATATGGAGCATAGCACTGCACGGATCAGAAGCATGGACTCTGATATAGAGAGTTTCAAAATAGAGAAGGTAAACGTACAGGTAAGATAACAAATGAAGGATTGGGAAAAAGAAAAATGCATATTATCGATGACTGTTGAAATTACAGGGAACTGGAATTTTTAATTTTTGAAGGGTATAAATTCAATTGATCCTTTTTATGCCAACCACGTGCAAGCTTTTATGGAGATTCTGTAGAAACACTGTTGAATTTAATTTAAAAATAGCAATACATCTTACAAAATAATTGAATACTATATACTTAAATATTATCACGTAACCTAAAGTATAATGCTCACAACCAAAAATCTGACAATGAAAGAAAATACTTTTGTTATAGGTTTTCAAACATGGTCGTACATTTTGTGATAAAATTCGTGTAAAAATTGCTGGATTTAAAGCAAAGGCTAGTTACACATCTTTAACCCTTTACTTTCAAATGTGTCTAAGTTTACTTGTTTTTGAGATATTGGTGATGGATATTTTTCCCGCGGACCTTTAAGCCCTGCTCTACCCTATGTCACAATTAATGTTTTGTTTTTATAAAAAATGTTTTAATTGTGTAGTGTATTGCAAATGAGTGCTTATGCCACTGAACAAGAACATGGAACATAAATGAGCATTTCCTTGAAACTCTAATATTACAGTCGTGAATGTATAATATCACAAAACAATGAAAATTAAATCTGAATTAAAACTTGTACCAGGCTCTGTACCGATCTGATTTTTTATTACGGGCGGATGACGATTAAATCAAATGGCGTGTTTAACAATAAAAAACTGTCGTTAATTAGTTCGATAATTACCGACAATTTTTCATTTTTGCACATCATTGTTTTGCTATTCAAATTGATACAAAAAATAATAAGCGTTGCGTTTAATTTCGGATCGTGTATGTTTATGCTAATTTATATTGCTTATTCAGATTGTTACTTTATATGTTTGATATTTTTAATAATTTCTTTGTTATGGTCATAATTGCATAAGAAAAATGACAAAGTTTGTGAATCAGTTGCAATTTATAATTACATATAATGAAATTATAATTAATCCTAATATTAAATAAATATAATGATGAAATATGTGCCTCTAAAATACCAGTTATTTGACATATTTCTCAGATTATATATATTATATACCCGTAGGGTAGTTACAGTATCACAAAAAAATCGAAAATGAAAGTTTTGCATATCCTTATGTTTTAACGCTTTCTGAACATTTTGGCACACCTTAGAAAACATGCACTTATGTGTGTGTATGTTTGGATACAATCTTCGTCCACAATTTCGAGCGCATGGCTCAACCGATTTGATCACTCAAAAAATATTCGATTCCTACTGATGGAGAGACGTGCTGATTGATAATTTAGTTTTTGAGGTAACGGAGCATCCGATTTGAATGATTCAAATGACATTTTATTTGTATTTACAAAATACAGAATTTATTAAATTTTTGAGTAGGCAGGTCTAGCGGTTTCGGAGATTAAGAAGAAAATGTAAAAAATAATATTTAGCAATCTAAAATATTCACATCAAATATTTAATAATAAGAACTAATTTTGTTACGTAACAAGATTTTTGTTTTTTGAAGTTACTTTATACGGTTCAAACAAATTTCAAAATCTTCAGATTTGTAATGAGTTTAGATATTATTTTGGAGCTTGTTGTAAGTAGTAAGAGGAATTTTTCAATAAGATTTTATATGCTAATCTTTGTCTCGATGGGATCTGTAGATATACAAAAGTGCGCCCATGTTTGATTAGTAATATAAAATTGATATGTATCATAAAATTTGCGTTATTATAATCGAATTGCCCACGTGTCTTCCAATTTATATAAATAACGTCCCGATTCCGAAATAGAACATAGTGAATTATCTTGGTCTCCATTTAGACAGCAGAATTACTTGAAAAAGAAGGATGCTAAGTGGAATGTATAGTTTGCAAGATGTGGGCAATTTTAAATTGTGTTTTATCTATTATTTGTATTAATTGTTCTTTACGTTGATTCATGGTAAGAATTTCTGTTACGGGGTAAATCGAATGCAGCACTATTTTAAAAAAAAAATTAAATATGAGAGAATAAACAATAGTTATGGAATTATTTTTACTTTGTTCGTTAGAGGAATAGTTACATCATTTACCGATATTTATTTCTTAGAAGTACAATCAGTGGATCTTTAGATATAAATTTAACATAAATGTTACAACAAGCTTTTAGCTCTCATACCTATATATTTATAAATATGCATTTGGTAAAGCGGGGCTTATTGATCCGTGAGTAAAAAAGTCCACTATTATCTTAAAGATAAGTAAAATATTGATTTTTTTAACGCTAGTATTCTAAAGTAGAAGACAAAAGATGTGTAACCAAGTATCATTTTAAATCGAGCAACTTCACTATCAGAAGAAAAACGACAATGTTTTAAAATTCATATCAAAAGTGTTTTTTATCGTTTTTAGTTTTTTTGGTTGTGACCACTGTTGTTGGTTTACAAAACTTTATTATAATTTTTAAATATACTGTAATAAATTGTTTTATAAGATGTGTTATTACTTTTAAGCTAGATTCAACTTTTTTATATACCACCTCATGTGGATGAGGTAAAATATGCCAACTGGATCTTTACCCTGACAAAGGTGTAAATAGTTTATAAAATAGTAAATAAAAAAAAGAAAGTAATTTTATATTATATTGATTAAATTGTTAGATATTCCAACTCTGCTAATGTATATTTCTGACGAAATATCTGATCAATGTTATATACAATGTAATAATGTGAAATCAACATTTTTAATTACACATTATAACCAATTTGCATTTGCATTGGTTAAATAATATAGCTATCATTTTGTAAAATTCCCGATGATTGATCATAAGCGGAGTAAAAGGGGACAGATGACAAATTTAAGAAAACACCTAAAAACATATTTCTATAATTAACAATTAACTGGGAGCTTTACTGAACATAGTCTGATAGTTGCTTGTTTGCTACGTGTTATGTGTTATGATGTAGTTGTTTTGATTTAGACAGTATGATTAGTTAAATTGAAATAGGATCTTCGTGTCCCGCTTTACCACATATACATTTTTTATCAGATTTTTGGGAGGACCTAAATTAAGGGTATGGTCTCATGCCACATTTTTGAGCTCTCCACTTGTTACTTTCTACGATTTAAACTTTGTGACTATTTTTAATTTTTATTTTTTTCGCATTCTCAAAACATTTAATTATTTGTAACAAAAATAACTTAGATAAATGTTTGTTTTCTTTTTGGCCTATTCAAAATCGCATAAAATTTATGTCTCTAAACCAGAATAACCTCTTAACACTAAACATTTAAACTAAGATATTGCAGTTTGCGTAATTGTTACGCTGGGCAAATATGTTTCTCAAAGTAATAAAAAACTATTACAATGCCATAAGAATTCCAAATAAATGAATCGTTCGCATTTTGCGAAATCAAAAACGCAGAGCAGAAGTATATAATTTTCTTGATCTTGGCGTCCATTGCCTGTGCCGAGATCGTGCACGTTTAATAACAACAATCATCCATTGGTCACAGTTTGACATAAGAAGTAATTATAAGACTTTGTCGACGTTAGAGAAATCATTAATTCGGCTAAACCATTGGCCAGACCTTGCGCTCGGTTAGTACTCACCTGAGAGGCCATTTGTTTTAATAAATTTGATTCATCAAATTTTTAACAGAAGAATTGCTCACAGATAACTACATATTAAACAAACTAAAAATTGCTGAAAATGCGATAAATTAATTAATAAATGCATTAAAGAAAATTACAAATTGTTGAAAATGTGATAAATTCTAAAGAATCTTAAAACTTTCAGTATAATAAAAAGTAGAATACCAAAATTTTCGACACCAAAACATCAGTTTTTCGAGCGGACTCTAAAATATCTGTCGTAGTTATTATAGAGTAGGGCGGGGCACAAAGTTCCAATTTAAATTAGAGCTATTATATTGTGAAAATCAAAGCAATTCTATCAAAACAAATAACACATATCAAAAAAAACAAATATTTGACTATATCCAATAAAAATCCCAGCTAATTCATATTGTAGAAAGTAGTGTAGTTATAAATTTTAAGGTAGGTTTTTTCTGTGAAGTGTGATTCTGAGATGAATAAGATATCTTATAAGTTGAATTTTTAAAAACATTCTACTTTATTTTTGTGAAGTAATAAACCGTTGGAATACCATTTAGCAATTTTAATTATTTTTGCCATTGCTTATGTTGTTGACTAACGTGGAAAACTTATTTATTGTATTGGTGTTCTATTGCATAAGCTGACTGAAGTTTTAAATTCCAAAATGAATGTTGCTAGAGTGTCCGATTCGGGATTTGATGATGAATTATAAGAAGCAGAAAAATTATTTTTTGCTATGTCTGATGAGTAATGAATTGTAGGCCCTAAGGCCGGAGAAATGTTGTTTCAATTTTTAGAATTTTTAAAATTTTGGTTTAATGGATTTGGATTTATGACTGATTCCTTTACGAGGGTTTTTTTCTATGTTCTTTAATTTTTTGGAAATAAGTGCAACCGCGATAGTAAGCTGGATGAGTACCGTCGCAAACATGCCGGAGCATTCGGGTCTTTGGTACAAGCTTTTGTATTATGATTATCGCCGCGTTTTAGGCAAACAAATGGTTTATTGCAGTACTTTTTGGTGTGATTAAATAGTTGACAGATAGTGCATTATATTATGTTGTTAGACTTTTTCGGTGGTTCGACGCGTATTATGTAGTTGAATAATATTTAAACATTATAAATATTTTTGTTATTTCTGTTTAGTTCCCAATCAACAAAAAAACATATTAAGAAGTTCTTTCGTTTTTCTATTTCTAATAGTTAGGATTTTACGAACGACATGTACCTGTTTTGATAGTTCTAATTTAATTGAATCTGTGCTTGTTGAGAAGTGTACATTTCTCAAAACAACCCTGTAAGCTTTCTCTTCTTTTAATTGGTATGTATGATATACGGCGTTAGTTTCTTTTAGATGTCTGGATGAAGTTCGAAAATTTTCTACAGAATGACATATAATTTTATATTTATTGTTAGCTAAACTTCTCAGGAAATATTGATCGAGCGGAATTATATTATTTAATTGATTTGACATATCATTAATATCTTCACTTTACTCCGTAAATAAATGTTGTGGGGGCTTACTAATTGAAGCCGGTTTAACTAAGTTGTCATCCTTTGCTGTGTCTATTGATGAAAGGGCCGAAAATCTGTTTTGGATTTTTCTTTATTACGAGATTTTTTGATATTAGATTGTGTTTGAGAGAGACATATAGTTGCATTATTACTAAATGTTATTATTTCCTTTATTGAGTTAGGATCTACTGTCGATAGACGCAACGAGATCTTTTCCGTTGTAAATATGTTGGTCCGACCTTCTTCGCGAGGTATTCTGCTATATTTGCTCGATCCAATGACGGTTTTTCGTAGTTTGGGTATTTCGGGTGATTTGCTGTTCGATTTCATTTAGATTATATCTTGTTGTTATATCCTGATTAAAATGTAAGACATTTTGTTAATTCTAAAAACGCAAACTAGTGTGTCGATTATGTTTCTTTTAAGTAAACAATTTCATTTTAAACAGTTTCTGTATACTTTTATAAGCTTTTTATGCAATTTCAATAAACCGTATAATTCAATCTGACATGTACTTGTTTTTTTGATTGTAGAAATGTTTTTTTTTATTTTTCAAATATTTGTTATCTATTTTTTTTACTCTATAGAAAGAGCACGGACGATGGCCGAGTCCTCATCACGTTTCATCAAATCGCTTTTAAATTTTTGGAATCGGTTGAGTCGTTTCTGAGATAACGTCGATGAAAATCAAATTTTGGCACCTTATCACAAAAGACATGCATGTTTGATGAATTTTAAAAATTAAGCTAATTATCGTAGAACTGTATTATTTCAGTATGTTTCATAATGTCATGGTAATCGTAAAAAGTTTCATCAAATTTTTATGGAAAAAATTTTCAACACTTATTACCAAAGATAGAGCCCGACTGATCTTTACTAAAAATTAATCAGAATAATTTCCAACCAGTATCCTCAGAACTGTTTTTAAATTTTTAAAACTAAATAGTGATTTTTGGCTAAAATGTGGTCAAAATAATTTGCACATTTTTTCTTATTTAAAAAAAAACGGCTTGCCCGATTGTCACGAAAAACTGTCAAAAGCGAGACTTCATGGAATGACTCGCATACACAAACAAATATTTTCTTCAAATTTGTATCAATCAATTCAGAATAACTTCAGAAACGTCGAGAAAATATACTTATTATATAAAGACTCATAATGAAACCGAGTTACATGCTCTTCTGTAACCACTGCCTCCACATCTTTTCATCTCTTCATCTTGCTTTAAAGTTCTTCCATTTAGTTGCTCCATCTTCGTTTTCGAGATAATAATGTTCACTTATAAAATGTTTGTCGTTTTTTATCAACGAATAAATAAAAAACTGCAGCAATTCATCAAAATTATATGTTTCTATTTTCGTTTTATCAGAAGAACGCACGCTGGAGGGCTTTTGGAATCGATTCCTGGCGAGATAGGCGGAGATGCGCACGATGTTCGGATTTCGCAAAGAATCGTTCCTCACCATTTTGTAATGGTGAACAAAATGTTATCGTTGATTGCCGGTAGTTCAGCGGATACGATTTCCTCTTTTTTGCAAGCCGGGCTTAATAAACGTTGGTTTTATACGGAATCACAGTAAAATAAAGGAAATATAAATCAAAATAGTCATTCATTTATTAAAAAGGCCAGTTCATACTACAAGCAATGACACAATGTGTAGGGTAAAGTAGTCCACAAAAGGTTAATTTGACTCTAAGCAATTATATTGTGAAAACCAAACTAATTATATCATAGCAAAGAACACATATTAAACGAACAACGACCTGACTAATTTTAATAAAAATCCAAGCTTATCATCATTGCAAAAATGTGTTTTTTTGCTGTTTTCCAAAAAAAATTAAACCGATTATTTTTACCCCATAATCGGGGTAGATTGGGAAATAGATTAAGGTTATTATATATACAACCAAAACAAATAACAACGAAAGAAAATACTTTTGTTATGGATTTTTCAACATTGGCGGTTACCCTTCAATAGGAACATCGTAAAAACCAAGGTGATGGTTGGTCATAACTCTTTTTTCTTCTACTGTCAAATATTGTTATAGAAAAAATCTTGTCTTTACTGGATTTTGGGATATTGGTGTTAGACAGTTTTACCCGCGAGTTTTCAGCCCCGCTCTACACTATACAAATTTGATGTACAATGATTTGTTTCAAGTTTCAAGACTACCACGTAATTTCTAATTAAGACTAGTAAATCTGTATTATAATAGTAAATCTGTTATATAATTATGTTTTCTCGTCGTTTCCAATTAATCTGAATTGATTGAAATAAAATTTAAAGAATTTGTGTGTGTATGCGAGCTATTCGATGTTGATCAGTTATTCATCATAATCGGCCAAGCCCTTTTATTAAAAGTGCAAATTATTTCGTTTCACATTTCTGCCAAAAATCATTAATTGATTTAAAAAACTCAAAAACTGTTCTAAAGATATTCGTTAGAAATCGTTCTAATTAGCTTTAATTAAAGATCAGCCGGGCTCTTTTTTTGGTAATAAATGTTGAAAAAAAAATCGAAGATTTTGATGAAACTTTTTACAGACCTTAAGAAACTAATATGGTCCTACGTAAGTAGCATAATTTTCAAAATTCTTATAAGCTATATAGTTCGATATGCCAACAACGATAAATATTATTTTCAGATGTAATTTAAAGTTAAATTATATTGAAATTTTCTGCTATAAGTGTAAATTTTCATATCCTTCAGAATAATTTCATTACACTTCAATATCTGAATACTCGCCGCGCAAAACAGCAGGTATACTTACCTTAAAAAATCTTTAATAGTTTTTCTCTGAAGTGTTTTAGCAAAAATATGGAGTGACTCAGCATATTTAAAGTATTCTCCAAGCATAAATGCTTATAGTGTTAGTCAAAGTCTAATTTTTTATTGAAGACCGCGTGAACCATGAAATTTCGAAATGATAAAAATATTTGGAAAAGTAAGTTAACGAGGCTTCTTTGACTTCATTGAAAATATTAAGAGGTAGGTGTATAAAAAGTTTCTTTTCAATATTTATTCAGTAGATTTTTTTATTTTTTTTATAATTTTGTCAATATGAAAATTGACACTTATCGATTTTCATTGCCGAAATTAAAGAATTAACTTTAAAAGTAGGATAGAGCAGGGCACAAAGGTCCAGTTTGACTTTGAGCAATTATACATATTGTGAAAACCAAAACAAATTATATAACAACTGATAACACATATCGAACAATCTATCTGATTAAGTATATATCCTTGCAAATTTATCATTATAGACATGTATTTTATGTTTGTGCTGTTTTACAATAATGTGACTCCTTGTCCATTTCACCCTATAGGCGGGTAAAATGGGACAGCCAGGGGACGACATCAGGTCCAATACTTAATTTTTAATCTTAAAGAGATTTTACGAAATTATAGCTATCTTATTAAACCAATACAAAATATAAGTTCATGGGTACATTTTTACAGAGATAACACTGTTTAAAACCTTGATCTGGTATTTCGTCAGAAACATTTACCAGCTGTTTTGGAATAACTGATTACTTCTTTTTCCTCATTGTCGGTAGTTTTTTTGGGTTTATCAAGTTTAAATAAGATAAAATAAGTAAAAAATGTTATCATAAAATTTGCATTTTACATTGGTTAAATAATGTAGCTATTAACTCGTCAAACGCCTTTTGTATTAAAAAAAAAGTAAGACATTTGTATTTCGTCCTTTGAGATGTAATGTTTAAATTTATTATTTTTCTTTTTAATTAATTTTGTAAATATAATTCATATTTATTTTTAATTATTTTTTCATTAACATGTCTTTAAGTAACCATTTTTATTTGTAACGTTTTTGTTTAGTGTTTAGTGCATATTTGCCTTTTGTTTGTTCTATTGCCACTGAAGAAGAGTCAAATTGAGACTCGAAACGCACTTTGCGCGCAATCGTAGCAAAATGACAAATGCATTTAATTAATTTCGTTTACTTTATATAATTATGGGCAAAGATTATTAACTTTTTCGTTAAATAAAATATATTATGCTTTTAAACATAATGATTGAAAATATAAATATTTTGTATTGGGCTATAAAAACAATAACCAACCTTCTATTCTGATACCACGTCTTGACTTGTGTGTCACTTAGACCTAATTTGGCAGCCAACTCCATTCTGTCTTGTACGCTCAAATATTTTTGTCGTTCGAATGATTTTTCGAGTGTCTGTAACTGATGATCTGTAAATGCTGTTCTAGCTTTTCTTTGCTTTTTGCTGAGAGACCCTCCATTACCAACTCCAGACGAAGTTCCTCCAGAGTTGTGACTGGAGTTTTGGCCTCCAGAGCTTCCTTGTCCAACAACCAAGTCTCGCGATCGATCGCCACATAGAGAGGTTAGTGATCCTTTAGGGGAATTTTCATCATCCATTTTGCCATCTAAATAAGTAAAAATATTATCCAATAAGTTTAATATCACCAAGATTGAAATTATAATAAATCAGCGTTCAAGTAAAAACAAATAATTTTGCGTTAAAATTACATATCAGGATTTTATTAACATAAGTAACAAATCCATAACAAAAACGTAAATTTAGACAGAGCGATTAAAGCTTGTATAATTCATTATCAGTTTGCATAAGCGTTCAAGATTTTGATACATCACGATTACAAAAAAAAGAGTGCGCGTAAGGTTCACACGCAATTGAAGTAAAACTTACTTGCTAGGTACTGTACAAAGTAGCAAATTTAGGTTAAGTAAAAATAAGTACATCAAATAAAAATTTTGAATAATGTTTATTAGTACTATGGTAACACTCGTGGTGCATACATTTATTAGTTTCAACCATTATACACATTTATATAATGATAAATTATAAATTAAATATTTATAATAGCATTAAAAGTATGTATAATATTTAAAAACAATAATGTGATTGAAGTCATACTTCAAATGTGACATGATCGGTTTGTCATTGTAATTAGCTTGATTAACCTTCATTAGAGAAATATTTAGAGCTGATTAATAAATTCTATAATGTTCGTTCAGACAGTGGATTATGTTAAACAACACCTAAACAAATATTGTTTTCGCAACTTCAATCATCATGTAATAATTGTGTTTAAAGAACTTCATGTAATTAAAATTCACATACATTCATTGACTGATGATATTTTTTCTACTTTTTCACTGGCAATATAATCTCAATCTTTGAACAGCTGTAATATCTGTCTTGCCTAAAAATATTTTTCATTTCAATAACTTCAAAGATTTATAGAAACTACGAATAACATAGAAATAATTTCTAATCAATAAACTTACGTTTAGTACACGGCACAAATGTTTAATATTTATTAAGAAACAGTATAAAATATTCTTCTGATTCAGACATTTTTTATTAAATCAAGATTTGTAGTACGATGTAACTTCAAAATGTTCATTTATCTATACCGATTTGCTTGTTGATATCGGTATGCATACAACGTTGATGCCGGTACGCATACAACGACAGATCTCTATTCACATACACGACGACTGATCACAATCGACCCGTATTGAAATGATTTTATCGAGACCGAATGACTTACAGTTCTGGCGAAACGCATTTCCGTTGCATTTGTACAGATTTACACTCTAGTCGCGCCTAAAGAAGTTTTACTTCAAAAAATCAGTAAGTTTTAATATATTTTTATTCGTGTAGACAATCATGCAAAATGTATATCGTGTGCATTTGGTGTTTTAATATTTCATAAGTGCGTTTCATATGGGGTTCCCCTGTCGCTACGAGTGTATAGATATTCAGCGAATTTGAAATTTATGAGAGTATGACGCTTTAGCTTTAGCTTTACTTTATTCATTTCGGTTATTCGCGTATACGTTAGTTAGTCACTCGACCTGAGTGAGCCCAATTTACATAATGGGCATAAAGGTGTCTTTTAAAACAGAGAATTACGATCTGTTAGCGCCCGTAAAGCGCGCACCGTGTCGGGTTGCTTCGTTAACGAATTATTCGCATTCGAGGCCGACGCCCGACGCCCGACGACCGTCAGCACCGAACGGCGAAAGAACATGATTTGCATACAATTATTTGATTTAAAATCTTTCGCAACTAGCGCAAACAAATTGCTGGTACTTCCCGTACCAAAAAATAAATGTTTTAAAAAAACTTTAAAATGTTTTTTTTTAAAAAAAACATTGAAGAAGTTAGATTTTTGGGAATATTTGAAAAAACTTTTTTTTATATTTTGAATTGTTTATATTCTGACAATATAGCGAAAGGCGCAAGCGCGGCCTCGCGGTCGAACAAAATTTGTACTTACTAAATTTTTTGTAAAGTATGATAATTTCATGTGCATATGTCTAATGACCGCCAAATGGCGTCATTTCTTATTCTTTTTAGTTCTGCGAAACAGCTAGACCTGCCTTCCTAAAAAGTGTATCAGTTCTTCATTTTGTCAGTACAAATAAAACTTTCGTTCTCTCAAAAACTTCAAATTGCCATTTGTACGTTTTGCCCCGTATCTCTGAAACGACTTGATCTGCCTTTGCTACAATCTAATCAGCACGTCTCCCCACCAAGACGAATCGAATTATTTTAAATTGTTCCCAAAATCTCCGACGCTAATTTGTATCCTGGCGTACATACGCACAATCACACATACGCACACTTATACATTTATTTTTTCTAAGGTATGCCAAAATGTTCAGAAACTTTTGAAACGTAAATATATATAAATATTATCATATTGACTTTCTATGGGAAGTTAATTGTGTAAAAAAGTGAAAATTGATTAGCTTAAAAACCAATTTGGAAAATGTCAAAAATAATTCGACAATTCGTTACTATCATTCTATTAACAAGTTAAACATTTTATTTCATCTCATACATTATTTATCACAGTAAAAATTTTTGAGCATAACTTTAATTTTGTATGTCTCTAATAATTGCCAAAAATTGTATATTATTTGTCAATTTTTCAATAGTTACATGTTAAAATATACATTACTGAATGATATTGACAATGAAGACTTTTTTAAAGAATTAGTTTTTTATGACATTACTGAATATTCTCAATAACAATTTTCTTGCATAATCCTTATTCTTTATCTATGTAGTCAGACCATTTGATCGCTTGTACAACCATATTTTTTGTTATTTTTTTTATTGCTATTTTACTAATTTAAAATTTTTACGGTTTTAAATGAGTATAACTTTCAACCTTGTGCAATAATTTTGAGCTTGACTGGTGGTCAAATAGACTTTAATATGATGAACTTGATGATGAACATTTTATTTAATGTTCGAATGATTTTTTCAGCTCTTTTTTTCAGAAGCGAAATTCGTGCAGCTACTATGATTATTATAAAATTACTATCCTTTTAATATTAACTATGAATAAGCTTGACAGGAGCCTGAAATAATATCTATTATTATTGATTACGGCTTGCTTATGAATATAAATAAATGCATTATTATACATAATTTCTACGGACAAATGATTAAAAAATAGAAATAATATAAAGCTTATGAGTAAACTGTATCAACGTCAATTTCACAACAAATTTTTTGTTACATAAAAATTTAGTTTTCAACGTCGCCAGCAAATGCATTATTCGAGCTACTTCTATTTTCATCGCCATACAGATAAAACCCATTTCCTCTATTTCTGGCGAGATTAACTCATAAAACATCCACTAAATCGTTTCTATTCGCCGCGCTCAAGGAGCCTATTCTCTCAATACTTGTGGCACTTGAATCTCCTATCTACATCTCTGTCACCCTACTGAAAATTGTTCGGGAAACGTTCCTAAAAAGGTTTTCGTGCAGTGCTTATATCCTATAGTCGTCTTTTGTCCTCTCTCTAATTCACATGTCCCGGCGCTTTGCGCAATCGAAGACCGATCATGCGCAACCGGCGCAATGTCTGTCTCTTTCATTCTCAAGGTCTGCTTAATATCCTTTCTCGCTTCAATACCATAGGCGTGGCGTGACAGAAATAAGCGCATTGAATTCGATTGGGCGACCGAAGGAGAGAGCATTTTCTGATAAGACACTGCATTTATTTTTTCATTTGTTTGTTTTTCCTGCTCACTTATAGGCGTCATGTTTGTCGAGATTCTGGGCTCAAATGGGATGCGAAAGAACGACTAATTGAGGTTTTGCAAGTATATACAAGTATTAAATCTCTCGGCGATGTTGTAGTAAATAATCGCATCGTTATTTCAGGAAAAGTTACAAAATTCATTTCATTCGATAGTCGGGTTATATTATACAAAAGTCAAATTTGATTTTGTCATTTATATTATGAAGAGCAAACCGTTATATCACGATAAATGACTTATATCAAACAAATAACTATATCCGACTATGCTCAGTAAAACGTCCAAATAATTCATTCTCCAATTCATCTAAACGTGTTTTTTATGATTTTTTTTTTAATTTGGTCCTCTTTACCCTATAGTCGAGGTCCAATTTCCAATTAATTGTTTTATTAATTTTAAAGGGACTTAACCAAACAATAGCTACATTTATCAACGAATGCAAATTATTAATATCATGGATACAATTTCTACAGAGATAACATTGTAATAAACTTGATTTAGTATTTTGTCAGAAATATTTATTGCATAGTTGGAATAAATATTTATTTAATTTATCTCTTGTAGAATAGCTTGTTTTATTTTAATTTACTTTTTTATTTGCTATTTTTTATTTTTTACAAAATTGCCAGGATAAAGGTTCAGTTGGTCCTATCTCTGCCACCCAGGTGTAAGCTTATATAGAGGTTATATAAAAAACTGTTGAATGTAACTAAAAATTAAAAATATATCTTATAAAACACAATTAAATAACGTATACGTTAAATTAAAATTATATTAAGGTTCGTAAACTAAGCAGCAATGCTCACAACCAAAACAAATAACAGAGAAATAGAATTTATTTGTTACAGATGTTCAGTAATTGCCATTTATCTGCCGATAGCAACGTGGTATGTATCAAACAAATGACTGCATATACATCTTTTTCCCTCTACTTGCAAATATTGTTGTTCAAAAATTCTCAACTTTAGGTACTGGTTGTTGCGATATGGGTAATGGACCTTTCTACCACCATTAATATGAATATTTTCAAATTTCTTTGCTCCCAGTCCCAGGAGCTCAAATACTTCCAAATTAATTAAAAAATTATCTGAAAGTTTTATCTCTTAATATTAACTTTAAGGTGTATATTGATGTAATGTATCAGCCCCTATTATAAAAATGTTTAACATAATGTACACGATCTAAACATATTAATTTATATTCTTATTTGATTCAAATCAATAAGTTGAAAATTTAATGCAACTCTAAACGAGTACATTCAATTAAATATGACAGGCTGATAAAATCATTTTCTGTTAACAACCGAGAGATCATTTAGGATCTCGTGGAATGTGCAAAATATAGTTCCTCTTTTATATAAATGTAAATCTGTACGTCACTGGTAATTAACCCTCATGTTCATGTTCAAGGTATACGGTTCTTGTAGCCCCCCAGAGTGCCGAGCTTTTGTGAAGCCGTAAAGTCAATTACTTTAGACGTTGTTTCAATTCATTTAGGTAGAACTCTATTGAAAATTACCAACTGTTCGTGTATATGTCTGCATGAAGGGTGCTTTTTCAGAATCGTTGAATGAAAAGATATTGTGTCGTTTAAGTAAATTAAATAAGTATATTGTTGGTATAATAATAATAATATCGACATATGTAACAAAATTCTTTATTAATCACAGAGTACTCTATCAATCCTCTGCTTTCGTCGAATTTTTGAAAGTCGTTTGATGGAACACAATGAGGGAACGCATTGATTAGTTTTGGGCCACAGTTTCTTTATAATTAGAATATGAGTATAAATTTTTTTGTCAATGTTACCACTATCTGAGTCAGATAATCTGACTGTATTCAGTATGACTTTCAGCTAATCCATCATTGTAGAAATGCTTTTTTTATATTTTTACAAACTTCCCGTAGGGTAAGTTATAGTAATGGGCCGAAAATCCAAAATGAAAATGTTTGCATATCTTCGCGTTTTGAAAGCTTCTGAACATTTTGGCATACTTCAGAAAAAATTGATGTGTGTTTGTTCAAAACATTCGATTCCTATTGATTAGATATTGAATTGCTGATTAGTTTTTGGCAAAAGCAGGTCCAGCCGTTATAGAGATACGGAGCAAAGAGTGCAGAAAGTAGAAATCGAGCTTGTGAGAAAAATAAGTATCTGATTTGAATGATCTAAAAAACATTCAATTTGTGATGATTAGGAAAAGTGGTAATTAGTTTTTGGCAAAGGGAGGTCTAGCAAGATACAGAGCTAAATGTACAAAAAATGGCAGTTTTTGAAAAACTAAGCACCCGATTTGAATGATTCAAAATACTTTCTGCTTATGTTATAAACTATATAAATATAAATTTTGTGGGTAGGTACATTTTTTACAGAGATAACACTGTATATTACCTTGATATGGTGTTTTGTCAGAAATATTCATCAGCAAAGTTGGAATAACTATTTAATTAATTTATCTCTTATAAAATTGATTTTTATAACTTAATTTTCATTCATTTACTATTTTTTATTGTTCACATCTTTGCCAGAGTAAAGGTTCTGTAGGTACTATTCAACTCACCCATGTGTAAGCTTTCATACAGGTTATATGAAAAAAACTGTTGAATCTAACTAATAATTATCAGTATATCTTATAAAACATTTACATAACTGTGGCCCTTTTTACTTGTGAACCTTCGAGCCCCAATCTACCATATTTTTATATAATAGGTTCAATTAAGGTTCCTTTTTACGTAATTGTACCACCTAAGTCGTACGGCCTTAGTTATGCCTACGGCTTAAGGTTCACGACCTTCGAAGTTTGCAATTAAAACTTCAGATATGACCTTAACAAATTTAATTTAAAAATACTTAAAGAATTCCCAAATAAATGATACAAATAAACTTTAGTAAAAAAACAACTCACTCCTAAATATTCACGCCATGCCTAATTTTACTTACTTTTTGATTATGTATGTTTTACAAAGTCGGACAATCTTCTAGTTGTAAACTTTTGCTTAGTCAGCTGAAGAGTTGTACTTAACAGTACCAAATTATTAAATTATCAGACAAAATTTAGCATGGGTACGACTTAGGCTGTGGGACGGTTTGAGCAATATTACCTTCTTCGAAACTAATTAATAAAAAAATATGATTTTAATTTGGCGTAGTCATAAAATGCTAAAATATCATACGAGTCTCCAAGAATTGGTTTAATTATAAACAGTCATTATAGTTTGTAATAATTAGCCGCGATTTTAATACATGGGCCACGCATTAATACATCAACACGTGCTGGTGCACTATAATCAGTAGATCAGTACAATTGCAGATATTGTAAGTTTGTTTGCATTGCTTTGAAAAACTGAAAAGATTTATACGAATAATAGTATGTTAATTAGTAGTAAATGTTATAATATTTATGTTTTCGACTAAAACGATATGCATATTGGGATATAAAAGTTTATGTTTTTGCCCAAAAAGCCGATTTTTGACATTTTAAGTTATTCTGAATCAAATGAGATCAAATTTAGACAAAGTATGTGTATGTGTGTGATTTTTTATCTTTTATCGATGATTTCTCATAAACCGCTGGGCCGATTTCAAAAATTAAAAGTTATTTGATGTAATTCGATGAGGACTAGTGTCTATTATTTATTATATTTCACGCGACGATGGACCGAGCCTTTCCTTTATCCATTTTTTAGCCCGCATTTCTGAACCTATTCTAAAAATTCAAAAACCGTTTGACAAATTGAGTTCGAAGAATTGTGCTGATTAGTTTTTGTAAAATATCGGTTTGTGATGAAACTTTCTTTGTTGATAGATATCATGGTTCTAAAGAACAACTAAAATATTACGGTCTTACGACAAGTGGTTAAATTAAAAAAGTTATCAAAGTTTGAAAAAATATGATAAGTAAAATTTGTGCCAAAAGTCCATTTTGTGATATAAGTAAAAATTTGAATTTTATTAAAGTTTTCTCAAAAACGGCTGAACCGATTTCACAAACTTAAAAGCTGGAATAAACTCGACAAGGAGGAGCCACGATTAGGATTATCGGCCAAGTAATTCTTCGGAACTACCAAAAAGTGTGTTTTTGTAACAGTTTTTGCAAAAATCTTGGTATATGTAGTTCTTGGATTTGTGTATTATTTACAGCAATCAGTTGATAATTATCTAAATTCAGTCAAAAAAATTTTCTAGTTGTATAAAAAATATAAGCATTAATTTGAATTATTAAATAACATCAAGGATTATGTACTGTGCTCTTGCCAGTATTTTTATAGCATATTTAATAGTTCACAAATATTTTATTAAGTTCCTTTAAAAATCTTTCGGCGGTTTTAATAGAATTTAACATTACGATAAAGACCGTGCACTGAATAACGAAAATTAGTTGAATTGTTTAATCATGAAGGCCGTTAGTTATTATTTTTTTTAACACAATTAGAAAATGTTGCAAAAAAGTGTCTGTGGGTGCTCAGTGATCTAATGATGTGTAAATAATGCATTCTACCTTTTAATTGAAATTATTTATTATTTACTTAATCGTTCTTTTTAAACATTCAGAATGCTAAATTTTCTTTTGTTGTAAATAAACTTTACTGTTAACTAGTAAAACAGGTATTGCGTCTTGTTAAATATCTATATAATACAAACTCATTCAGTAAGAATCACAATCAGAACTTGAAACGAAAGTTAAATGCTCTCACGGATTATATAAATGTAAAGAAGCAGAAGTACTTCCAGGAAAAATCTCTATGCGAACAACAAGTAGGTAATTATCACTGTGTATTCATGATACTATATTTTATGGGGCATGGAAGACATCAAGGAACTAATTTTATATCTCATTAAATATTAGAATTTATAATGTCATAGAGGATGTCATATTGAAATCTTACTTTAAATACTAATCGAGTATATATATATATATATATATATATATATATATATATATTTCTTTACTTGGTGTTACTGCCCGATTCTAAATAACTCATCAAAATATATATCAACACCAAACTCACATATTTCAATTAATATATATATATATATATATATATATATATATATATATTAATAAATATTACACGTAAAATATATAATATCTGTTGTGATAGAAATTCTTATCATAATTCAATGTAAATTACAATTCATACAAATAAAATATACAGTTTTTACAAAACTTCTTCTTCTCTTCTGTATAAGCTTGACTGCATCACTACATTTCAAACTCTACTGTTTTTGCATGTTAGAACTAGCCCCAAGTATTTTTTACTACTAACCCCAGATGTGATTTAATCACATTAATCAAGGAAACAAAATGATCTAGCAATTGCAAAAATTCTCATATTTTAGAATTACAAAAATTAATAAATTTGAAGCGTAACAAGGCATATAAATTTTAAAATTAGTTTGATAATAATAGCGCAACTGAGGTTTTTCTAATAGTACAATTTTATATTACCTCCCAAAAATGACGCAAATGCACAGTTCTGTTTACTGCGTGAGCCTGCGGGACAGTAGCTATGACAACGTGATGTGAAGGAATTTACATATCCAACCAAGGCAAAGAAATGTTTAAATATCGTTTAAGATCTCTTTGCCGAAACGCCTGTTACTACTAACCCCTGCTACAACAAGCCCCTAGCTCCCCTACTTGAGTAGGTCCTTGGAAAATGTGAGAAATGATATAATGCAATAGGTATATAACCGCATACCTGTCAAAGTTATGTGAGATTATTGAATATTAATAAACAGCGGTTATATACATTATTGCATAACTCACCGCCCCTTCATACACACTTGAGCACAGAAATATACATCTCGTGTCAGGTTCTTGATTTATTATGATAGTAAATAGCTTTATAATTTAAATTTGAGTTTAAAAGAACAATAAGATTTTAAAGCTTATTAAAATATGTTTAACTTCCCGTAGGGTAAGTTATAGTAATCGTCGAACTTCTCGAAGTTTTGAAGGTTTCTGAACAGTTTGGCATACCTCCGAAAAAATGGATGTATGTGTGAGCGTGTGTGTATGTATGTATGTTTGTATGGATACAATTTTTCGTCCACGTTTTCGGGCGCACGGATTAACCGATTTGAATGGTTTAAAAAACATTCGATTCCTATTGATAGAGAGATGTACTGATTAGTTTTTGGCAAAGGTCCAGCCTTTTTGGAGATAGAGAGCAAAGAGTGCAGAAAATAGAAATCGAGTTTTTGAGAAATTTGAAAGATCGAAAAAACATTCAATTCGTAAAGACGGGGAGAAGGGGTAATTATTTTTTGGCAAAGGCAGGTCCAGCGGTTTCGGAGATATAGAACTAAATGTGCAAAAATTGCAGTTTATGAAAGAACTAAGCGTCCGATTTGAATGATTCAAAGAACTTTTTGCTTGTTTTGAAAATAATTGTTTTTGCAATGTTTCAATTTTTTTTTGAAGTATTTTTAAAATATTTTTTTTTATATATAGAAAATAATTCTGACTTTAATTATAATTTTGACTTAAGTTCTAATATACTTTAGACAAATATTTTCAACTTTGCAATTCAGTTTATATAATTCTTATAAATATTAGACAATGTTACAGTACTTATTTATAATAATCTATTTTATTATTTTATTTACTATTTTTGCCAGGGTATATGTTCAGTTGGTCCTTTTTACATTAAAGTGCTTAAATATTAAAATAATGCTAATCATTGCGAATTTATCGATTAGTTTATTATCGATAACGAAGTCAACCTTAAAAGTAGTGCAATGAATGCGTTCCGTTAAACACTAAGCAATAATAATTTGATAGTCTCGTACAGCTTTATATTTAATACAAAAAATTCAATCATATTGCCTTCTTTGCGAAAATGACTGTTTTTACTGATTGATTAGCGCAAGTTATTTGATTTGAATAAAATCATCAAACATCTAATCACTAAATGATTTCTCATTATTATAACTGACTAAATCCTCTGATATTAAACCCGCGTGAGAACGTTTTAAGGATTATGACTTCATTTAAACGAGATTAAAATCGTGATTGAAGCCAAATCTATAATCGGATAGAATGGAGACCGTTAAACTGGTATATATATATATAAAAACGATTTAAATCGGGCGTATAAAGAATTATAATAAACACTTTCAGAAAGCGATTGCCATATGGTATGTTGGCGAAAAAAGTCAAACATTGTTATTGTGTTCTTAAACACAATAACATATTTTTGGATAAGTCGACAATCCTACGAGTAGTATGAAAAAGAATTTAGTAATGAACGAGTCAGAATATTCAGTGCAGTGAAACCGAAAGTCAAATTCACATGAATATCGAAAAAAAATTATATAACATAGGGTAGGGCGGGGTACAAAGGTCCAATTTGTCTTTGAGTAATTATATTGTAATAACCAAACCACTACTATTTTATACTACCCCTGCTACCACTTTACTATTTTATATTGTTTACACCTAAGCCATTGTAAAGGTTTAGTTTGTCTTTCTTGCGCCAATTTTTATTAAAGGCTATAAAAAAGAAACTGTTGAATATTACTTAAAATTAACAATATATCTTATAAAACAATTAAATGTGTACTTAAAAAATATATAATAAATATATAAAATTTCGTAAACTAAACAACGGAGCTCAAAATTAATTTTACAAGAGATAAATTAAATGAATAGTAATTCCAACTCTGCTGATAAAAATTTCTGACGAAATACCACATCGAGGTTGTACACAGTGTTATATCTCTGTAAAAATTGTATTCATAACATTTGCATTTTGCATTGGTTGACTAATGTAGCTATAATTTCGAAAAATCTCTTTCTCGAAATATTTTTGCAAAATTTTTTTTTTCAAAAATCAAATCAGCACGTCTCCTTATCAAAAAGCTTTAAAAAACAAAAAATTTCTTTTTTTTAGAACGTAAAGATATATAAAAAAAATATTTTCGAATTTTTGCGATTACTATAAATTACCCTACATGAAGTTAAAAAACACATTTCTCAAATAATGAAGTGACTGGAGCTTTACTGAACATAGTCAAAGAGTTGCTTATTTGGTATGCTCTAATATAATTGGCTTGGTTTTCACAATATAATTGCACACAATTCAAATGGACCTTTGGTCGCCGCCCTACCCTAAATATAAATCAAAACTAAATATTAGTTTTTATTTCAACAATAATAGCAATTTAGTTAAAAATTTAGTTTAACTTTTTTTCTACTTTAAAATATGAAAATATTTTCAAAATTTTTGATTATGGATGAAAAATGGATCCACATTTTGAGAAGTCAAATCCACATTCCGCTGTGTATATTATTCAAAAAATCGTTCAAGAGATTAGATTACTGTCGACATTTCATTAAGGTGCTAGGTGTTAATATATACATGTGAATAAACACACACACACCTATATATATATATATATATATATATATATATATATATATATATATATATATATATATATATATATATATATATATATTATCGGATATGTCGTTGAAATGTATTATATTATCCGTCCAGGCTTAGTTGTAACTTTTGAAGCAAACAATTCACGCGTTTTTAATACCATGGCCTACACAAAAAGATTCTATCAGCTATGGAATATGTCACATGCGCATCAAAAAAGATTAGATGATGATTGAATATCAAGAGCTTACAACTTTTCATTTCGCTTGTGTACGTAAAAAAATCGTATTAAAGTAGGTTCATTATTTGTGTAATAAAATAGGCAATTTCAGTCAAATAAATCTGGTTTCCAATTTCCAATTCAACTTGTTGTAAGTGACATTTTGCCTTAATAAAGAAAGTTGCATGAACTTTGCGACATGTGTAAATAATAGACATAATCAATAAGAAATCAAATGCATTATCAATCAACATACATTAATTTTGAACAACATAATGTGAGTACCTAACCATTGCAGATTATTCAACTTTAAGAAAGATTTTTTTTTTTTTTTTTTATTAACTCTTTTATTTACAACTGTCCAGTATAGGACATTCAGTAAATTTAATGGATTTACAATTTAAGAAAAATTCTTAATTACACAAATGAAATGATATGAAAAACTTACACCTGCTAAATACATACACGGAGTATTTTCTAAAAGCACGGTCGAATAATCCAAAGTTTAATTAAGCTTTATAATGGAAAAATGTTAGTAGTACAATAATATTAGTATTTATTCATTGTTTTATTGACTTTGTATGATTTGATTTTATTTAGTATGTTTTGTGAAGCAAAGTTCGTTATGCGCAACTTCCATTGTGCGAGGCATACGTTATGCGGGGTATCACAGTATTAGTAAACTCCCAACCAATGTATTATTATCAAATTTTGTTTTTTTTTTTGTGTTTTTCAGAAATTTATCACTTGGTCTTTTCAATGGGTAAAGGGGGATAGCCAGGTCCAATGACTTATTTTCAAATTCAAAGGTGTTTTACGAAATAATAGCTACAATATTCAATCAATGCAAAATATAAGTTATATATAAGGATATATTTGTTAAAGGTAACACGTGTATAATAATGATCTAGTAATTCGTAATGCAGATTTGGAATAACTATTAATTTAATTTAGTATTACCTTCCCTAGTTATAGTAATCGCAAAAAAACAATGAAAATAAAAAATTTTATATATCTTCACGTTTCAAAGGCTTCTGAACATTTTGCCATACTTTAAATTTTCGTCGACGATTTCGGAAACAAGAATCAACCGATTTAAATAATTAAAAAAAACATTCGATTCGTATTGATAAGGAGACGTGCAGATTAGATTTTGAAAAAGGCAGGTCGAGCCGTTTCGCAGACACAAGAACCAATCGTAATTAAGTTTTTGAGAGAACTGATCATCCGATTAGATTAATTCAAAAAACCTTTTGCTTGTGTCGTCTGTGTGCAAAAAGTGCTTTTAAAAAAATCGTATTTCTTAAAAAAAAATGAGATAACTTCGAAATTTTCACAAAAAATCGAATGTTTTCAAAAATTTCCAAATTCTCAAAAAAATTAAAAAATCGATTTTTTATAAAAATTCCAAGAAATTCGAACGTGTAAAATAATATCAAATTTTTTAAAAAATGTCGAATTCTAAATTATCAAAAAGCTTCAAAATTATAAACAAAATCAAATTTTAAAAAAGTTGAATAATTTTTTTGTAAACCTGCACAAAAGTTGTTTGTGGAATACGCTTGTCGCCCAATTTAGTAAGCAATTATAAATTTACACTATGAATTTATGTAATTTATAATAAATAATCTGTTCGAGATTATTTAAAATGATTATTGACTATTTTCATTCCTCGAATGTTTAATTACAGTACGAGTAGTTCTAGCAATTTGCCTCAAGGCACGATGCCATGCAGCACTAGTTTCTTGATCTTGATTAGAGCTCAATTAAATTTTGTATATCACATTGATAAAGTTACAAAAATATATACTAGATGATAGACGACAGCATTAATTTTCAAGTTATATAGTCAAACTGGTTTTATGGTATACTAGTCGCTAGCACCGGTTGAAACTGTGTGAAAGAAGTCATCAAAAGTGGATATTCCGTATAAATATAAATAACGTTTGTTGTCTGGTATCCTGGTAATGTCCGCCTCCTGTCGTACTTTTATTGCGGATGTTTTTGTGTGAAAAAAGTTATTGAGTTAAATATCCCGTTCAATGTAGGAACAATCAGGGTATACGAAAGATATAAATAAAAAGTATATTTCCAAGTGAATATAATCTTTCTGGGCAAAATTGATAAATAATTTGAAGTTGTACCTATATATTATCATAGGGTAGGGTGGGGCACACAGGTCCAATTTGACTTTGAGCTATTGTATTGTGAAAACCAAACCAAAAATATCACAACAAATAACACATATCAAGTAAACAACTATCTGACTAGATTCAGTAAACTCCCAGTTACCTCATCATGGTAGAAATGTAGCCTTTCGCTGTTTTTAAATAAAAAATGGGCGGGGTAAATTGAGGCGGACAGGTGGCAAACAGGTTCAATGACTGACTTTAAATTCAAAAGGTATTTTGTAAAATAATAACTACATTATTTAACCAATGCAAAATATATCCATAATTATATTTTTACAGAGATGACATTGTATAAAACCTTGATCTGTTTTTTTTTCAGAAATATTTATCAGCAGAGTTGGAATAACTATTTACTCAATTTATTTATTATTATTGTTTATAATTTTCATTGCTTGCGGTAATCGCTTAAATCTTTCTTTTTCACCCATTCACGTGTAAGCTTTTAGAGAGGTTATATAAAAAAACTGTTGAATCTAACTTAACAACAGTGCTTGCAACTAAAAGAAATAACAACAACAACAACAAAAATTTTTATGGATTTGATAATATTGCCCCCAGTTATATAATTACATCTTTGTAACACATTGCCCTTTATCTCCCGATAGCAACGTTATAAGTATCAAAGTGTTTACTGGTTATACATCTTTTTCTTTCTACTTTCAAATATTGTTATTAAGAAATTATTAGCTTTACTTGTTTTTGAGATATTGGTGGTGCACCTTTTTACCCGAGAAGCTTCAAGCCACGCTCTAACCTATAGATATTATATATACCCTCTTTCTTATAGTTATAATAAACACAATGCGAAACTAATAGATAAAAAGCCAAAAATCGAGCAATATTTCTCAAAAATTGCCGGTGATACAAATACAAATTTGAAATAAAGATTTATATCGGCTTTATTTCTTTTTGAACATATACTTATTAATTATTACATGAATTTTGAAACATGAAACTTTAAAAATTTAACCTTAATTTTTTATAATAGAGTTAATTCATTCTCTACTGCTTCCGGTTCTGATATTACTAATGATGGTATGGATATAGGTAGACCCTTTTCTGATTATATTGCATGATATATAATAATTACAATAATGTGTGCTTCGCAAGAAGATAGCTTTGTGAGCTGATCTAAACTAAAACAATTCAGTGAAACGCAATATGAACGACTTTTCTTATTTACTTTCTGAAACTGCAGTACCTGGCAAGTGTCCAATAATATGAATTGATATGAGTTCAGATTTTTTGATTTTGTATATTTTTTTTCTTGCCTTATATGCCTTAATTTTCATATCTTTAACTTTCTGTAGGGTAAGTTATTGTAATCGTCCAAAAAACCAAAATCAATTTCTGCATATCTTCACGTTTCAGAGGTTTCTGAACATTTTGGAATTTCTTAAAAAAAAACTGATGTATGTGTGTGTGCGTATGCATAGATACAAATTTTTTGTCCATATTCTTGGAAGCATGGATCAGCAAATTTGAAATATTCAATCGATTCCTATTGATAAAGAGACGTGCTGGTTAGTTTTTGCAAAAAACTAATCAGTGCTCACAACCTAAAAAAACTAACAGCAAAAAAAAATACTTTTGATATGAATTTTCAAAGATTACCGTTTATCTCCTGATAGCAAAGTCGTATGAACCAAGGTGACGGCTGGTTATACATCATTTTCCCACTACTTTCAAATATTGTTGTTGAACGATGCTTACCTTTACTGGTTTTTGAGATATCGTTGGTGGACCTTTTTAACCCCGGACCTTCATGTATTACAACCCATTCTTCGATAAATTTATAGCAAATTTTGCATTTTATTCTTTAAAATCAGTGAAAAATAACCATTAGTGAATTACCTATATTTTACATTGTATTGTCAAATGGTTTAATGTAATACAAACTTCCACAACTAAAGGTTTTTATAATTTTCAATTTGTGGAGTAATTTAATGAAATATGAATGATGCCTGTGTTTATAATGCATTGATTTTGACATAACGTTTGGAAGGAATTCCTTCGAAGTTTTAGAACGTTTTTCAAGCCTTAAATATATAAACATAGTGAATCAATTTTTTGCTAAACTCGTTCTAATACTGGAACTGTTGATACGTTAAATAGAATGCGAGCTTTATATTCAATTTTTAAAATATTCCATTCCAGAGAACTTGTAATTTTGCGCATTGACGTTTTACAGGTGTGTGTTCCAAAGTTATATATTATCAACCAAGTCTTCTTATTTAAATTGTGTTCTGTTATAACTGGGAATATTTATACAAATGAGTTCTTTCAGAGCACAGAGTTTGAGAAAAATATAATATACATATATAATATATATTATAATATATTATATATTATAAAATATTATAATACATATTATAATATATATTTTGTAATTATAATATAATTACAAAAAAAAGAGTGCTATAACTCCAAAAAGTGTATTTTTATATAAACATATCAAAAAGGTTGATATTTTGAGTTTCTAATAACACTTGCGGCCCGTTTGATGCGGCCCCGACAAACAAAACTACTTACTATAATTAAATAATATTCACCTAAAACATACTAAAAATCTAATTGAACATATGCCAAAACCATTTGACATTTGACGCATGAGCCGCCGTCTATTGTTTCATTTTAAATTACGCTACTACAAAAATTTTCAAATAAAAAATGTAAAGTATCTACATGTTTTTGAAATAATAATTCACTTTTCCCACAGCCTATGGATTAGCATGAATTTTTCAAGGCTGAGGCTGGCCAAATCTGTGCAGCCATTTTAACGTTTTATCATACTTAACATAATACCGAGTACCATTTTTATATATAAGCTTATTAACTTCAATTGTTTTTGAGATATCGGTGGAGGACCTTTTTACCCGCGGACTTTTATCCCCGTTCTACCCTATGTGTATGCCGCATATTTCATACACTGTATATAAACTTTGAAATTGCAAAAATTCGACATCTACTGTTACAAGCTTTAAAAGTACATTTTTTCTTTTCCCTAGGGGGTTTTCACAGTGCCCGTGATTTATGAAGTAAATAAGTGAGATGTGCTCCACATCGAATGATACATAGCATCTTATATAACGTACATTTTCGACAAAGAAAAGCTGAAATCAGAACTACAGGGGTCTTGACTTTTTGTTCTCTTCTACTGTATAATGATACTATGACCTTCCTGGTCAAAAGGTAAAACATGACTTGCCAATTTTCGTAACAAAAAGGAAGATATGTGAGTACTATACTATTTAGACTAAAGTAACTGTCATCGCAATACACAAACAATAGTTTATATTGCAATAAAAAAATAATGATTTTAAAAGGCACAAAATGTGTTTTCGCGGTACTATATATTTTTTTACATGATATATGTTATTAATCAACAACCAAAAAATGTTTTATTGTGCGTATTGTATTGTAAACTAGATTAAAATGAAATGAACAATTTGCGCATTATTCTTAGACTAATGAAACTTTTATGCATATAATAATAATTGTTAGATACGTGTAATTTGTTGTGATATAATTGGTTTGGTTTTCACAACATAATTGCTTGATGCCAAATAGGATCTTTGTGCCCAGTCTACCCAATATTGGAATAGGCAAAACAATGGTTTCTTATGATGACACAAAGCTTGGTGTCGCTGAACTTAAGTCAAAAAATTGGGGCTTTTAGATTAGAGTAGTTTTTTAGATTTGACTTGCATTGAAAATATGTTGAGACTTGTATGATATCTGTGAATATTTACCCATCACAAAAATTGCAGTGAAAATTTACTTTCTTAATTCAATAGTTCTTAAAACTAAAAATTAAGACATGGAAACAATTTGAACCTTCTATTGAATTCAATCAAATTATATCTTCTTGAATTAATTATGTTTATTATATTAATCAGAGAAAGGTAATGTATTATAAAAGCAACTAATTAAATTGACTGCGTCTCATACAAATTTACAGGATAAATTTTGGCCCCTATCTTGGTATTGTGTTTGAGCAATGCACTTTACGATATATTTTTAATTTTCCCGGCGGGCATGCCAGTTCGCGCGCCAATTAGAAGGTGCACATGCACCGGCATCCGGTTGTAAACGTTGCGCAACTAAATCATTACGGACCAACACGAACGGTTAAACATTCAATTTATTTGCTTTTAAAATCAAATATGCGGTTTAACTATACTGATCGAATCCGATGTGTATGCCGATATATAGGTAAATAAATATTATGCATGCGAACAGTCGATCATAGTGTTCTGTATGATAGTAATGTAACCACCTTGATTTTACTTTTTCATCATATAGCAAGCTTTAAGTATTTCTGCGCAAGGTAAAACAATAGAACATAGTGTTAATCTCTGGCGCATACCATAGAAAGCGTTGTACCATTGAATAGTAGTTTTCCATATTGGTATAAATTCCTGTATGATGATTCCTAAAATCAAGATAAAACAAGACCGTAAAGGACCCGTATTAATAACGAATATAAAGAATAACGAATAATAAGTTCATTTTTTTCGACCCGAATAATATTTTGCTATGCAGTTGAGTTTGTGTCATATTATGATGTGTATTGCCAGTTGATTTTGACTCACGCAACAAAAATCGTATGGATATGAGAACTCAGCACTGGTTCATTAAATGGTTAGTTTTTACATTGATTTTATTAACGTGCTAGGTCAAATCAAGTGATTAGAATCATTCGAATGAAGCCTTTGACTGTGTGTATGTGATTCGAATCGACTCGTATCAAGCCACGAAATATATACTGTGATCCAAATGTGTGAATATATATATATATATATATATATATATATATATATATATATATATATATATATCTAAAATAAATAATAAATATGAAATAAATAAATAATATGATATGAATATTATAATATTAAAAATATAAAAAATGAATTAAATCATGCTATAATCGACCAATACGTCAAACTGTACCATCTAACTTATCATTCGACTTATCAACTTCAATCGACCTAACCGTATCACCTGCCTTCAATCGACTCATACGCCTTACCGCAAGAATCCTATGACTTAACCGAGTCAATCGACTTCAAGTGACTCATATGACTTAACCAAACCAATCGATTTCAGCGACTATATGATTTAACCAAATCAATCGACTTCAAATGACTCATTTGACTTAATTGTATGTTTTTTTTTAATTCACTATATAATTTACAACTGTCTTTAGTCGACATCTAGTAAATTTAGAGATAATATAATTAGATTACATATGACAAATATTTTGACAATAGCAGAAGTAGCCAGTGTTAATTCTACTTCAAATACATACCTTTGCTTGGGTTACAAAGGGGAAAAAAGAGTAAATAAATATATATATATTCATATGAATAGGTTTGAATTTAAATTGCATCTCTATTACAGAGTTCTAATGGATGAGTTCGTTTTAGTCTCCATGGAATGTTTACTGTCAGCAGGTTTTTTGCCAATTGGTTTGGATGGGACGTCAATCTTTCTTTGTGTTTACTTGTGAACCGTGCTATTTCTTTCTGGACTGTGAACATATTAGTACCTTGGTGTATTAACCAGTTCGGAACATATTTAGGCGCTGATAAAAATATTTTCAAGACTTTATTTTGAAATTTTTTAATTATTTTGATGTTGGTTTTACTAGCGCAGCCCCAGAACTGGATGCCATATGTCCATGTCGGTTTTAAAATGGTTTTGTATATTAAAAGTTTATTGTACGCTGATAGGTTTGATCTTGGTCCTAGAAGGCGATATAATTTTCGGAAATTATTTTCAAGTTGATTTTCCTTTTTCTTTATGTGGGTTTTACAGTTCAGCTTTTTGTCTATATGTAGTCCCAAGTACTTGGCTGAGTCCTGTTGAGGAATTTGCTCTCCAAAGATTGATATGGCAGGAATGCTACCTTTTCTAAGGGAGTATGTGATATGGCTAGATTTTTGGCAATTGGAAATCCGTATTTTCATCCGGATTTGAGTCCTCATTGATTCCGGATCATGATTTATCCGGCCTGGAATCCGTATTTGAGTCCTCATTATGTGCTAATATGCACGTGTCATCAGCAAATGTAGCTAGGTGTGTGTGTGACTTAACACTATCAATAAACTTCTTTTGACTTCAAAACAGATAAAGTGTCAATGTTCTTGCAGGTTTATTAGACTGAGTGCGAATTTGTTTGTAACATATTAATACCTAATTTTGATAATAACTACATATTTTAGGTTTCAAATGTTGTAGAATAGACACTCAAGATTATGAAACGAATTTCAGAAATCTTTCAGTATAAACATGGAACAATTATTAACACCAAAAAGCCAGTAAATAATATTTAATTTCTGATTATGCAAGTAATGGCAAATTTACATCAATGAAATTGACATTACTTTTACATCTCCGTTTAAATGTGCTCTTTTGCTGATTATTATATAAACACTATATCAATAAACTCATAATTCTAAATACTGTATTATATGCTTCAGTGATGCAGAAGTGTTTGGTTATCTATCATTGTAAATTAATTTGAAATATATTTCAACAGTCTTCAAGATTAAATCATTTTTAATGTGCTTGTAATAATTTTATTTAATAATAACAGATAAATGAAAGATTTCTTGTTTGAAAAATTATGTTCTGTTATATAGTGTGATATTATATTCCTAAGCTTTGTTTAAATGATTATGTTAGGATGTGTTAAATATTTCTGACAATAAAAGTCAGTATATACCATTTTGGTATTTACAGCGATTTTTTAACCTATGCCTGCTTTTATTACTAATCCATCGTATTTAAAGACAGTGTGTCAGTATTTCCTTGTAGGCAAATGTTCAAATTACCATTTAATTTACATTTCTCCCAGCTAACTGGTACATTAACAAAATTATTGCTGATAAAAAAATTGCTCAACTGTACACAGTCTCCCCTACAATACGTAAGCAGCCGTACGGAATAATTTCTAACAAAAACATACTGGAATGTATTATTATTGCTGAACACGTTGTCTAATTATGATATAAAAATAAACGCAAAATGCGATAGAAATTAATTAACTAACTCTTCGGTTGGAACAAATATCGTCCGCTCAAAACACAACTTTATATGCTTGGCACATAGTAATATAAATTCAACCGCGCTAAGCACGCAATCAATTATCAATAATAAATTATATAACATCGATTGTTCTGCGGACTCTTATAAATTACGCAACTGTGAGCGACGAACGCAAAAGTCTTATAAAATATAATAATGGCAGTATTAATTACGAAACTAACTAAAAGAGCGCACGAATACGGAAGCCAGCACTCGATAATGCTTTTCAATCCAATTATTGCCTACAATAACAATAGCAATACATATATTCTAATTAAAAATAAAGAACTGCAAAGGCAATTATCGTCATACGACGAGAATAACTTTGAAACAATCGAGCGTCGCGCAGTGATTGCCTCATAATATGATATAATGCATGAGTTTGTACACTAACAATTGTATGTGAACGTACGAGTATATTACAAATAGTGTTTTATTTTGGATAAAGGTGATGTGAAAATTACTACATAACATATTTCTTTCAATTTTCCCATGCTAATATTTCCTTAACAGCCATTTGTAAGCATTTAGCGGAGTTATTTAGATTATGTAGAAGTCGATAATCTCGATAATTTAAATATATATTCTGTTTTTAATATTGTAATTACCATTTTTCGAGGTGTATAGAGTAGGGCGGGTGTATAGGGTAGACCGGGCAAAGGTTTACGCGTAAAAAGGTCCATCACCGATATCATCACCGAAAATCAAATATATTTTTTAACAACAATATTTGAAAGTAGAGGGAACAAGATTTATAACCAGCTATTACCTTGATTCTTGTTTGAAAATCCTTAACAAATACATTTTCTTTACAATAAGAAATAGCAAACTAGTTGGTTTGGTATTTTGCCTTAAGGCAAGTTTCATGAATTTTCCGATATGTGTAAATAATCGACTTATTCAATAAAAAATAAATTAGTTTATGAGTGATTAAAAGTATTCCGGGTGGACTTATTACACATAATTGAAAACGAAGAAACACATTAACTCGGAGTATTTTCTAAAAGCAATTTTTGAAAAATCAATATTTTTTATAATTGAACCAGTTTTCATAGGACTTTGATGGTTTAGTATGTTCATTAAAACCAAGTACTCTATCGTTATACCAAGTGAATCATATAATTTTAATTTTAAAAAACGTCAAAAAGCTACTAATTTTCTCAAACTCTGATGAATTTTTCAAATTAAACTACTTGTTGTAAGGCTGTAATATTTCAGTAAGTTCTATAAGACTATGATATATATCGACAAAAAAAGTTCCATAAAGATCGATTTAAATTTTTTTTTCAACAGAATTACAAGAAAACGGTTTGGTAGATTTTCACCTAAAACTAATCAGTAGATATTATTCCCAACTAATATCTGTCAAATAGTTTTTGATTTTTCAAAATTGATTCGGTAGTATGAGCTCAGATGTGGTCGATAAGTTTAACAATTTATTCCAAATTATAAAGAAACGGCTTGGCAGATCTCTACCAAAAACTAATCAGCACGGTACCGAAAGCAATAACTTTCGAACGGTTTTTGAATTTTTATAATCGATTCAGAATTGCGGGCTAAAACGTGGACGAAATTTTTTTCACTTTTCTGCCATTTACAAAGATATGGCATGGCCAAACGTAGCGCAAAACTGATAAACGATAGTCCTCATCGAGATACATCAAATGGCTTTTAAATTTTTTAAATCGGTCCACCCGTTTTTGATAAAAGGCGATTTACGGCAAAAAATCAATTCGTATACACGCACACACATATACTTTTTAAATCCAAATTTGGTCTCATTCGATTCAGAATGGCTTGAAACGTCGAGAAAACATAAAATTAGCGAATCGGATTTTTTGATGAAAACATAAACTTTTTCCTTCGGGAAGTTAAAAACACAATTAATTTAAAAGGCATTCGATTCGTGTTGACGGCAGAAGTGCTGATTTGTTTTTCTCAAAGGCAGGTCTAGCATTTGTAAAGATTCGTGGTAAAAATGACCGTTTATGAAAATAAGCACGGGGCATCCGGTTTGAATGATTCAGAGTTTAGAAATGCGGGAAAAAGGTCGAAAAATTCCGGAACGCCATAAATCCGAACCTTTATTTATCCAAAATACCCTTTTCATATTGAATCAACGGTTTTGAAAGTTACAAAATATAATATAAACAAGAATGGCGTATTTACGAGTCAAAAAGTGATAAAATTTAGTAAAAATTATCAAGTCAATTACTAGTAAAAAATTGGAAAATATTGAAAACTGTTTACTAAATTTCCAATAAATACCCAAACTCTGAAAATTGGCAAAATTTACCATATTTCAATGGCCTAAAATTTAACCAGTTATATGTAGCATTTTGTCATAAGAAAAGTTAAAATGATCTGTAATATACATGTAAATAACCACTTATTATCAAGAATTAAGTTTTAGCTATTTAGATAACATTTTCTACAGTGTAAAATACACAATTTCTGCTTTGACTGACAATCAAAGCAATTTTCAATTGATATTTTTCCAACAAACTTATGTAATCTGTGATTGTATTAATTGCAGGTCCTTAAGGCGCGGCTCATTTCTCCAAACATTAATGAATTTTAATAATTTAATCTGTATGGATGAACCTAATATTTTGGACACATTTTTATGAGGCCCATGACAACTTTTGTGAGAGCGTCAGCAAAATCAAACTTGTTGGTCCCGACAATGAAAATGGGAGTCCACGGTAATTGACATGAAAACAACATGTTAATATTTATTTACTTATATTGTTGTATATATATATATATATATATATATATATATAAATCATTAATAATAGTTATAAATGCACTTTAAAATTAAAAAAATGCATACTTTAACAAAAATGTATAAGTTCGATTTGTGGTTGCAATATGTTTGAACTTGTTTATTAATATGCTATTTGTTGAAAGGCTTATGCTTGGCAACATTTTTTGCGTTTATTGAGTCTGTTATAGTTTTATTGGATACTAATAATAAAAGTTTAATAAATGGTTTAGGAATTGTAAAACAAATATCGAATAGAATAAGCGTTGTTACTGTCTGCCACAAAAAAGATTGTACTTTGAACAAAATTGGTCGGAAGATGTAAGATTTAACAATGATTAAGCCTTACAAAATTGTCGCTAAGTGTTCACAATCAAACATTTAGTTATTTTTATTATTTTGAATTAAACTAATGATCGTGCTTTAAAGCAAATTACTGAAACCTCCAGTAGCGAAAATATTTTTTTTAAAAAAGCTTTGAATTGTTTTCAAAATTTTGGAAAAAATAGATTTTTGAGAAAAACATTGGACAAACATTGATACAGAACCTATAGAAATGTAAACAGATTTTGTACTTATTAATAAAATCTCTATAAAATATATGATAATTTGATCTGCATATGTAGAATAATCATTTTTGACTCCCAAATGGCATTTTTTTTTAATTTTGTTATTGGATCTACGAAACCGCTTCATCTGTCTTCCCAAAAACTTAATCAGTTCTTCATTTTTTCAATATAAATAAAATAATTTTTAAATCATTGAAATTAGATTGAAATGGATCGATGGAAAGTGTAATTATACTAAAAGTAAAAAAACACAGGTTATTTTTTCAAACTTCATTGAAGTATTTATATTGTATTATTTTATAATCCTCTTTTATAATTCTGAAAATTAGAAAAAAAATCTAGATCGACCATTGTACAAAACTGACAAGCGCTAATCCTTATCGAGTTACATCGAATGGTAAATAATTGAAAACGGTCTTGTTATTTTTGAGAAAATGTTGCCAAAAAGTAAAAAATTAGCTTACGTGCACGCATATCCTTCAGAGTAATCTGAGACTGACTTAAAACGTCAAGACAACATAAAATTAGCATGTCGGATCGTTTGGCAAAAATACAAACTTTTCCTGGGGGAAGCTAAAAATGAAAGAAAACATAAATTTTTCACTCTTTTCTATACTTGCTCCCCCCATCAGAAATCAAACCGCTAAACCTGTCCGACTTATGTCATGTTTCCCGGAAAATGAACGTGAATAGAAAGGAAAGCCCTTGCTCGAATATTCTTTCATAAGTAGCTTCGTGTTACGATTACTTATTGACTTATTGACCGACAGGCACCTACATGTATGGCCAGCGTTGCGTGGAACAATTTTGTGTGTATGTGTGTATATATATATGTATAATATAGATATAAGTGTGTGTGTGTGCGTATTGCCGAGTAGAGTTATAATTACAAATTAATATTTATCGATGTTATTACAACGTGATTGAATCATAGGTATAACGTTATTGAGTTATGCCCAGAACAGTAAATATCAGTATTTTTATGATCCACTTAAATGAATTCTACTATTACCCCAAACTTTGAGTAGAATAGACAGAATGAGTAATGGAGTTTTAATATAACTATATATATGCATGATTTATATCCAATACACTTATAATATTCAAATTAAATAAGAAACTATTTACAGGTAATTGTAATCGTAGCAATTAAAAGTTAAATAAGATTTAAAAACGAATTTATTAGACAACTTTAAATCTATAATATGAAACTGATTTTACGAATTTATTAACTTCCCATAGACTCTCACTTACTCTATGGCATAGAGTAAGTTATAGTAATCGTCCATCGTAAATGAAAATTTTTGCATATCTTTACGTTTCAGCGGTTTCTGAACACTTACAAAGAACAGATGTATGTGTATGTGCGTGTGTATGTTTTGTGTGGATACAATTTTTTGTCTACGTTTTCGGGAGCACAGATTAACTGATTTGAATAATTTGAAAGTTTTCAATTTCTATAGATAAAGAGACGAGTTGTTTAGTTTCTTGCAAAGTCGTTCAAGCAGTTTAAGAAATAAATAGTAAATAGTTCAAAAAAAGAACATTCCACTTGTAATGATGGAAAAAAGTGGTGAATAGTTTTTGGCAAAGACAGCCGTTTCAGAGATACGGAGGTAAAATTGCAAAAAATGGAAGTTTTTGAATAATTCGGAAAATGTTTTGCTTGTGGAGATTCGTTTTTAAAGCAGACAATTTTTTTTTACTTCAATTTTTTTTTAATTTGCAATTGTTTTTTGTACAAATGTGCAACATTTATATCTTAAGCTTCGAATAGCCAATACATAGTCTCGATAACTTATTAAGAGTTATTCTAGTTTATTTGTGTAAAAATATAAATTGTACCACTGTGCACATACTTAAACCATAGAGTAATAATGTTTTCATATGTTATATAAGTAGACAATTTTTTTTATTGTTTGCCATTGAATGAAGGGTAAGATGCTATCCAAATCGTATGAATTTTAAATGAATTACTAAAAACTTTCATGCTATTTCTTATTATTTATTATTTATTATATATATATATATATATATATATATATATATATCTGTGTGTATAAATATGAACACACCACACTTTGTTTTTCGCATAAATTTTGTTTCATTGGTTTAAATTATGACCGTGATATGTTTTATCATTAGTGTAAATTCTTACAGCAAATGTATATATTTTAACACATTATGGAATATTCATTCTAAATTATGTTTAATTATGTATGAACTACCAACTTTCTATGATATAGCTTGACGGCTTGACGCTATACTAAATTTGTGAATTGTGTGTAGGAATAAATGGAATTATCTAGTCTTTTATTTGGCCAATGTATGAAAAATTACAATCATACTAATTTAGTTTGTTCTTTAATAAATATATTTTGAGAGTCACTGATTATATTTATGAAATGTAAATAAATAGTTGCTGTAATTATTCCTCTGCCAAATCAAATGCAAATAAGTCCACAGTATTTCACAATTAATCAATTTCTAGAAAAAGAAACAGCCAGGGGGCAAAAAAATCCACCGTTTTACTTTTAATTAAAAAATATTTTATAAAATAATAGCTACATTATTCAATCAATACGATGCAGTTTGATTATTAGGCTAAACAAAAAAATTAAAAATCATGAAATGCACATTTTATGGGCACATTTTTATATAAAAATCGCAATGCATACAACTTTCGTATAGAATTCATCAGCAGAGTTTTTTAGACTTTTATTTACAGTTTTTTTCATTATACACACTTCGCCAGTGTAAATGTTTAGGCGGTCCTTTTTATCTCAACCGCATTTTAGCTATTCTAGGGGTTATATAAAGAACTATTGAATCTGCTATAAAAATAACAAAAGTACTTAAAGCTATATAAAGCTATTATATAATATATGCTTAAAATTTATGTTCAGATATCGTGAACTAAACAAAGGTGCTTAAAAACCAAGAGACTAATTACGAAAAAAATACTTTTGTTAAAAATTTAACATAGTGGCCGTTTATCTCATGATTGCGATGACGCCCAAGGCGATGGCTGGCTACACATCATTTTTCTTCTACTTTAAAAAAGTATTGCCAAAAATGGCATACTTCATTTATTCTTGAGATAATGGTGGATGACCTTTGAACCACGCTTTGCCCTGTATATATGTTAATAGTAGCTAAATTTGATGTTGAATTGTCACCAGGATAATGTAAAGATTAGGCAAACCACCTGGCATAGGTGTAATCAATAAAAATATTAAATTAAAAGTAAATTATGTTAAAAATAAACAATTATTAATATATATAATTATAAGATAATATAATTTAAAAAAATAGATATTTTAATTCAGCTGATAAATATTTCTGACAAAATACCAGATCAAGGTTATACGTATACAATGTTATCTCTGTTTATTGAATATTAGCCATTATTTTATGAAATTCCATTAAAATTGAAAATAAAACATTGGATATATTTTCCCCTTGGCTGACCCGTTTTACCCCGCTTATTGGATTAAAAGAGATAGATGACAAAATTTAGGAAAACCACATTTTCATGATTAGAAATTTACTGCGAGTTCGATAGTTATCAATTCATTAGCAAACTTCTTGATAACAGAGAACTATCTAAGAAGGTTGAAAAGAAAAGCGCCACTGGATTTAAGTCATCAACTCTCCTGATAAAGAATTGAGACAGCTTAGTCATTATTTATAAGAATTTATTTTATAAGTAAATAGTTAAGATTATATAATTATCAATAAAATATTGTGAATATTATATCGTAATGGGAATTGAGTTATTTTTCCAACATGCCCCAATAGTATACAATGTCCCTTTACGGCCGACAATTGTAAATTCCACAATTTTATTGAAGATCCTTAACTGGACAGTTGTAAACAAAAGAGAGAATAAAATAAAAAAAATGTTCGATAGTTATGGATTTGATACGCGTTATGTGTTTTTATGTAGTTCATTTGGCTTAGACAGTATATATGATTAAAGTCAAATTGAACCTTTGTGCCCCGCCCCACTCTCTATATTTATATAAAAAACTGATTTAAAACATAAGACAACTTGCTAACTTCCCGTAGGGTAAGTTATTGTAATGGGCCGATAATCGGAATTGAAAATTTCTACATTTCTCGACGTTTTGAAGATTTCTGAACATTTTGGCATACCTCAGAAAAAATGGATGTGTGTGTGTGTGTGTGTATGTATGTATGGATACAAATTTCCAGTCACGTTTCCGGGCGAACGGATCAACCGATTTGAATGGTTCAAAAAACATTCGATTCCTATGGATAGGAAAAAGAGCTGATTAGTTTTTGGCAAAGGCAGGTCCAGTCGTTTCGAGGATACGGAGCAAAGAGTGCAGAAAATAGAAATCAACTTTTGAGAGAACGGAGTATCCGATTTGAATGATCTAAAAAAAATTCAATTAGTAATGATTGGGAGAAGTGTTTATTAGTTTTTGGCAAAAGCAGGCCCAGCAATTTCGAAGATACGGAGCTAAATATGGTAATGGCAGTTTTTGAGAGAACTAAGCGTCCGATTTGAATGATTCAAAGAACTTTCTGCTTGTCTTAACAAAATAATTGATTTTGGAAAAAAAAATTTTGTTCAAATTTTTTTTTTTTCTTAATTTTTTGTATATCGAAAATAATTCAGATTTTATTTTTAATTCTGACTATAGTTCTAATATACTTTGAACAAATAATTTCAACTTTGCAATTCAGTTTATATAATTCTTATAAATATTAGACAATATTACAATATTTATAATAATCTATTTGAAAACATTCAGTATTCCTCGAATATTTCGTTACGGTACAGGAAGTTCCAGCAATTTGCCTTAAGGCACGATGCCACCCAGCCCACTAGTTATAGTTCATTTTATAAAACAAATAACATTGGAATATTATGTGATACATAATAATTAAATTACTATCAATATTTGTAAAATTTGCATTCATCAAAGTGCTGCACTTACCATTACTGCAAACGCTTCCGGAATCCATTGGACCGGAACTGTCATCATCATCACTTTCGTCCATAAGAGCATGATCGCTGCTGTGCCGCCTTGCGCTTTCTAATTGTGATCTGTCCGACGGCATCGTCCTATGCAGCGTCAAGTCCCGTGGCGAAGGAGATCTACCCGACCCGTGGTCACGGATTCCTAAATCTGATCCCAAGATCCCTCTGTCACTTGCCATTACATTCGTGGTTTGTCCGCCGCCAGATAAAATGTCTGTTATCATGAATCTGGATCGTGGTGGAGGTTGGAGCAGTACTCCGCTTGCTCCGTTCGGCGGACAAATGCCTCCGCCGCCGGCTTGCTGGACTGTCATTTTAGGAATTTTGTGACCGTATTCGGCGATACCTCGGAGATTTAATAAGTGCGATGTGATCTGCTGGTGAAGGTAGAGCCGATTTGGGGTGTCCTGAAGAATCGCGTCGTCTAACCGATCGGCAGGAAAACCATTTGGTAGACTCCTGGCGGTTTTTATTGCAGACTCGAGCGGTAATTCGTACAGTTTGATGCTGGTTATTGGTAAGTTTTGTCACATTGACGAAATAAAGGTTTTAGCACTTTTAAAAGTCTTCTAAATTCTAATCTATCCAATTCAGTTCAACCGTTTTTGTCACAGTAGATTGTCTAAAATAACATACTAGAAGAAACTCAATAAACTACAATGTTTTTGCTCATTTGTATGAATAAAAGTCACTATTTAGAACCAAATTTATGTTCAATAAATTATTCAATAATTTTGTCATTGATTTAAACGAAAGTTTGTTTTGCAATATAAAATTACGTTACATTAAATACACTTTATGATTATACATCCATTATTAAATGAGTTCTGTTATAACGTTAATGTTATTTCAAGCACCTTTCCTGGTATAAACTATATTACGTATTTAGCCGCATGTAACCGATTTGCAGCGTGAGCATTTCATCCATTATTGCATGTTCAGCGCTTTAACTTTCATTTAATATTTATAACACACTCTTGAAAGTACGTAACAATGATGATGATAATAATAATAGTTGACCTATTTCAGTTCCTGTTAATTATATTCTTAGTCAACAGTCAACACATATCACTGCTAATGAGTAAAAACTCACAGATTATATTTTCACGTTCATGCTCGGACTAAATTGATATAGTTGACAAATTATTATAAAATTCACTTGAAGATTGTTCGTATAACGTTGGAGTTGTATAATTAACATTTAACTTCACAATTTATTATTCTATTAACGTTATTCAGATAAGTAACGAATTTGTTAAGAAACATTTATGCAATGGTCACTCAGGCGTTTGCGTGCCATAATTATTCAGCAATTAATATTTTCACGCTCGTTAGTCGTACACTTCGATTAAAATAAAGATATAAGCAGTCTTGAATTCTTGTTGTAATCGTTGTTATATTCACAGTTCAGTTTTTACAAATATTTTATCACTTTTCATATTAATTAGAACGAATGTAACTTGAGATTGGGAAATTTTAAAACAAAGATTAATTCATATCTTGAATAGCACTAGTATGTTTCGCATTTGCACAGTTCATTTATTAATACACGTTTAACTGACACTATGGACAAACTCATTTTTTTTTATCTTAATTATATTTTCTATTTTATAGTTAAAAACGATCAAACTAAAGAACAAAAAACACGTACGTAACAGTCCGTTTGTCAAAAATCCTTCGTTCCGCTTACTTCGAATGATTATAGTATACTAAAATCGTTTAGCGTTGAACCGAACTCAGAGTCTCTTTCGAAACTCCGCCTTTGCCAAACGGGGCGTCCCAAAGATTCTCAGTCAGGGGGCGTTGCCAAATCGTATTTTGTTATAATGAACGCTGTGACTGTGATACCTAAGGTCTGGGCTTGGAGGAGTGGGGATTATGCGAATTCTATTTTTTTCCGTGACTTCTTAGGCGTTTCGGCACAAGCGCAGTTCGTATGCGATTTTGGCTGGCTAATCTGACTTTTGCCCCAAAAATCTTGCGAAATGGATAACGGAGTAGGATATTTATTTTGTAATAAATCTTCTTTTATCCATAACGATCACATTCATTTTACAAACAAGACCGAGTAAATAAATTAATTTAGTGGTGCGTGGCATCACTAATTAAGACAAATTGCTGGAACTTCCCGTAACAAAATTAAAATTAACTAGCGGTGTATGGCATCGTGCTCTAAAGCAAATTGCTAGAACTTCCTGTACCGTAACTGAATGTTCGAGGAATATTAAATGTTTTCAAATAGATTATTATAAACAAATACTGTAACATTGTCTAATATTTATAAGAATTAAATAAACTGAATTGCAGAATAAAAATATTTGTTTAAAGAATATTAGAACTTAAGTCAAAATTACAATTAAAATCAGAATTAATTTCTATATACAAATAAATATTTTTTGAAAAAAAACATTTTTGAAAAAACAAAAATTGAGACAAAATTTATTTTTCTAAAGCAATTATCTTGTTAAAACAAGCAGAAAGTTTTTTGAATCATTCAATGCTTGCTATTTTTTGCACATTTAGCTCTGTATCTCCGAAACTTCTGGACCTGCCTTTGCTAGAAAATAATCACCCATTTTCCCCGTCATTACGAATTGAATGTTTTTTGGATCATTCAAATCGGATGCTCCGATCTCTCAAACACTCGATTTCTATTTTCTGCACTCTTTGCTCCGTATCGCCGAAACGGCTGGACCGACCTTTGCCAAAAGCTCAGCAGCACATCTCCCTATCAATAGGAATAGAATGTTTTTGATCGGTTCAAATCGGTTGATCTGTACGCCCGAAAACGTAGACGAAAATTTGTATCCATACATACATTTACACACACACACACACATCTATTTCTGAGGTATGCCAAAATGTTCAGAAACCTTCAAAACGTCGACGATTGGACGATTACAACGTTGGACGATTACAATAACTTACACTACGGGAAGTTAAAAAAAATTAAATGCTTTCTATAAACAAATTGATTGTTGAATTAAAAAACAAACCTTTTTTCAAAAATTTTAAATTTTTTCATCTTTTGAAATATTTCGCAGCTGCGATAGCTGCGTAGAGACGAAATAACAAAGCGCGTAAGCACCGCGTTGCAGTTAAAAAATAAATACTGGTACGGAACAATGTGAATAAATTTAATTATTATTTTTAAAATCTCTATGAAATATCTGATAATTTGATGTGCATATGTCTAATAATAACGCCAAATGGCATTTTTTACAAAAGTGTTTTTCACTAGATCTGAAAAATTATTACAAAAATTATCAGTTTTTATTTCGTCAATGCAAATAAAGTGTTATTTGAATTATTTGAATCGAACGCTTCGTAATCTCAAAAATTGAATTACCATTTTTGACGCTTTTTGCCCCGTATCTTCGAAACGGGTGGACCTGCCTTGTCCAAAAACTAATTGTCTCTTCATCAATGCGAATCATTCAAATCAGTTGATTCGTTTTCTTGAAATCGTGGACTAATTTTATATCCAAACACACATACACACAACATTTTTTTCAAACGAATGCCAATATGTTTAGGAGACCTTCAAACTTGAAGACATGCATAAAATTCAATTTCGATCTTTTTGCGATTACTATAACTTATCCAACGACAAGTTAAATTGTGGTGCCTGGCATTGTGCTTTTAGGCAAATTGCTGGAACTCTCCGTACCATAATTAAACATTCAAGAAATAAAAATGATGAATGATTATTAAAAAATATTCAAAAATTTATAACAAATGTTTGAAATATTTTTAAATACTATTTTAAATAGATTATTATAAAAAGTGTGAATTTCATCGTTCGTATTTTATAGATCTAATATAATATAAGTGCTTATATTTAGGCAGTGACCTTTATTTATGTTTACAATAACAACTGAATGAAAACATAAACATACCATATCGGAATGCATCTTATTTAAGACCTGCTCTTTACGTCAATATGTATCGTCAACAATCTATGAATCAAAGTGCTTTTAATCATGTCTATCGTTTCATCTGTTCGCCCGAAATCGTGGGCGAAAAATCGTATCCGAGCCTACACTCATACATACATTATTTTTTTCTTAAGTAACCCAAAATATTCAGGAGGTCTTGAAACGGAAAAATGGGCAAAAGTTTTCACTTTCGATTTTCGTGCTATTGCTATAACTTTTCTTACTAATTGTAAGAATAAGAAATTTAAAAAGTTTCAGTTGTAAATTCAATGATTAGGCAGGTACATATTGTACACACAACTTCTAATATGTGCACGATTTTTATTTAAATAAAGGATGCGACCTCAATATAATTTTTAAGTCTACGTTATTTAAATGTTGTATGATATGTATTGTTATTTTTAAGTTAATTTCAACAGTTTTTTATATAAAATCTTATATGTAAGTGGCGTAAAAAGGGCCATCTAAGCCGTTACCCTGGTAAATGCATAAACAATAAAAAAATGTAAATAATAAAGTAAATTAAGTAGGAAAATTCTTACAAAAGATAAGTTAACTGAAAAGTTATTCCGCTGATAATTATTTCTGACTAAATACTAAATCAATGTTATATACCGAATTATGTTTAAAAAATGTACCCGTAAAATTTATATTTTGCATTGGTTGAATACAGTAGCGTTTATTTCGTGAAATCCTGTTAAAATAAAAAATAAGATATTGGACCTGTTTGTCCTGGCTGTCTCGTTTTAACTCGCTTATGGGGATAAAACCGACCAAGTGATAAATTTTTCAAAATTTCTGAAGTTTGGAAATTTCTGAAAGAGCAACAATAAAACTAAACCAGTGGTGTACGGCATCGCGCCTTAAGGCAAATTGCTGGAACTTCCCGTACCGTAACAAAATGTTCGAGAAATATTTAATGTTTTCAAATAGATTATTATAAATACTATAACATTGTATAACATTTATAAGAATTATATAAACTGAATCACAAAGCTAAAAATATTTAATTAAATTTATATAAGAGAGCTTTAAAACTTTAGCCAGAATTAAAATTGAAATCTGAATTATTTTCGATATACAAAAAAAATTGAAATGAATTTTTTTTTCCAAATTGTATTGCCAACACAAGCAAAAAGTTTTTAGAATTATTCATTTCGGACGCTTAGTTCTCTCAAAAACTGCCATTTATTGTATATATAGCTCTGTATCTTCGAAATGGGTGGGCCTGCTTTAGCCAATAACTAATAGCCATTTCTCCCAATCATTACTAATTGAATGTTTTTTAGATCATTCAAATCGGATGCTCCGTTCTCTTTGCTCTTTATCTCCGTAACGTCTGAACATGCTTTCGCCAAAAACTAATCAGCACATCTACCTATTAATAGGAATCAAATGCTTTTTAAACCATTCAAATCGGTTGATCCGTGCGTCCCAAAATGTGAACAAAAAATGCGGACACACAAAACGTCGAAAAATACAAAAATTTTCATTTTCGATTTTCGGCCCATTATTATAACTACCCCACGGGAAGTTAGAAATGTGTAATGACTTTTTGTTTTGTCCATTTTGGCAATACTTATTTATTTTTAATTATTGAGGCTATAATTTATATTTTACATATATTTGAACTAAATCTTGACCATGATCTTAATGTTTTCACATCTGTTTATATTATTATAAAATACAATTATCACTAAGTCAAAATGTTTTTTATATAATGTAAGATATGTTTTTTTGAACAAAAATAAATTTCCATATTCAAAGGCTGGTAATATTACCTATTCCGTTTCAGTGATCTAATCCAATCACATACTTCCAAGAGGGAAATCGCCCACAAAGTTTTAACTTTAATATCTCCTGTGAATTTGTCGTCTACCTTAGGGATTTGATTGAATCTCCTATTTCACAATTTCTCTGCGACACAAAAGCTTCACGTGCTATCTCTAACAATGCGCGTATAAATCAATTGAAGCACAAACAATCGATATTGGTATTTATGTAATTTATGTAATAAAAACTAGTGGTGCTTGGCATTGACCCTTAAAGCAAATTGCTAGAATATTGCGTACCTGAATTAAATAAAAAATATTTATTAATAAATATTTCGAAAAATAAAAATGACTTGTGAAAACCAAACCAATTATATCACAACAAATAACACATATTAAACAAACAACTATCTGACTACCTTCGGTAAAACTCCCAGATAAATCATTAATGTAGAGATGCATTTTATTTGGCCCTTACCTGGCCCTCTTTTACAAAATATAGCTACAATATTCAACTAATGCAAAATATAAATTCATGGGCATATTTTTGACAAATATTTAGAAACGTTGTACATAAACTTAATTTATTGTTTTGTCAAAAATATTCATCAGCAGAGTAACTATTTATTTAATTTATATCTTGTTAAATTGTTTCTTTTAACTTAATTTATTTTTTTATTTTTTAACTTCCCGTAGGGCAAGTATTTGCAAAAAAATCAAAAATGCAAAATTTTATATATCTTTACGTTTTAGAGGTTTCTGAATATTTGGGCATATATTAGAAAAAATGGATGTATGCGTGTGTGTGCATTTGTGTGTGTTCGGATACAAATTTTCGTCGACGATTTTGGGAACACGGATGAAGCGATTTGAATAATTCAAAAAATATTCGATTCGTATTGATAAGAAGACATGCTGATTAGTTTTTGGCAAAGACAGGACTAGCCGTTCCGAAGATATGAGGCAAAAAGTGCCAAAAACGGTAACTTAGTTTTTAAGAGAACGGAGCGTCGGATTTGAATAATTCAAAAAACATTTTACTTGTATTGACAAGATGATGAACTCATTACATTTTCATAAAGGCAGGTCTAGTGGTTTCGGAGATCTAGTAAAAAAAGTAAAAAAAAATGCCATTTAGCGTTCAAAAATGATCATTAGACATATGCACATCAAATTATCAGATATTTTTTAGAGATTTTAACATTGAGTATATATTTTATTTTTATTCCTATGGGTTCCGTACCAATGTTTATTTGTTAGACGGAGACGCGGCGCTTACGCGCTTTGATATTTTGTCTCTATGCACTTGAAGCAGAACGATTGCTTTGAAAAAAGTTCAGAATTTCTAAAATATTTCAAAATAAAAAAAAACATTTTGTTTTTCAAAAAGTCTTTTTTTCTAAAAAAGTAAATTTTTGTCAAAAATCTATAGTTTTTCAAAAATCTAATTTGTTCAAAGTAATTTTTTTTTTAAAATGTTAATCTTTTTAAAAAAAAATAATCTTTGGTACGGGAAGTTCCAGCAATTTGCCTTAAGGCACGATGTCATGCGGCCCACTGGTTTTTTATCAATTTGGAAGTATTTGAGTCCCTGGGAGCAAGAAAATTCAAAAACATTCATTTTATATATATATATATATATATATATATATATATATGTATATACATACAATATATATGTATGTATGGTATGTATATCACAATTATTCATATATTCGTTTTGATTTAATAGGCTTTGACTTTGTTAATATTCAAATGCCATCTTTCCAGGACATTATTTTTATTAAAGTAGAGAAGAAAACGAATATGACAAACAAGAAAACATACATAGAGATACAGAGATGGACAATTAAACTATTACAATAGGGCTCCGTTCGGTCCCTTTGCTTACAAATTCCTATAAATTCATCGACATCATCATCGTGCGCGCAACACAAAAGCGGACGAGCGGCTACTGTTACTTTATTGCACAAGCGCAACTTGGAGGGAATATTACTTGAGTTTATTCAACATTTTCTGCACATAAATAGGGCAATAAAAGTTCATAGTTCGGAATAAATTTCAATAAAAAGGCAACCTTCAATAAAAAGGCCAACCTATATACCAGTATGAAGCGTTCAGTGCATTGATGACTAACTCTAAAAAACTAGTGGTGTATGGCATGGTGCCTCAATGCTTTCTGAAACTTCCCGTATCGTAATGAAATATTCGGAGAATATCAAATGTTTTCAATTATATTAATACAAGCACAGAAACTTTCATTATTCGTTTTTCTTTATAGACAAAATAGCTTATAAATTGAACTTTAACGTTTATATAAGATTATATGAAAAGTAAAAGAACAGAACTAAAGTACTGCGAGTTAGAATAAGGGATCTTGTCTCATATTTCAGCGAACTATATAAACTGAATTGCAAGTTAAAATTATTTATTTCAAGTATATAAATGTGCTTTAGAATTAAAATTAAAGCCCGAATTATTTTCAATATTCAAAAAAAAATTTCTTTTTTGGAAATCTGGAAATAAAAGAAGAAAACAAATAAACCACTAAAAATCACTAACCACCAAAAACCACTAAAACTAATTATTTATTCACACTATTAACAGAAAGCAAAATATTTTTTGAGTCGTGCAAATCCAATGCTTCGTTCTCTCATTTTTGCATATGTGTTTTACTTGTTTTTTGCCAAAAACTATTCACTACTTTTTCCCATAATTACAAATTGAATGTGTTTGGTATCATTCAAATCGAATGGTATGTTCTCTCAAAAACTTTGTTTATATTTTCAGCACTCTTTGCTCCGTATCTCCTGGATGGACTAGTCTTTGCCAAAAACTAATCAGCACGTCTCTCCATAAGTAGGAATCGGATATTTTTGAATATTTGAAAATTTTGTGTGCCCGAAATCGTGGACGAAAATTTGTATCCACACAAAATACTCACAAGCACACATCCATCTTTTCTAAGGTATGCGAAAATATTCAGAAATGTAAGTTTTGAAGTGAATAAATAAACGTAATAAAGTTTTGATGTGGCTGGTGGAATTATTCCAATTGGCAGCTGAAAAAAGTAATAAAACTGTTTTTTTTCGCAAAAAAGAGTTTTTGAAAATTGTTTTTATAGCTATTCCATAAAAAAATAATATTGACAATTTTGTTATGACATATGATATGTAATTAATTCATCGCCAATATTATGTCCTATTCGCCATCTGAATGGGTAGGATTTGTCATTTCAATTTGTTGTTAAGTTATATAAATTTTAGCAGGTCATTATTTCGTTCTTCCTCGGCATATTTCTATTTTCAGAATATATTAATGATCTTAAGTTATAAGTTTCAATAAACTTAAGACTGTTTGTATGTACTACAATAAACTTAAGTATGTGGCGTAAGACAATGTCCTTTGTCAAACCAAATAATTTCTTTTCAGACCCACGAGAACCTACAGTTTCTGGCCAAACAAACATATGATTTATATTTTAACTAAATTTTTATCATCCGTTGTTAATCAAAATGACATCTGTAATAAATGATTTATTAATCAGTGGTCAATAAGAATCTGTTTTATTGTGCTAATTTTTGTTATTCTGGAAAGTTATTATGAACATAGAAAGTTATGATTATACCAAGTACTTTCAAACTAATATCGAAGTTTTTTCAAAAATAGTTGTGCTTGATTCTTCAACATTTGGGAAGTTATTGATATCGCAAAGCTTAAATCAAAATTTTTCTTTACTAAAGTGTTTAAACTGTGATATTCTATCAACGTGTAAAGTTTCATTTAACATGCCCAATTATTTTTCACACGTAACATCTAATTACAAAGAATTGACCCGGCCGATCTTTGCCAAATAAGTGTGACTGGGTACGGATGTGTCACTGTTTTTGATCAGCAATAATTTTGTTAATTTACCAGTTGACATTTGTCTGCATAAAAATAATGAAATACTGTTCTTAAATACTTGTCATACAAGAGAAGAGCGAGTGTCACAAGCGTTCACACCCCCAGGGACAAAGGTAAGCATTGATAAATTCCTATAACTTGTCGTAAACACACATACCTCTGGTTATTTTAATTATGAATTCTTGGGTATCGCTGTATAAATAAAATTTTTCAACAATTGTATTAACTTACTTTCAATAAGAATTTTTTTCAGAATTAACATTTATATATCAACACCAGTTGAATAACAGCATAACAACAAGGCTACTCTTTATTTTCTCTTGCATTTAGACTGCTTAGTGATTCCGCCGCCGAATAGAATTTCAAAACAGTCGGATATGGGACGCTAAATTGCCAGTCGCCGACCCCTTGTAAATTATATAGTATGTATATATCGAATTGATCCTACCATGTTTATAAGCACATAAGTAACATTACAGATTGAAGTAGACCTTTCAGAAGAAAATTTGGCATAGCAAAGGGTCGATAATAGTACTCTATAGTCAAACATTGCTTCAAACCCTCGCCGCTTAAAAGTCTATATTAGCTTTCAAACTCCCCCTCAGGGCAGTTTTATTTGAATCATCGAAAACTCTTCGCTTTAACATGAGTGTGAAAAGAACATTGATTTTTGAAAAAACATGCCTGGTCGTTTCAATGTCATAGACCAAAATACATATATTTGCAAAAAGACATTTATAGATAATTTAACAATATATTTATATTAATATAATAATTAAATTTATAGTTTATGCCAGAAAATACTAATCAAAAACTTCTCACGCAAATCAATAACAATTATGCCACAAATAAATAATTTTTATAACTAAATATATTATTCCAATATATTATGTAATTGGTAGGGCGGGACACAAAGGTCCAATTTGACTCAGAGCAATTATATTGTAAAAACCAATCCAATTATATCAAAACAAATAACACATACCAAACAAACAATCATCTGACTATGTTTAGATAAACTCCCATGTAATTCATCATTGTAGAAAATATTGCCGAGATATGTCTTCTGATATAGCACCGTAATGAAAATCGAGATAGTGGCTGGTTATACATTTTGCCTCTACTTTTAAATATCGTTGTTAAAAAGTTCCTAAAATTACTTGTTTCTGAGGTACCAATCATGGACCTATGTACCCGCGGACCTTTGAACTCCGCTCTACCGTAATATATTTATAGAATGCGTACAAAATGCTGTACATATATACTAAATAATTAATTTTTTTTATGATAAATAATAAAATACTAAATAATAATAAAAAACGTAAACTATAATAACTATAATTAACCGTTACATAAAATTTAAAATTCTTTAACCAAAACAAGATCGTATGCAGTACACTCAAATGTAGATATTTGAGTAGAATGAAAATTGATAATTGATTATATATGTAAAAATTTCATAAAATTGTTCAGTGAGCAATCATATTATTACAACAGCAACACATAAATGATCTGCGGATAATATATTGCGTTGCGATTAGTTCGCGGTAATAAACTGTTCATAAAAATGATATGGGAAATTGATATTCCTATAAAAAGAACTTAGCGTTTTTAAACATTCACCCACGTCAAATAATGAACGATGTATGATAATCCAAATTGAGCGTTAATGCTTAGGGCGATTCAACAATGTCGCTTGAAAAAAATGCTTTTGTGTTTCAAAATTTTTGTCCCTAATAATGGATTTGCCCAAAATCCGGTGGTAGCATTAGGGAGTGCTTTACCTCCCGCCATAAATGTTCTATGAAAATCACTTTCCGTAGAATCTATTTTCGCATAGAAAGCTTAGGTTAAGAAAAGTTATATATTCGGATATTTTAAATTTTTTTACATATCATTTCTTTTCAAAGTTTTCTGAACATTTAGGAATAACTTTAAAAAATGAATCTATTAGTGTGTATATTTTGTTGCATAGCCAAGGAAATTCGTTTATGCATCCCAGACTGGGTCTTTTGTCTGGGTATGTCGGGCTCAATACCGATTATGTCTTTGCTTAACTCTTGCTTCTGGTCCTTACGGAAATCGCCATTAGGCATTACTTATTTGGGAGTTTTTAGAGTGTTCTGAAATTATACTTTACTTCTAATTATTTAAACGTCACCCGTTTTTAACTTCCCGTAGGGCAATCGCAGTAAAACGTTCTGAACATTTTGGCATACCTTAGAAAAAATGATTTATGTGTGTGTGTGCGTGTATGTATTTGTGTGCGGATACAAATTTTCGTCGGCAATTTCGGGATCACGGATGAAGCGATTTGAATATTTAAAAAAACATTCGATTCGTATTGATAAAGAGAGTGCTGATTAGTTTTTGGCGAAGGCAGGTCTAGCCATTCCAAAGATATAGGGCAAAAAGTGCCAAAAACGGTAACTCAGTTTTTAAGGGAACGGAGCGTCCGATTTGAATGATTCAAAAAACATTTTACTTGTATTAACAAGATGAAGAACTGGTCAAATTTTCATAAAGGCATATAGAGCGGTTTTGGAGATCTAGTAAAAAAAGTAAAAAAAAAATGCCATTTGGCGGTCAAAAATAATCATTCGACACATGCACATCAAATTATAAAATATTTCATATAGATTCTAACAATAAGTACAAATTTTGTTTACATTCCTATGGGTTCCGTACCAATGTTTATCTTTCAGACGGTGACGCGGCGCTTACGCGCTTCAATATTTTACGGATCAACCGATATCCATGGTTCAAAAAACATTCGATTCCTATTGATAGGAAAATGTGCTGATTAGTTTTTGGCAAAGGCAGGTCCCGCAGTTACGGAGATAAATAGCAAAGAGTGCAGAAAATAGAAATCGAGTTTTTGAGAGAATGGAGCATCTTTTGAGGAATGATGTAACAAACATTCAATTAGTAATGATTGGGAGAAGTGTTTATTAGTTTTTGGCAAAGGCAAGCCCAGCCATTTTGAAGATACGGAGCTAAATGACCAAAAATGGCAGTTTTGAGAGAACTAATCGTCCGATTTGAATGATTCGAAGAACCTTCTGCTTGTCTAAACAAAATAATTGATTTAAGAAAAAAAAATTTTGTTTCAACTTTTCTTTTCATTTTTTTTTGTATATCGAAAATAATTTAGATGTTATTGTTAATTCAGACTGAAGTTCTAATATACTTCAAACAAATAATTTCAACTTTGCAATTCAGTTTATATAATTCTTATAAATATTAGGCAATGTTACAATATTTATAATATTCTATTTGAAAACATATTATTCCTCGAACATTTCGTTACGGTACGGGAAGTTGCAGCAATTTGCCTTAAGGCACGATGCCATACACCCTACTAGTTCAAAATTTGCTTTAAAGCACGATGCCATGCACCACTAGGTGTTTTTTTACACCAAAATACTTGTCCTATAAACTGTTTTTTTTAAGATAAGACTTTGACTATACCTAATGTTTCCTGAGAGGCAACCAGTCTCGTATGTGTAGCGATTATATTATATATATATCTAATAGTTATTAATTGATATTGCAGCAATGTAAAAAAAATCATAAAGGTGATTTATTTTATTATAGATATAAAGCAATTTTTTATTTAGTTAAGGATCTCGTTTAATTCGGTTGTACGAACAGAGATTCTTAACTAAATAATAATTTTATTATATTAATTTTCGTTTCATATAAACCAAAGTGGTTTTCGTTTTGGTGAATCAATTACATCTATCTGCTTTTAGTGTATATACCTCCGCTATTATTTCTATTAACTCCAATCATCAACTACGTCGAACAAGAATACCTAATGATATTTGCGGCTAAAGTTTTGCATCTGCCTCGTGCAAGGGTGCGGTTAGTGCGGCGCCCTATCCTTTATTCCGTTCCTCTTTGATTTTCCTAATTGCCGATTGAGCGAGTTTGCCACATTAAAAATTACGAGGTAATACTTCTTGACTATTTAAATTATACACACTTAATAACATAAACCACTAACTATAATAAATACTAACCGCTGACGTGCTGATCAGTTTTTGGCAAAGACAGGTCAAGCCGTTTTGAGCAAAAAGTACAGAAAATGGAAATTCGGTTTTGCGAGAACGGAGCATCCGATTAGATTGATTCAAAATACACTGATTATAGTTAGTTTTTGACCAAGACAGGTCCATATGTTTGAGAATTTTTAGAGAAAATGGAGCATCCGATTAGAATGATTCAAAAAAGATTTTGCTAAGTTTGACAGTGTGAAGAAACCATCGGTTAACCAGTTTCCTATGTGTAGCGATTACATAGTACATTTTACTTAGGATTATATTTGAGATCTATAACCTCAAATGGAAATTTGAGGTTGGAATAAACTCGAAACAAAAGAAAATAGATTTATAAAGCAATTTATCATTTAGGTAAAGTTCTCGGCATAATCTCGGTCAGCTCTGATAATGATAAAAATATATGGTAAACTTTGTTTGCACTCATATACGTATCATTTTCCAAAATATTCTAAAAGTTATATAATTAGTTTTTAAATTTATATAGGGTAGAGCGAAGTTTGAAGGACGTGGGTAAAAATATCTACCACCAATATCTCAAAAACAAGTAATGATTAATTTCTTGATCACTTTGTATTGATTATTAACTTTCCGTAGGAAAAGTTATAGTAACCGCAAAAAATCGAAAATAAATTCTTTACGTTTCAAAGGTTTCCAAACATTTTGGCATACTTTAAATAAAATGGATGCATGTGTATGTGTATGCGCGTGTGTGTGTGCTGATACAAATTTTTGTCTCGATTTCGGGAACATGGTTCAACTGATTTAAATGATTCAAAAAATATTCGATTCCCACTGATAAGGAGACGTACTGATTAGTTTTTGGCTAAAGCAGATGCAGCCGTTTCGAAGATACAAAGCAAAAAGATCAAGAAATAATAATTTAGTTTTTGAGAGAACGGAGAAACATTTTACTTGTATTGATAAAATGAAGAACTCTTTTAAATTTTTGGGGAGGCAGGTCTAGCGGTTTCGGAGATCAAGTGAAGAAAGTAAAACTAGTGAGGCGCATGGCATCGTGCCTTAAGTGTACCAAAAATTATTATTTTTTTTAAAAGATTAACATTGTTGAAAAAAATTTACTTCGAACAAATTAGATTTTTGAGAAACTATAAAGGGTATGGGCGCATTGCCATACAGAATCGGCCCCACCTTGGCATTTAAATAATTTATACGCCATTTTATAGGTCAAAATGATAAAAACAAATATACCAATTTTCAACTTTGAACCTCATCTTATTGCCGAGATATCATTGTAAATGATATTAGTTTTACTATACTAATTAAATGCCTAAAACTAGTGATGTGTCGTGCCTTAAGGCAAATTGCTGGAACTTCCCGTGTTGTAATGAAATACTTAAAAAATATTGAATGCTTTCTAATATTATTATTATAAATACTGTCACTTTTATCATTGGAATTTATAGACAAAATAAAAGTGCTTATAAATTGAACGATGACGTTTAAATATGTTTTCCTGAGAAGTATTTCTAAAAAGTGCATAAACTGAATGGCAAAGTTAAAATTATTTATTCTATTTCAAAAAATATATTTTTTTTTTTTTTTTTTTGAAAAACAATCTTGTCGTCCGAAAAAGCAAAAGCAAAAAAAAATATTTTCTTTATTTTGACATATTTTGGAAATTCTGAACTTTTTTTTAAAGCAATCGTGCTGCTTTAACTGCATGGGGACGAAATGTCAAAGCGCGTAAGCGCCGCGTTAATTAAATCTTATATTAAAATCTCTGTAAAATATCTGATAATTTGATGTGCATATGTCTAATGATCATTTTTGACCGCCAAATGGCATTTTTTTCACTTGTTTTACTAGATTTCCGAAACCGCTAGACCTGCCTTCATGAAATTTAATGATCAATTCTTCATCTTGTCAATAGAAGTAAAATGTTTTTTGAATTTTTGAAATCGGACGCTCCGTTCTCTTAAAAACTGAGTTACCATTTTTGGCTCTTTTTGCCCCGTATCTTTGAAATGGCTAGACCTGTCTTCGCCAAAAACTAATCAGCACGTATCCTTATCAATACGAATCGAATGTTTTTTGAATTATTCAAATCGCTTCATCCGTGTTCCCGAAATCGTCGACGAAAATTTGTATCCGCACACACGTACGTAGACGCATACACACACACACATACATCCATTTTTTCTAAGGTATGCCAAAATGTTTAGAAGGTTTTGAATTTGAAGGTTTTGAAGATATTTAAAATTTGTATTTTTGATTTTTTTGCGATTACCTACTATAACTTGCCCTACGGGAAGTTAAGTAAAAACGTCATTTTGCGGTCAAAAATGATTATTAGACATATGCACATCAAATTATCAGATATTGTATAGCGATTCTAATAATAAGTAGACCAATGTTTATCCATTAGACTGCAACGCGGCTTTTACGCGCTTCGATATTTTTTCTCTAAGAAAGCCACACAGCTTTCAAATTTTTCCAAGAATTACAAGATATAAAAAAATTAATTTTTCAAAAAAATATTTCTTTATAAAAAATTACAAAATTCTCAAAAATCTCATTTTTTCAAAATTTTCGAAATAAATTAAAACTTTTTCAAAAATTTAAATGTTTGGTAGGGAAATTACAGCAATTTGCCTTAAGGCACGATGCTATACACCACTCGTTGATTATTTTTATTTTTCGAATGTTTAACTACTTTAATGGAAGTGCCAGCAATTTGTCTTAAAGCACAATTTTTGATTATAATAATTTCAAAATATTGATTGAAGTGTCACGCTTGAAAGTAGTGACCAGGGTACGGTAGTAACAAAGTAAGTACCAGGGTACGGTAGTGACAGTTTTCATAACTGCTAAACTATATGGATTTTAAAAATAGGGTCCAAAGGTAAAAATGAAGTATGAGTGTTCGAAAAAGTTTCCATTATTGCTTTCAATCAGTGCCTTACATTAACATAATCTGTAGGTACAGATTAAACAGATAATAAAAATATAACTTAACAAAGACAAAATACGAAAGAGAAAGGAAAGAAAAAATCAATGAAAGAAAAAAATCCCTAAGAATTCTTGTTAACTTTATTTTAAAAACTGTGTATTGTTTTTATATATTATATTTTATTTATATGCTTTTATTAACGACAATGAAAGTAGTTATAAAGCAACATTCCAGGGACGGTTTTTGATACATAGCTAACTGGTAAATTAACAAAATAATGGCTGGTAATTAACAAATAAAAGTGACATAACCGTACCCAGTCTCCTCTACTTTCTGAAATATTAGCAACTAATGCGATATACTGAAAAGAATTGCACGAACTATTTCTTTGACGTTATATCGCCATTGTAATAGTATTTTGGAAGAAATTATGGGATATCAATATTATTACATTTACTGGCATGTGTCGTGATTAACATACCATAGGGTGAGCTGTAGTAATTGCAAAAAATGGAAATATTTTTTTTATATATCTTCACGTTTGAAAATCTTCTGAACATTTTGGAATACCTAGAAAAAAAAGTGTGTGTGTGCATGTAAGTATGTGCAGGAACCATTTTTCGTCGACGACTTCAAGAACACGGATCAATTCATTTGAATGAATAGTGTATGGCATCGTGCTTTAGGCAAGTTGCTGGAATATTGGAGAAAAAAATAGTAATTAATAAAAATTGATCAATGTAATAACAATTGTTTTAAACATTTTCAAATAGATAATTATAATCACTATATATTTTATTACTCAAACAAAATACAGCGACGATCTTATCGCTCAAAACACTTGAGAAAGTTTACATTAGCAGGATATGCCAAATAGATCCATCTGAGGATATATTTCTTACGATTAGAATAACGCATTGTATATTTTTGAAAATTTAAAGAAAAATTTGCTTAGTAAGTTTTAAAAATTAACAATCTTGGTACGGAATCCAACAAAATTGTAACGAAATTAGTACACTTTTTTTAAATTTTTATCTGATAATTTGATGTGCATATGTCTAATGATCATTTTTGACGGTCAAATATCATTTTTTTTACTTTTTTCTCTGTATCTCCGAAACCGCTAGACCTGCCTCACCAAAATTTATCAATTCTTCATTTAGTCAATACAAGTAAAATGCTTTTTGAATCATTCAAAACGGGTTCTTCGTTCTCTCAAAAACTGAATTACCATTTTAAGCATTTTTTCCTCGTGTCTTCAAACGACTGGGTCTAACTACACCAAAAACTAATCAGCGCGTCTTCTCATTAAGGAATTAAATGTTTTTGAAATATTAAAATCGGTTATGTGTATCTGGGTTCGTCGACGAAACTTTGTATCCGAACACACACACACATAGACATACATCCATTTTGTCTAAGGGATGCCTAGAGATAATGAAACATGCTGGTTAGTTTTTAGCGAAGGCAAAAAACAATCCGTTTTGATAATACGGCGCAAAAAGTGTCAAAAATGGTAAATTCAGTTTTCGAGATGTTTGCGGTTTAAGAGATTTGGAAAAAACGCCATTTGACAATCAAAAACGATCATTAGACATACGCACATTAAATTATCAGATATTTTTATAGAGATTTTAATAATAAGTGCATATTTTTTAAGCATTTCTATGGATTTTGTACCAATAGAAATGGTTTGACTGCGACGGGAAGTTCCAGCAATTGTCTTAAGGCACGATGCCATGCACCTCTAGTGTAATTATTGAGTTTAATAATTAATTATAAGTATAACTAGTGGGTGCATGGCATCGTGCCTTC